>NC_143052.1:355851724-356154741 GCF_052426305.1 Pelodiscus sinensis | reverse complement strand
GGCCTGTCCCTGTGTTCCCTGCTGGTAGCCCTTAGGTATCAGTCACCATTCTTGAGGTGAGTCCTTGGCCTATAGAGGGCTATTGTTCTATGGAGACTTGCTCATTATCAAGGTAAGCTTGTCATGGAGCAGCAAAAGGAAATTTAACATTAAGATATATTTTATCTTAAGCTTATCACTAGTTATTTCAGGAAACTCGGAGCATCATAAGTACTGTACTATGGATAATGAAACAACTATACAAAAATTAAAAAGAGAGCAGCAGCTCTAACTTTGAACTCTTTTGTTTTTCCAATTGACAGATCTAGCCTGTGCTTATCTGAAACATTGTCTAACGGTCCATTGCGTCTGTGGAGAATAAGTGGAGTGTAATGGTGCTCTGATCGCAGCCACAAACCATCATGCTAGGAATTGGGGGTGGGGGAGATGACATAGAGACACTATTTAGGCTCAACAATATTCAAATGACACCAGACCGTTTGTTGTTTTTTCCCCTACTTCTTGTCCCCTGCACTCTTGCTCCACATACACAAATGCCAAGGGGAGTTCATAGTTGCTATTCAGTGGGTTTTAGGGTTCTTTAATGATGGTGGAACCAGAATAAAAGGAGCACAGAGGTATTCAGAATCGGGACGTATATCCCAAAAGTTTGGAACATTTAGCAATGAATGCATTTTAATTACCCTGCTGCAAGAGAGGCTAGCAATAGAGGAGTTATTAGGAAGTTTATGTTCCTGTAAGTAATAAAATAATGTTTTCTCACTAGACTGAGGCCTCAAAGGCAAATTTCAACTTAGTCATAAAAATAAATGAGGTAAATAGAAGAGAAGTGGGGAAAGGTGCAGAATCTGGTGTTCAGTACATTACAGAACCATATTATTTCTAAATGTGAAGTTAATAGTGCAAATGTATTGAACTTTGAAATGTCAGACTTGTAGCTAATTTGGGGGATGCAATAAAGGAAGCTTATTAGAATTAGGGTTATAGTGGCCTCACAATATTCATTTTTTTAAAAAAAAAACCTGTTACTTCAATGGAAACACCACAAGATTTAGGGGACCTTTGTACCTTGCTCTCACATAGCATAAAAACACCCAGACCCTGTACTCGGGATATGGAACAGATTTCATGAAGAGAGATTCAAAAGACAAAGAGTTTTCAGCTTGGAAAAGAGATAACAAAGGGGGATGGGAGAGAGGTCTGTAAAATCATGAATGGTGCGGAAAAATTGAATATGAACCTGACATTTACATTTTCACATGAATCAGCGACCAGGAGTGACCCAATACAATTAAGAGAAAGCATATTTCAAATAAACCAAGGAAAATATTTCTTGGCAGCACACTTGTAACACACAACAGAGAGTGTTGTGCAGACCTCAGCAATCACACAGTTCCGGTAAGAACTAGACATGTGCATGGAGGATCCCTCAGTGGCTATTACCCAGGATGGATAGGAATGGTGTCCCTAACCTCTGTTTGCCAGAATCTGGGAGTGGGCAAGAAGGCTTGACTCACATTATGATTGTTGTGTTTTGTCCATTGCTTCTGAAGCACGTGGAATTGGGCATTGTTAGAAGAAGGAACGCGCGGTGTGACAGGCCATTTGTCTTACCCAATGTTGGGTGCCAGTGTCCGCCGGTTCGCCACCTCGGCCATCTGCAGGTCCCACTATGAGGATGGGCTGCGAAAGGTAACAGCGCTGGGACTGGCCCCTCACCCCGCGCGCGGCCTGGCCCCGAGGCCTGCGGGGAGCGGCGCTTCCCGGCCAAGGCGTGTTTCAACAGCCCCCGGGCTGTGGCTGAATAGGGCGCCCCGGGGGACCCTGTGCCCGGCTACAGGCCCTGCCGCTGGCGCGGTGGCCGGTCCCAGGAGGCGAGTTCTGCCCCCGCCCCGTACGAGGGGGTGTCTGGTCCCCTCCGTGGCCGCAGACAAGTCAGAGCTGGGTCCAGCATTCAAAGCACGGAAAGAGCGACCACTGCGTGGCCTTTTCCTCCTCCCGCCGGCCTCTGTCAGCAGCCATGACGAGGTCCCGCAGTGATACGGGTGCGGTGCCCTTGGCCGACCTCTGCCTTCCCTCTTCCCAGCTCCTCCTCCTTCGGTGGTACAAATGATGTGAACACAACAGTATGAGAAAAGCGATGATACTGTAAACGCTTTCTGATGTACCAGCTTGCACTGCCCTTTCAAAGTAGAGCCATCGGCTGTTAGAACATCAACCTCGGGACATTTAGCAAACGGCTTGGTTAGCCTGTATTCTCCCCCTCTTTCCCAGGAGCTTAGCTAATTAAAATATCAAGTTCATATGTTAATTAGCTATTTCTTTCTCCCTTCAAGCTACCTGTCAAGATTTCATTCAGTGTCTAAGTTTTGCTGTTTATAAAGGTAGATGCACAAAGTATTAGATGAAGTGTCTGGAAAAAAAGTAAACATACCTTTGTCCGGCTCATCAATACGATGATTCCCTTGATAACATATTGTGAACATACTTTTTTTTTTCTAGAATATTCCGTTTTCTGTAGAAAACAAATGGCGGCTACTAGGATTAATGGCAGTGTTCTTTGGAAGTGGATTTACTTTGCCTTTTATTGTAGTAAGGCACCAGCTGCTCAAGAAATAGAGGACAACCTTTAATTCTGTAACAAGGTAACCAATTCTAGCTATTCCTTTAACCTCTGTTAAAGGAGATGAACAAGCTGAGCTACTTATAAAGCCTAAAAATTAAACTTTTACCTGTATTGTCTCACTTTTAGATATTCTAGTTGTGTGTATCATTCAGTGTAGAGAATATTCTGTGCAGAGAATACAATCTTTTTTTATCAAAAGTGACACACTGCTCTTGCATACCATTTATTGGGGTATTGTGGCACACAGGAACAAACCAGGATGATTAAATATGATACCATCAGTGTTTTCTTGATGCGACACTTATCTGAATGTTGTTAACTACAAAATATATCTGCTAGAATGCAAATGACAAACATTCTGTTCCTTAGGTAAAACAAACTTGGCCATTTAAGAAACGAGCTTTGAAGTCTGTTCACCTGATCTGGCTTTCATAATACGAGCCAGAGAACTCTTCCTCCTTCTCTCCCAAAAATAATTTTTGGAGCCTCACTCAAGAAAAAAAAATCCAAACTTGATCTTAAAATGGTGGAGTCTCCATTACAACTTGATGAGTTTTTCCAATAGATTAATTTAAAATGTATACCTCGTTTAGTCTTAATTTGATTTGCTTCAGTATTCAGCCATTGGATTGTTACACCTTTCTTTGCTAGGTCGAAGAGTGGTTATTAAACTTTTTCCCCATAAAAGTACTTTGACTAAGTCACTTCTTAATATTTTCTTCAGCAAAATAAATTGAGTTTTATAAGCCTAAGATATTACCTTAGCAAATCTCCCCTCTGCCCCATACTTATTGTTTCACTATCTCCCTCTTAGACTAAAAGCACTTAAATTGCTCCCAAAGAGAACCTACTAACAGCAATACAATACAGTATTGCAAGTAGATTGGTTTCATCAACCTTTACATCTAGTTTAAACATTTCTATTAAAGGATAACTTTTTTTTTTGTCAAGCTCCAGGCTTCTTGGTGGGGGTTTAGACTCTCAGAATACAAAAATAATTGAATAAATTTGTTTTAGTTGATTCAAAATCACCTGACTCTCCGCAGTCTACTTTTACACTGCCACTTCCTCTTTAGAAGAGTTTCGTGATTGGCTCTTCAACTAACTAAGCAACAAGCTTGACACCATTGTATTAGTAGATTTTAAGATGCACATGCAATGATGTGAATAATGGCGGCTTCAGACAGACTGAAAGGGTGGGGGAATATAATGCCTAGTCTACATGGTTTATGGAAAATAGGCATGGTCATCATGAGTATAAAACGAGCTTGACAAGCTGATTTGATAAATGTAATTGCATAACTGTAATTCTTATAGGCTGCATCTAGACTGGCAATTTTTCCGCAAAAGCACTTGCTTTCGCGGAAAAACTTGTCAGCTGTCTACCCTGGCCATTTGAATTTGCACAAGAACACTGGCGATATAATGTAAGATTGTCAGTGTTCTTGCACAAATACTATGCTGCTCCCATTCGTGGAAAAAGCCCTCTTGCGCAAATTCTTTTGCACAAGACGGCCAGTGTAGACAGCTCAGGACTGTTTTGCGCAAAAAAGCCCCGATGGTGAAAATGGCGATCGGGGCTTTCTTGTGCAAAAAGTGGTTTTGCGCAAAAGCGTCCGTGCCAATCTAGATGTTCTTTTCCGCGAATGCTTTTAATGGAAAAACTTTTCAGTTAAAAGCATTTGTGGAAAATCCTGCCAGTCTAGACGTGGCCAAATGGTATTGACTTAATATTACTAACTTCTGTGGTGGTGATAGGAGGTTTAGTCTCAGAGCTGAGCTTTATTGTGCTAGGTTCTATGTAACCAACAAATATGGCAGCTGCTCTAAACAGCTTATTGTAATACAGAATTATATTTGGATGAAACCTGCATTGTAGAATATCAAAGTGCGTATTACATGGGTTTAATAGTTAACTACTTTGAGGGCAGTCACTTGGTAAGCTGGGCACAAGTGTTCATAGTATTTTAATACAGCCAAATGCAAGATTATAATCAAGGAATGAGTAGGGAATGCATTTTTGAAAAGCAGTGACTAGCAAAGATTTAGGATGGACAAGCAGTTCAATGTGAGCTCCCAATGTCCTGCTGTGGCAGAAAGGGCTAATGCAATGTTTCTCTGTTTATAAGTCTTAGGGATTGGAGAAGGGGGAGAGGAGTGATGTCCACCCTACTTCCTTCTGCCCCTTTGTGTAAGGAATTGACACAGGAGTATTGCATCCATTCCTAGTTTCTGCAATTTTTAAAAAGGTACCAAATCATTGGAGAGGAAACAGAAAATATATGAATTATTCAAGGGCTAGATACATGCTTCACAGAGCTACAAAAGGAGTTCACACTGTTTTAGTTATCAAGTTTGATAAGTGACTTGATTAGTATAAATTTCTCCCTTGGAGGAAGAGAAATGCAGGATACTAAAAGGCTTCTTTTCCCTGCAGAGAAGGGATAGTGATAACCAGTGGCGTCATAGACCAGCTCAAACTGGCAATACTTCAGTGAGTGACTAACCACTGGAACAAATTATTATGGGAAGGAGTAGATTCTCCATGTCTGTGTAGCCAAATCAAGACTGGATTCCTTTCTGGAAGATACACTTTAAGCAAACAAGTTTATTGTACTTAGCACAGGAATAACTATGAAATTGTGTCATCATACCAGATTTAATTATCCCTCTTGGCTTTTATGTACCTGTTTTATAGTATCCAAGAAATGCAGTGTTGAAGTGCATAGGCCAGCTTCTGTCAAAGACTCTGTGTATAAAGTTCTTGGCCTCAAACACTACTTGAATATTGATATTGGAAGAGGGAATGTGCATCTAATATTTCATTGTTCTATTCCTTTTCTTGCAGACTTGAGATGGAATATTGCCTGTAAAGCAACTTCTCTTTCCATGGAATAAACGACAGTTATTTACCACCCTGGATGTGTTTATAAAAATAAAAGTTTAAATCAGAATATTTGGTATGTGTCTTCTGTTAAATAATCATGCTTCTGAGGATGCTGACTTATGCTGTAGCTTATTAAGTAACAGCATCTTGTTATATGAAATTTACAGACGAGGCTCTTTAGAGCACTGGGAAAAGTAGCGATAGCACACTCAACACTAGCAAAATGAAACTAATACCCTTTGTGCTGAATTGAGTAGCTAAAAATTAGAAATAGATTTTTCAAAAATATTTGTGCCACAATTGTTTTAAAAACGCCTCTTGCAAAGCCTGACTTCAGTTTCTTTTCAGGGACACATGAGTTAGAGCAAACTAAGTACTTACAGAGTTGGAGCCTACTGATTGTAGCCTACTAATTGTACTATAGCACCAGCTCTCTCAGGCTCTTCATTTCTAGTGTTGGGGTCTAGCTACTTAGATAGTACTGGTCTCGTTTCTCAGAAGGGAGCTCTCTAGAAACTGAATCTGAATTCTGAGTACCTAGAAATGGTGCTTGGACTCTGGTCAGACTCAGGAAGGCATAAAAGCATGTGGGTCCTCGGGATGTCATTGGTTAAACAGTAAGCCTCACCCTTACCAGCTGATGGTTACTAGTTAAGCAGATGCCTGGCTGGAGCAGCCTCCTACCCTGCTTAAACAGTTATTTGATTTAAATGGGATTTTATATCCATCATGGGCTTAGTAGGTGGGATCTACCTAAATGTGATTAGCCTGACCAGTGTCTAGAAACTGGAAGGGCTTAACCAGGGCTGTGACTTCCTACTCTAGAAAAAGCTCCCTTTCCCTAGTAATTCAGAATTCTTCTGACTCAGTGTGACGGGGCAGAGGCGCCCCGCACTCTGGTCCCCCTGGAAGCCGCATACACGGCGGCACTCGGGCCGGAGCCGGACGCTCCAGAGACATCTGCGCTGCAAGCGGTAGCGCTCGGGCGGAAGCTGGGTGCCCGTCGGTCGGTGGTGCGCCGGCTATTCCTGGGCAGCCGCCGCGGCGAGACGCCCGGACAGGACTGGGATCAAAAGGGACGTCACCAAGGGGGTGATGTCACCACGTACCCTCGCCACACAGCTGGAAGTGGACGCATGCACGGGGGGCGGAGCACCCTCCCGCGCCAAGCGGCCTGGGCATTTAAACCCTGAGCAGCACTGGTAAAGGGGGGAGCCCAGAGAGAACCCTCCCATGACGCATCGCAGCGGATGAGACCCAGACCGAGGGGGTAAGCCGCCGGCGCAGGTACAGTGGACTGGCGGGGAGAGGAAGCAGCCCAGGGCAGGCAGAGAGCCTGCGGGCTGGCGTGTTACGGCAGACACCCCGCCAGCCGGACCGGACGACGCACGCGTCTGTGTCCTTAGGGCCCTGGGCTGGGGTCCGTGAGAGGGGGTGGGCCTGGACCCCCTATCCCCACTACGGGAGGTAAGACGACCTCTGACGGCAAGGAGGCCCCTCGGGCCGTCAGGGTAATTGATTGGGACGCTGGACGGCGATTCACCAGGTGACGGGAACATGGGACTGGGGACGGAGAGTTAGGGGCGCCATCGGGGCCCCCCGATTCACTCGTTTACACTCAGTACATGATTAGGCTTCTAATGCAACTGGCCTAAGCCAATCTGCACCCTAAAGCCTCCAATTTTGTATTTTAAATTCTTTCTTAAATAAGCCAGTAAAAAAAAAAAGTCAAACAAGTGTACCTACCTTTCTCAAGGTATCGTTTGTGGAGGACCCTCAACAAAAGTTTGTGAATTATCTTCAGTGCTTAGCCTCCCAAAAGCCACTTACCCAAATCTTTTAGTGCCGTAAGTCACAAAAACACAACCTGGATGGCTTGTGAGTCTCCTATAGTGGTTTCTAGCCCCCCCTTCTTTTTGTCTAAATTTTTAGACTACCTGAAATTGAAGTAAGCAATTAAACCTAGTAGGGGATGAACCTTCCTAGAGGTTTCATTAATCTTTAACTTGTGGTGACTTCAGAACAATTCTGGAACACATTGCCAACCCTAGATTACATGACTATCCCAGGAAAACTGAGGCAAATATCTTCAATTTCATGAGCATCACTTTCCTTGTGTGGCCAACAGGGCTACGTAAGGCCTGACTAGAAGCTTTGGATGCTCAGCTCTTCTTAAAGACCTTAATGGAATTGTAGTTGCTCAATACTCATGAGAATCATGTTCTAGGTGTCTGCATGAATACCCAAAGTTAATGGACAATTAGAGTGAAAACTTGACTCTATAAAAATCAAAGATACAACTCAATGACTTTGAATGGAGTCATACTGCTCTTTCTGGACCAGGCTGCACCACAGAAGTTACTCATTCTGCCTAATAAAAATGAGTTGAGTACAGAATAATCTTCAAGATACTGGTGTAGACGGAGCTTGATCCTGCCTTGAGGGCGGGGGGCTGGACTCGATGACCTCTCGAGGTCCCTTCCAGTCCTATTATTCTATGATTCTATGATTCTATGATACTATGCTGTTAGGGTACGTCTACACTACAGCGCTAGTTCGAACTAACTTAGTTCGAATTAGTTAATTCGAACTAAGCTAATTCGAACTAACGCGTCTAGAACTAAAAACTAGTTCGAATTAGCGTTTTGCTAATTCGAACTAGCAAGTCCACATTGAGTGGACTCTGAACAGGGCTTAAGGATGGCCGGAAGCAGTGCCGGCAGGGCATAAAAGGAGGACTTAGAGCATGGAGATGCTGTCTCAGGCTAGCCGAGGGCTGCGCTTAAAGGGTCCCGACCCCCACCCCGGACACACAGTTCTAAGGGGTGCCCCGCTTGCAAAGAAGTTCTGGCTTGGAGTGCCCTGAGTACCCACACTGGGCACATCACACCACTCGGCCATCAGCCCGGCTGCACTTGCCGCAGGCTGCCATCTGGGGATAGGGGGCAATTGGGGGGCTGCAGGAGAGCTTCCACCCCCAGCCCAGTCCTCCCCATCGGGGGCTCATACCCCATTCCTCCCTCACCTCCTTCCACTTACCCTTCCCTAGCCCCCCTTCTTATTGATGTACAAAATAAAGATAACGTTTCTTCCAACATTGACTCTGTCTTTATTGAAAAAAACTGGGGGAGACTGGGAAAAGGAGGTGGGAGAGGGGAAGAGAAAGGCTGGGAAAAGGGAGAGCAACTAACATGATCAGGGGTTGGGAACAGGTCCCAGATGAAGAGAGGCTACAGAGACTGGGACTGTTCAGCTTAGAAAAGAGGAGACGGAGGGGGGACAGGATAGAGGTCTCTAAAAGCAGGGGTTGGGTGGAGAGGGTGCATTCAGAAAAGTTCTTCCTGAGTTCCCATAAAGAAGGACTAGAGGACACGAAAGGAAAGGAATGGGTAGCAGGCTTGAAACTAGTAAGAGAAAGTTGTTGTTCTTGACAAAGCAAATAGTTAACCTGCGGAACTCCTTGCTGCAGGAGGCTGTGGAGGCTACAACTAGAACAGAGTTTAAAGGGAAGTGAGATCAAGTCATGGAGGTTGGATCCATGGAGTGGTATTAGCCAGGGGGTAGGAGTGGTGTCCCTGCCCAAAGTTTGTGGAAGGCTGGAGAGGGATGGCATGAGACAAATGGCTTGGTCACTGTCTTCGGTCCATCCCCTCCAGGGTTCCTAGGGTTGGCCGCTGTTGGCAGACAGGCTACTGGGCTAGATGGACCTTTGGTCTGACCTAGGACGGCCATTGTATGCTCAGGGCTCAGGGTCGGGGGTCTCAGTGGACCCCCTTGATTTTCATGCACACCTGCTCCTGGGTGACCAGGCTGGCAGCTCGCCTGCCCTAGACGGCCACTTTCCTGTGCCTAGTGCGGAGATCGTGGACGAGGTCCACGATCTCCGCACTAGCCCAGGAAGGTGCCCGCCTCTTGCGGTCCAGGGCAAGCTCCCGGGAGCCGCCAGCCTGGTCCCGGGAAGAGGGGGAGGGCTGGTGGGCATCGGGTGGGTGGCTCTGTGCCGTGCCAGGTGCAGGGTCTGCTGGCTGGGTGCTGGCAGGCTTGCACCTGGCACGGGCACCGTAGCCAGCCCGTGCCCCTTTAAGGGGTCCGGGGCCGGGAGGGGGGCACAGAGTTTCCCTGGTGTTGGCCAGAGTGGCCACCAGGGAAACCTGGGGAGGGTTAGCCTCCCACTAGTTCGAACTAAAGGGCTACACAGCCCTTAGTTCGAACTAGCTAGTTCGAACTAGGCGTTAGTCCTCGTAAAATGAGGTTTACCTAGTTCGAACTAAGCGCTCCGTTAGTTCGAATTAAGTTCGAACTAACGGAGCGCTAGTGTAGCGCCTAGGAAAGTTAGTTCGAACTAACGTCTGTTAGTTCGAACTAACTTTGTAGTGTAGACATACCCTCAGATATCTAAATCCTCTCTCTTTCCTACAATACTGTTTCCCACTCAAAGAAGTTGGATCAAGTACACCTAGCCCATCCATGACAGGTTGGTGGTTGGGGTGTGTGTGTGTGTGTGTGTGGTTTTTTTTTCAAAACCACTACTTAATCTCTCGTGTTGGGGATTCCACTATTTCATTTGGAAGCCTATTCCATAATTTAATAGCTTTTATATTTAACTATATAGTCCTAAAGTCTCACCTAAATCTTCTGCTGTAGATAACATACATTACTTTCAGTGGATATGGAGAACAATTGATCACAATCATTTATAATAGCTCTTGCAATATTTGAGGACTTGTCATGCCCCCACCTCATTTTTGTCTCAAGACCCAAAAGCCCAGGTTTTTTAAGTCTTCTCTCATAGGTCCTCAATTTGTTCACAACTTCCTTAAAGATACTTAGTCATTAACAGAAGGCATTTGTTTCCTTTGAGACATTACAAATTATGAAAAATTTTAAATAAACATGCCACATACAGAACTTAGTGCTTCCAGAGATTACTGAGACAAATGTCTCATTAAAGGATTAGTGCTTCCAGATATTACTGAGACAAATGTCTCATTAAAGGATTAAGCATTTTGTGGCTAATAGGTGCAAAGTTTGGCATTCAATTTGTAATGAAAGATGTTGAGGCTCAAGCACTTTTTGGTATTCATAAGTAATTAAGCAACCATAGAGGTGCTGGGGCTATGAACTGCCAAACCTAGAAATGCCAAGGCTTTGCCCTGACAAATTTAGCACTGTATATAGTCATGATTTACACAAACTCATATAAAAATGTACAGGGGAAATAAATCCTGATGTTTCAGGAGAGAAGCTCTGTGATGAAGGAATTCCCATAATTATTAATTATCCATTATAGAAGTTTTAAATATTTCTCTGAAGCAGAACTAAGAATTTTCCAGTAGAGAATGCAGTTACTTTGTAATATTAAAATTTTCTGTGGAAATGCAGATTTCACCAAATAAAAATAAATTGATTTTTCTTCTAGATAAATTGAAACGAAGCACAGTAAAACCCACATTGGAGACCACATAGGATGTTGCTCTGTAACAGTGCTAATCAACCCACGGCATGTTTGTTTGTGGCCCACAGTGTGGTTTGCTTTTATCCGCGGCTCAACACAAAGCCCATAAGTAGGATTCTTTGAACGTGACCTCTACTGGGAGCATGCTCCACATCAGCAAGGCCTCTCCCAGGTGAGATGAGCATTGAAAGATGCAAGCAGATGAGCTGGCTGGAACAGATGGGTACAAGGTGTCTGTGTTTCTAGCCCCCAGGGAGGAGGTGTGGTGCTGGGAGATTGTGAGAAATGCTGGCTGCATAGCTTTGTGGGCAGAGTCTGAGAGGCTCACAGTAGCCACATTTGGGTCCAGAGCCACAGCTTAAAGCTTAACCTTTGTATTCATGTCCGTCAGTGTGAAAGAAGCTATTTGCCTGTAAAAGCAACCACACTTAAGCTGTGGATCTTGGCATGGGCTATGATGATCTTCTGAAACTATATATTAGCCCAGTGGCATTACAAGCATTCATTTTTCTATAGTGACAGTAAAACTCTTTATGCAAATAGGGTACATGCCACTCAGCTTCGTTATTACAGTAGAAACAAAAAAAACTGAAAGGGTGCTGCATCTTGGTCATTCCTTATTATGGCAATAGGAATTTCTCCTACTGAAGGTGCAACTTTGTTAATAGCCCACTCTGCAATCTGTGAATCCCTGCTTCTGACAGATTTCCTAACCAGCTTATGTCTCCTCTTATTGCAGCCCAGAAGATGGGCATAAGCAGCCGTCTGCATCAATACGGCATTGATTTAAAATACATTAAAAATAACAGTATTTGTTGGAATGAATGAGAATTGTTCCATTTTCTGTTTAAACATTCCATAAATAGTTAAGTACTTTTCTTACTTTGGTTATATCACCTTTTTCATTAGTTATGTAGCGAGCATGGAAGAGCAAGCTGCACTTTAAAAAAATGTCACAGTATATATAAATAGCACTTCTGAGAACATTACTAAAGTTCTACTGAACTGCCAAACCAACAAGTTAATGGTGAATTGTGAAGATGAAGACGAGAGAAGAACAAGTAAAAATCAAGGCAAAAGGCCAGTCAAATTACTTTTGTAAAGAAAAACAACGTTGCAGTTCATGACATTTTATGATGACTTTTGCAAGACTAATAATATTTCTCATGGAACCTCAGCTCCTGATGTTAAATGATTTGGGGAAAATCTCAGTTTTTCTATTTTCATTTTAGCCCTTTTGGTTGTGAAGAAAAACTTGAGAGTGTGATGTGATGTGAAGTGAAGAGCTTACAGGAAGAGAATTTGGTGTGTCTTAGGAAATGCACCATCATGTGTCCCAAAACCATGCAGATTATTTATTTTTCTTTACTGCTGTTGAAAATGCACCTTCTAATCATCAGAGCCCTTTAAAATATTTCATGTTGAACATCCAAACAGTGAAGCACACAAAACTACTAGTCATTTTTGAAAATCTTGACCTGTGTATTAAACACATTCTCACATTCTCACATTCCCATGGCCCATGGGAACCAGCCTGAGGCTATGTTCTAGAGCAGCATGAAAGACTCCAACTTAGAGCTTCCCTTAAGCTGTCAAGGCAGGGAAATCCTGCTGATGTTTGATGAAGGGGGAAAGTTGGAAGGAATCGAAGTCTTGAGAAAAGCAGTTTTCAAACCAAGGTCCTCTTTGGAGATCTGTGTTCAGGGAAGGCCCAGCTCTTGTGCTCTTCTAATGCGAGCCTTCCCTCACACAGAGAGTATCACTACAGAATAGCATAGGACAGCAGGATCACATATGACCCCATAAGACAAACAGTGAATGCAACACCAGAGCGAATACAGGATTACAAAAGTAGACAGCACCCCCACTCGGTCACAGGAGGGTGCAGGAAGAAGGCCTGCAGCAGCCATGCACATAGAATCACACAGGGGTGCAGAGAGGCAGGTGCCCCTATGGAGCTGTATATTTTGGAGGACCCTGCCTGCTTGCCCTTGCAGTGGGAGGGGGACAGCTGGTGCCCCCTTTTCTGTTGTCCCATTCACTGGGGACAGCTGGTCCCCCTTCCCTGCTCTCATACACTGGGACAAACGGAGTCCCTCCTCCCCTACTAGCCCATGCAGCAGGTGCAGTGTCTTCAACTCTCTCCCATACTACACAGTGCACTGAGGGGCTCAGACCCCCTCCCCATTGCTACTCTGTGCAGCTGCTGCAGCAGATCCCCCCCCCCCTTTACTATCCCATGCAAGGGGGCACAGCCAGTCTCCACTTCCCCAGTACCCCATGCACTGGGGCATGGTGGATCCCATGCCTCTTACCACCCAGAGTCTAAGCCCAGGTCTTACCTGATGGACCTTGTAGATCAGGGCATGCTCAATTTCCCTCCTCCCCCCTGCAGCGGGCTGTCCCTCTCCCATCATAGCCTGTGCACCAGAGTGTGGCAAATCCACCCTCCCCTGCTATTCTGTGCAGCAGGCGTGGCAGGTGCACCCTCCCATATTCGCCTGTGCATCTGAGTGCAGGGGATTCCCCCCATGCTCTCTTCTGCTGTAGGGCATGTCTGCTCCCAGAATCGGGGCATTATAATGTACCACACATAGCATCTCTCTGCCTCTATCCAGTAGCAGCAACAGAGCCCACCCCCTAAATGCCTTGAGAGGATGTGCAGCTCTCTGGCTGTCAGAACCAGAGAACGTGTCCAGACTCAGGGGTTTTTTCAGGAAAAGTAGCCTTTTCTCGAAAAAACTTCCCCTGCGTCCAGACTCAAGCCGCGTTCTTTCGAAATTATTTCGAAAGAACGCGGCTTTTCTTCCGATGGTGGTAAACCTCAATTTACGAGGAAGAACGCCTTCTTTCGAAAGTTCCTCTTTCGAAAGAAGGCGTTCTTCAATGTAAAGAGGCCGTCTTCGAAAGAGAGCATCCAGACTCGCTGGGTGCTCTCTTTCGAAAAAGCGGATTTCTCTTTCGAAAGATCCGCTTGCAGTCTAGACGCGATCTTTCAAAAGAGCCTCTTTCGAAAGAAGCCTGCAGTCTAGACATAGCCAGAGATTGCAGACTCCTGGTCTGCATGGCTTCCAGCACAGGAAGGGGAAAGGGAGACTGAGAAGGAGGGAAGGTTGTTCCTTAGGCCTCTGCTACCATGGCAACAGTATCCAGGAGACAGGGAATGCCAGAACTTCACTGTCGGGGCAACAGTATCCATGAAACAGTCCTTCTGGAAACTGTGTATTTGGGGAACTCCAGTTAGGCTGCAAAAGATGCTGGAATGTGCTTACCATGGCAACACAGGAATAGAACATAAGACCATGAGAACACAAGGGCCATACTGGTCAGACCAAAGGTCCAGCTAGCCCAGAATCCTGTCCTCTGGCAGTGGTCAATGGCAGGGGCTTCAGAGGGAATGACCAGACCAGGTAAACGACAAGGTATTCCTCCCCGGTTGTCCATTCCCAGCTTCTGACAGAGGCTAGGGGCATCATCCCTGTCCATGCTGGCTAATGTTGATGGATCCACATTATAAGAATTTCGGGGGGGAGGGGGTTTAAATTTTAAAAATTCTATTTAAATATTAAAATGCGTGTTATTCATTAACTGCATAACTGCTAAAAAAATTCCAAGGGAGCAGGACAGGTTGGTAGGTGACTCCCCAGGAACCGGATGGAGATCTAAGTGCAGCCATGTAGCAGTTTGGATAACCAATAAACTTACTTACATGGCTTCACACTTACATTCCCACCTATTAATGTGTCAGACTTAAAGGCAACCTCTGGCAAGGAACAAAAGGCTCCTAGCAGGGTCCCCAATTCATAATACATTTCTGCTGCTCCCCCATCATTGACTCATCCACAGTTTATGAATCTGCAGTTCTACCAGTCCAATTAGATTTCCTTGTGGCCTGGAAAAATTTCAGATAGCCCTGGACTTCAGTCTCTTACCTAGCAATCTAAAATTAGCCTTCAGGGCCTATTCCCTATATCATTAGTCCTACCTGCAAATGGCAAAAGGCTCCTACCCACACATAAGCCTGGCTACATGTGTAAAGACAACGTCAACCTTCAAAATGGAACCTCTCTATCCCTACTCCCTCTTTAAGGAGAATGCATGACCCCATTTCCTCAAAATTCTAGCCATTGGAATTGAAGCATTAATACATATTTTACAAGCAATATGCAGTGTAAAATACACATACAGGATACTGCAAAAGTCTGAAATATATGCTCAAAGATCAGCTTCTTCACACAGCTGTTGCTTTTTATGATAATATTGGTAGAAATATGTCAGTAATATTGTCCAACCTAATACTTTCAAATTATAATTTATAAGGAAGGTCTGAGTGAGCTCTCCTGTGAAAGCTAGTGATAAAACAAAGGGAGAGAGGAAAGTTATAGGACCAGGCTGTATTTAGAGGAACACACCTATTCTGGGTAGGTGTCCAGCAGACAGATCTTTGTTGCCCAAGAGATCACTTTTGGCCAATACTGAGTTACAAATCTCTTTACTGAGAACAGGGGTAATGAAATGTTCTGCTTATTGTATGAGTAGAAGGAAGCAGAACTGTACTTAGCCTGTTCTGATTCAAGGGTCAGTCCCAACTCTTAACTTCTACTGGGGATGAGCCTTCGTACATCTAAAATGTGGTCAGGGAAAAGAGCACCTGAGCAAACTGTACTTTTGCTTCCCTGTGGGTCCCTGTCACTGCAGATCTACCTAGATATATTCATGGAGAGTAGGTCAATCAAGGGCTATCAACCAGGATGGGTAGGAACAGTGTCACTAGCATCTGTTTGTCAAATGCTAGGAATGGGTGACAGAAGAGGACTCACTTGATGACTATCTCTTCTTTTCATTCCCTCTGGGGCTCCCGGCTTTGGGGCCACTGTCAGAAGACAGGATCCAGTGCTAGATAGACCTTTGGTTTGTCTCAGTATGGCCACTCTTATGTTCTTATCCTTGTGCTGCTGCAAGTTTACCCTGCCACTGGCTTCCCTGGGCAGTCACCCAGGTAGGTGGCCCACCCCTAAGGTCAGCCCTGCTTCAAGAGACCAACTTACACAGAACACAGTAGCAGGGAGCTTCAGAAGTTGATGATGCTGGGCTATTGGTGATGGAGGAAACGGCAAACAGCGGGAGGAATGAATGAAAGACCTTCTGCCCCCATGATCTCACATGAAAGCACCTCTGAATTCTGCATCTCCACTGACGATTCCAACAACTGTGAGTGGGCTATGGTGGAGGAAGAAGGGAGGGACATGTTTAAGGAATATTTGTTTGTTGGACTATGTTTTATTGTCTTGGCTCCAGAATGCTAGTTTTGTGACTGGGAAATCTAGACTAGTAGGCTCAATTTTTGAAAATGCATCATTTGTGAAGGTCATAATGTCACATTCTCACAATCTGGAGAAGGGAGTTCCCATAGTAAATATTTCTATTATTGTAATTAATTATTTTATAAGAAACCTTCCTTCCCATGCTAGCCCGTGTACTGGGATACAGGGGATGCCCCCATGCTCTCTCATGCCATGGTGCACAGCTGCTCCCCACACTGGGGTATTCTAATCTCTCACATCCAGGGTCTCTCTGCCTCTCTCTGGCGGGGACTCGCCAAGCACTGATTGGCAGCAACAGCACCACCTGCCCCCTAAATGCCAAGATGGGAAGTGTAAAGCCCTGGCTCCAGGGGCCAGAGGTTGCGAACTTCCGGTCTGAATGGGTCCCAGCACGGAAAGGGGAGAAGAGATTGAGGAGGAGGGAAGGTTGCTGCTCAGGCCTTGGCCACCAGGGCAACCGTGTCCAGTAGACAGGATCTTTATTGTGGGGGCAACAGTATCCGTGGCACAATGTAGTTGGAGCCTGTGTATTTGGGGAATTTCAGTTAGGGTACAAGAGATGCTAGAACATGCTTACCATGGCAACACAATAATAGAACATAAGCTCATTGGCACACAAGGGCCATATTTGTCATACCAAGGGTCCAGCTATCCAGCATCGTGTCATCTGGCAGTGGTCAATGGCAGGTCCGTGTCATCTGGCAGGTGGTTCAGAGTGCATGCTCATACTGGGTAGTGCCATGTGCTTCCGAGAGAATGACCAGACCAGGTCATCATTAAGTTTTCCCTCCCTGTTGCCCATTCCCATCTTCTGACAAACAGAGGCTAAGGGCTTTATCCCTGCCCATCCTAGATAACATGGGTGGATCCACTCTCCCAGAATTTAGGGATTTTAAAAAAATTCTTAGTGCCTTGGCTTTCACAGCAACCTCTGGCAAGGAAGAAAAACTCCCACCAGGGTCCCCAGTTCCTGTTCAGTTGAAACCCCTTCTCCCTACATCGTTGTCTCATCTACAGTTTAAGACCCTGCAGTTCTACCTACCTAACTGGCCCAGAGTGTGGAACTGGAAATATTTCAGAGAATGCTACCATGAAAGTCATGGATTTCGATCTTCTACCTAGCAGCCTAAATTTGGACTCCAGGAACTCTCTCCTACCATTCCCTATGTCATTGGTACCTACCTGTACAGAGCTACTGGCTTGTCCTCAGCCTACACGTAAGCCTGGCTATATGTGTGAAGACATCTGTCGAGATCCACGTGCTTCCCCCAGCATCTGCTGCCTGTGGCTCCTGCCTCCCGCATGCGGTTCCTGCTGGGGCACTGGGACTTCCCTCGCCCCACCCTTTACTATCACTCGGGGGCTTTCTTGTGTCTGGAGATTGGGGGGCTCCTCTCTGCTGCCATCTGGCAGCAGGGGGCCCTCTTCTGTCTGAGAGGGGCATGTGTGGGAGGTGTGACAGTGTGCCAGGGAGCCCCCAACCCTGCACTCCCATCCACAGCCAGATGTGACTCTCAGGCAGCAGGTGGAACAGAAGAAGGTTTATTGGTTCACAGAGACACAATGTAGCTTAGGATCGATGTTAGCACAGGAGCTAGGGTAGGCAGCCTTATTCCTCTTGGGGGGAAGGGCCCTGAACCCCCTTTTCCTGCTCCCAGTCTGCTCTCCTCATCCTACCCAGCTGAGACTGCCTCACCTTCACAGCCACTGCTCACTCATCCCAGGCAGCCCAGCCTCCTCCATTGTCCTCCTTCCAGGCCCAAGGTACTGTGTGCTGTCACCTGGGCCTCAGGATGTGAGAGACTGCACATACTTCCCCAGTGAGTCACACCCACCCTCCCCTTCCTCATGCAGCCAGTGCTGCAGGGCCTGGGGAAACTGAGGCACACACAGAGAGTATCACTACAGAATAGCATAGGACAGCAGGAACACATATGACCCCATAAGACAAACAGTGAATGCAACACCAGAGCGAATGCAGGATTACAAAAGTAGACAGCACCCCCACTCGGTCACAGGAGGGTGCAGGAAGAAGGCCTGCAGCAGCCATGCACAGGGGTGCAGAGAGGCAGGTGCCCCTAAGGAGCTGTATATTTTGGAGGACCCTGCCTGCTTGCCCTTGCAGTGGGAGGGGGACAGCTGGTGCCCCCTTTTCTGTTGTCCCATTCACTGGGGGCAGCTGGTCCCCCTTCCCTGCTCTCATACACTGGGACAAACGGAGTCCCTCCCCCCCTACTAGCCCATGCAGCAGGTGCAGTGTCTTCAACTCTCTCCCATACTACACAGTGCACTGAGGGGCTCAGACCCCCTCCCCATTGCTACTCTGTGCAGCTGGTGCAGCAGATCCCCCCCCCTTTACTATCCCATGCAAGGGGGCACAGCCAGTCTCCACTTCCCCAGTACCCCATGCACTGGGGCATGGTGGATCCCATGCCTCTTACCACCCAGAGTCTAAGCCCAGGTCTTACCTGATGGACCTTGTAGATCAGGGCATGCTCAATTTCCCTCCTCCCCCCTGCAGCGGGCTATCCCTCTCCCATCATAGCCTGTGCACCAGAGTGTGGCAAATCCACCCTCCCCTGCTATTCTGTGCAGCAGGCGTGGCAGGTGCACCCTCCCATATTCGCCTGTGCATCTGAGTGCAGGGGATTCCCCCCATGCTCTCTTCTGCTGTAGGGCATGTCTGCTCCCAGAATCGGGGCATTATAATGTACCACACATAGCATCTCTCTGCCTCTATCCAGTAGCAGCAACAGAGCCCACCCCCTAAATGCCTTGAGAGGATGTGCAGCTCTCTGGCTGTCAGAACCAGAAGCCGTGTCCAGACTCAGGGGTTTTTTCGGGAAAAGTAAGCTTTTCCCGAAAAAACTTCCCCTGCGTCCAGACTCAAGCCGCGTTCTTTCGAAATTATTTCGAAAGAACGCGGCTTTTCTTCCGATGGTGGTAAACCTCAATTTACGAGGAAGAACGCCTTCTTTCGAAAGTTCCTCTTTCAAAAGAAGGCGTTCTTCAATGTAAAGAGGCCGTCTTCGAAAGAGAGCATCCAGACTCGCTGGGTGCTCTCTTTCGAAAAAGCGGATTTCTCTTTCGAAAGATCCGCTTGCAGTCTAGACGCGATCTTTCAAAAGAGCCTCTTTCGAAAGAAGCCTGCAGTCTAGACATAGCCAGAGATTGCAGACTCCTGGTCTGCATGGCTTCCAGCACAGGAAGGGGAAAGGGAGACTGAGAAGGAGGGAAGGTTGTTCCTTAGGCCTCTGCTACCATGGCAACAGTATCCAGGAGACAGGGAATGCCAGAACTTCACTGTCGGGGCAACAGTATCCATGAAACAGTCCGTCTGGAAACTGTGTATTTGGGGAACTCCAGTTAGGCTGCAAAAGATGCTGGAATGTGCTTACCATGGCAACACAGGAATAGAACATAAGACCATGGGAACACAAGGGCCATACTGGTCAGACCAAAGGTCCAGCTAGCCCAGAATCCTGTCCTCTGGCAGTGGTCAATGGCAGGGGCTTCAGAGGGAATGACCAGACCAGGTAAACGACAAGGTATTCCTCCCCGGTTGTCCATTCCCAGCTTCTGACAGAGGCTAGGGGCATCATCCCTGTCCATGCTGGCTAATGTTGATGGATCCACATTATAAGAATTTCGGGGGGGGGAGGGGGTTTAAATTTTAAAAATTCTGTTTAAATATTAAAATGCGTGTTATTCATTAACTGCATAAGTGCTAAAAAATTCCAAGGGAGCAGGACAGGTTGGTAGGTGACTCCCCAGGAACCGGATGGAGATCTAAGTGCAGCCATGTAGCAGTTTGGATAACCAATAAACTTACTTACATGGCTTCACACTTACATTCCCACCTATTAATGTGTCAGACTTAAAGGCAACCTCTGGCAAGGAACAAAAGGCTCCTAGCAGGGTCCCCAATTCATAATACATTTCTGCTGCTCCCCCATCATTGACTCATCCACAGTTTATGAATCTGCAGTTCTACCAGTCCAATTAGATTTCCTTGTGGCCTGGAAAAATTTCAGATAGCCCTGGACTTCAGTCTCTTACCTAGCAATCTAAAATTAGCCTTCAGGGCCTATTCCCTATATCATTAGTCCTACCTGCAAATGGCAAAAGGCTCCTACCCACACATAAGCCTGGCTACATGTGTAAAGACAACTTCAACCTTCAAAATGGAACCTCTCTATCCCTACTCCCTCTTTAAGGAGAATGCATGACCCCATTTCCTCAAAATTCTAGCCATTGGAATTGAAGCATTAATACATATTTTAGAAGCAATATGCAGTGTAAAATACACATACAGAATACTGCAAAAGTCTGAAATATATGCTCAAAGATCAGCTTCTTCACACAGCTGTTGCTTTTTATGATAATATTGGTAGAAATATGTCAGTAATATTGTCCAACCTAATACTTTCAAATTATAATTTATAAGGAAGGTCTGAGTGAGCTCTCCTGTGAAAGCTAGTGATAAAACAAAGGGAGAGAGGAAAGTTATAGGACCAGGCTGTATTTAGAGGAACACACCTATTCTGGGTAGGTGTCCAGCAGACAGATCTTTGTTGCCCAAGAGATCACTTTTGGCCAATACTGAGTTACAAATCTCTTTACTGAGAGCAGGGGTAATGAAATGTTCTGCTTATTGTATGAGTAGAAGGAAGCAGAACTGTACTTAGCCTGTTCTGATTCAAGGGTCAGTCCCAACTCTTAACTTCTACTGGGGATGAGCCTTCGTACATCTAAAATGTGGTCAGGGAAAAGAGCACCTGAGCAAACTGTACTTTTGCTTCCCTGTGGGTCCCTGTCACTGCAGATCTACCTAGATATATTCATGGAGAGTAGGTCAATCAAGGGCTATCAACCAGGATGGGTAGGAACAGTGTCACTAGCATCTGTTTGTCAAATGCTAGGAATGGGTGACAGAAGAGGACTCACTTGATGACTATCTCTTCTTTTCATTCCCTCTGGGGCTCCCGGCTTTGGGGCCACTGTCAGAAGACAGGATCCAGTGCTAGATAGACCTTTGGTTTGTCTCAGTATGGCCACTCTTATGTTCTTATCCTTGTGCTGCTGCAAGTTTACCCTGGCCACTGGCTTCCCTGGGCAGTCACCCAGGTAGGTGGCCTACCCCTAAGGTCAGCCCTGCTTCAAGCGACCAACTTACACAGAACACAGTAGCAGGTAGCTTCAGAAGTTGATGATGCTGGGCTATTGGTGATGGAGGAAACGGCAGACAGCGGGAGGAATGAACGAAAGACCTTCTGCCCCCATGATCTCACATGAAAGCACCTCTGAATTCTTCATCTCCACTGACGATTCCAACAACTGTGAGTGGGCTATGGTGGAGGGAGAAGGGAGGGACATGTTTAAGGAATATTTGTTTGTTGGACTATGTTTTATTGTCTTGGCTCCAGAATGCTAGTTTTGTGACTGGGAAATCTAGACTAGTAGGCCCAATTTTTGAAAATGCATCATTTGTGAAGGGCATAATGTCCCATTCTCACAATCTGGAGAAGGGAGTTCCCGTAGTAAATATTTCTATTATTGTAATTAATTCTTTTATAAGAAACCTTCCTTCCCATGCTAGCCCGTGTACTGGGATACAAGGGATGCCCCCAGGCTCTCTCACGCCATGGTGCACAGCTGCTCCCCACACTGGGGTATTCTAATCTCTCACATCCAGGGTCTCTCTGCCTCTCTCTGGCGGGGACTCGCCAAGCACTGATTGGCAGCAGCAGCACCACCTGCCCCCTAAATGCCAAGATGGGAAGTGTAAAGCCCTGGCTCCAGGGGCCAGAGGTTGCGAACTTCCGGTCTGAATGGGTCCCAGCACAGAAAGGGGAGAAGAGGTTGAGGAGGAGGGAAGGTTGCTGCTTAGGCCTTGGCCACCAGGGCAACCGTGTCCAGTAGACAGGATCTTTATTGTGGGGGCAACAGTATCCATGGCACAATGTTGTTGGAGCCTGTGTATTTGGGGAATTTCAGTTAGGGTACAAGAGATGCTAGAACATGCTTACCATGGCAACACAATAATAGAACATAAGCTCATTGGAACACAAGGGCCATATTTGTCATACCAAGGGTCCAGCTATCCAGCATCGTGTCATCTGGCAGTGGTCAATGGCAGGTCCGTGTCATCTGGCAGGTGGTTCAGAGTGCATGCTCATACTGGGTAGTGCCATGTGCTTCCGAGAGAATGACCAGACCAGGTAATCATTAAGTTTTCCCTCCCTGTTGCCCATTCCCATCTTCTGACAAACAGAGGCGAAGGGCTTCATCCCTGCCCATCCTAGATAACATGGGTGGATCCACTCTCCCAGAATTTAGGGGTTTTAAAAAATTCTTAGTGCCTTGGCTTTCACAGCAACCTCTGGCAAGGAAGAAAAACTCCCATCAGGGTCCTCAGTTCCTGTTCAGTTGAAACCCCTTCTCTCTACATCTTTGTCTCAGCTACAGTTTAAGACCCTGCAGTTCTACCTACCTAACTGGCCCAGAGTGTGGAACTGGAAATATTTCAGAGAATGCTACCATGAAAGTCATGGATTTCGATCTTCTACCTAGCAGCCTAAATTTGGACTCCAGGAACTCTCTCCTACCATTCCCTATATCATTGGTACCTACCTGTACAGAGCTACTGGCTTGTCCTCAGCCTACACATAAGCCTGGCTATATGTGTGAAGACATCTTTAACCTACACAATGGGATTTCTCTGTCTATGCTCCCTCTTTGGGGAAAATGTAAGACCTCATCTCCCTGAATTTCCCCATTGAAACTGAAGTTTAATATACTTTAGAAGCATGTGCAGGGTAAAATACACATGCCTGAAAATACATAAGTTTGAAATGTACGATGAAAGATTAGCTTCTTCACACAGCTGTTGCTTTTTATGATAATATTGGCACAATTATTTCAGTGATATTGTCCTACCTAATACTTTCAAATTATGATTTATAAGGAGCTCTCCTGTTACAGCTAGTGATAAACCAAAGGGCCGGAGCAAGGTTTTAGAACCAGGCTGTATTTAGAGGAACACACCTACTCTGGTAGGTGTCCCGCAGACAGATGTTTGTTGCCCAAGAGATCACTTTTGGCCAATACTGAGTTACAAATCTCTTTACTGAGAGCAGGGGTAATGAAATGTTCTGCTTATTGTATGAGTAGAAGGAAGCAGAACTGTACTTAGCCTGTTCTGATTCAAGGGTCAGTCCCAACTCTTAACTTCTACTGGGGATGAGCCTTCGTACATCTAAAATGTGGTCAGGGAAAAGAGCACCTGAGCAAACTGTACTTTTGCTTCCTTGTGGGTCCCTGTCACTGCAGATCTTCCTAGATATATTCATGGAGAGTAGGTCAATCAAGGGCTATCAACCAGGATGGGTAGGAACAGTGTCACTAGCATCTGTTTGTCAAATGCTAGGAATGGGTGACAGAAGAGGACTCACTTGATGACTATCTCTTCTTTTCATTCCCTCTGGGGCTCCCGGCTTTGGGGCCACTGTCAGAAGACAGGATCCAGTGCTAGATAGACCTTTGGTTTGTCTCAGTATGGCCATTCTTATGTTCGTATCCTTGTGCTGCTGCAAGTTTACCCTGGCCACTGGCTTCCCTGGGCAGTCACCCAGGTAGGTGGCCCACCCCTAAGGTCAGCCCTGCTTCAAGAGACCAACTTACACAGAACACAGTAGCAGGTAGCTTCAGAAGTTGACGATGCTGGGCTATTGGTGATGGAGGAAACGGCAAACAGCGGGAGGAATGAATGAAAGACCTTCTGCCCCCATGATCTCACATGAAAGCACCTCTGAATTCTTCATCTCCACTGACGATTCCAACAACTGTGAGTGGGCTATGGTGGAGGGAGAAGGGAGGGACGTGTTTAAGGAATATTTGTTTGTTGGACTATGTTTTATTGTCTTGGCTCCAGAATGCTAGTTTTGTGACTGGGAAATCTAGACTAGTAGGCCCAATTTTTGAAAATGCATCATTTGTGAAGGGCATAATGTCACATTCTCACAATCTGGAGAAGGGAGTTCCCGTAGTAAATATTTCTATTATTGTAATTAATTCTTTTATAAGAAACCTTCCTTCCCATGCTAGCCCGTGTACTGGGATACAAGGGATGCCCCCAGGCTCTCTCACGCCATGGTGCACAGCTGCTCCCCACACTGGGGTATTCTAATCTCTCACATCCAGTGTCTCTCTGCCTCTCTCTGGCGGGGACTCGCCAAGCACTGATTGGCAGCAGCAGCACCACCTGCCCCCTAAATGCCAAGATGGGAAGTGTAAAGCCCTGGCTCCAGGGGCCAGAGGTTGCGAACTTCCGGTCTGAATGGGTCCCAGCACAGAAAGGGGAGAAGAGATTGAGGAGGAGGGAAGGTTGCTGCTCAGGCCTTGGCCACCAGGGCAACCGTGTCCAGTAGACAGGATCTTTATTGTGGGGGCAACAGTATCCATGGCACAATGTTGTTGGAGCCTGTGTCTTTGGGGAATTTCAGTTAGGGTACAAGAGATGCTAGAACATGCTTACCATGGCAACACAATAATAGAACATAAGCTCATTGGAACACAAGGGCCATATTTGTCATACCAAGGGTCCAGCTATCCAGCATCGTGTCATCTGGCAGTGGTCAATGGCAGGTCCGTGTCATCTGGCAGGTGGTTCAGAGTGCATGCTCATACTGGGTAGTGCCATGTGCTTCCGAGAGAATGACCAGACCAGGTAATCATTAAGTTTTCCCTCCCTGTTGCCCATTCCCATCTTCTGACAAACAGAGGCTAAGGGCTTCATCCCTGCCCATCCTAGATAACATGGGTGGATCCACTCTCCCAGAATTTAGGGGTTTTAAAAAATTCTTAGTGCCTTGGCTTTCACAGCAACCTCTGGCAAGGAAGAAAAACTCCCACCAGGGTCCCCAGTTCCTGTTCAGTTGAAACCCCTTCTCTCTACATCTTTGTCTCATCTACAGTTTAAGACCCTGCAGTTCTACCTACCTAACTGGCCCAGAGTGTGGAACTGGAAATATTTCAGAGAATGCTACCATGAAAGTCATGGATTTCGATCTTCTACCTAGCAGCCTAAATTTGGACTCCAGGAACTCTCTCCTACCATTCCCTATATCATTGGTACCTACCTGTACAGAGCTACTGGCTTGTCCTCAGCCTACACGTAAGCCTGGCTATATGTGTGAAGACATCTGTCGAGATCCACGTGCTTCCCCCAGCATCTGCTGCCTGTGGCTCCTGCCTCCCGCATGCGGTTCCTGCTGGGGCACTGGGACTTCCCTCGCCCCACCCTTTACTATCACTCGGGGGCTTTCTTGTGTCTGGAGATTGGGGGGCTCCTCTCTGCTGCCATCTGGCAGCAGGGGGCCCTCTTCTGTCTGAGAGGGGCATGTGTGGGAGGTGTGACAGTGTGCCAGGGAGCCCCCAACCCTGCACTCCCATCCACAGCCAGATGTGACTCTCAGGCAGCAGGTGGAACAGAAGAAGGTTTATTGGTTCACAGAGACACAATGTAGCTTAGGATCGATGTTAGCACAGGAGCTAGGGTAGGCAGCCTTATTCCTCTTGGGGGGAAGGGCCCTGAACCCCCTTTTCCTGCTCCCAGTCTGCTCTCCTCATCCTACCCAGCTGAGACTGCCTCACCTTCACAGCCACTGCTCACTCATCCCAGGCAGCCCAGCCTCCTCCACTGTCCTCCTTCCAGGCCCAAGGTACTGTGTGCTGTCACCTGGGCCTCAGGATGTGAGAGACTGCACATACTTCCCCAGTGAGTCACACCCACCCTCCCCTTCCGCATGCAGCTAGTGCTGCAGGGCCTGGGGAAACTGAGGCACACACAGAGAGCGTATCACTACAGAATAGCATAGGACAGCAGGATCACATATGACCCCATAAGACAAACAGTGAATGCAACACCAGAGCGAATACAGGATTACAAAAGTAGGCAGCACCCCCACTCGGTCACAGGAGGGTGCAGGAAGAAGGCCTGCAGCAGCCATGCACATAGAATCACACAGGGGTGCAGAGAGGCAGGTGCCCCTAAGGAGCTGTATATTTTGGAGGACCCTGCCTGCTTGCCCTTGCAGTGGGAGGGGGACAGCTGGTGCCCCCTTTTCTGTTGTCCCATTCACTGGGGGACAGCTGGTCCCCCTTCCCTGCTCTCATACACTGGGACAAACGGAGTCCCTCCTCCCCTACTAGCCCATGCAGCAGCTGCAGTGTCTTCAACTCTCTCCCATACTACACAGTGCACTGAGGGGCTCAGACCCCCTCCCCATTGCTACTCTGTGCAGCTGGTGCAGCAGATCCCCCCCCTTTACTATCCCATGCAAGGGGGCACAGCCAGTCTCCACTTCCCCAGTACCCCATGCACTGGGGCATGGTGGATCCCATGCCTCTTACCACCCAGAGTCTAAGCCCAGGTCTTACCTGATGTACCTTGTAGATCAGGGCATGCTCAATTTCCCTCCTCCCCCCTGCAGCGGGCTGTCCCTCTCCCATCATAGCCTGTGCACCAGAGTGTGGCAAATCCACCCTCCCGTGCTATTCTGTGCAGCAGGCGTGGCAGGTGCACCCTCCCATATTCGCCTGTGCATCTGAGTGCAGGGGATTCCCCCATGCTCTCTTCTGCTGTAGGGCATGTCTGCTCCCAGAATCGGGGCATTATAATGTACCACACATAGCATCTCTCTGCCTCTATCCAGTAGCAGCAACAGAGCCCACCCCCTAAATGCCTTGAGAGGATGTGCAGCTCTCTGGCTGTCAGAACCAGAGAACGTGTCCAGACTCAGGGGTTTTTTCAGGAAAAGTAGCCTTTTCCCGAAAAAACTTCCCCTGCGTCCAGACTCAAGCCGCGTTCTTTCGAAATTATTTCGAAAGAACGCGGCTTTTCTTCCGATGGTGGTAAACCTCAATTTACGAGGAAGAACGCCTTCTTTCGAAAGTTCCTCTTTCGAAAGAAGGCGTTCTTCAATGTAAAGAGGCCGTCTTCGAAAGAGAGCATCCAGACTCGCTGGGTGCTCTCTTTCGAAAAAGCGGATTTCTCTTTCGAAAGATCCGCTTGCAGTCTAGACGCGATCTTTCAAAAGAGCCTCTTTCGAAAGAAGCCTGCAGTCTAGACATAGCCAGAGATTGCAGACTCCTGGTCTGCATGGCTTCCAGCACAGGAAGGGGAAAGGGAGACTGAGAAGGAGGGAAGGTTGTTCCTTAGGCCTCTGCTACCATGGCAACAGTATCCAGGAGACAGGGAATGCCAGAACTTCATTGTCAGGGCAACAGTATCCATGAAACAGTCCTTCTGGAAACTGTGTATTTGGGGAACTCCAGTTAGGCTACAAAAGATGCTGGAATGTGCTTACCATGGCAACACAGGAATAGAACATAAGACCATGGGAACACAAGGGCCATACTGGTCAGACCAAAGGTCCAGCTAGCCCAGAATCCTGTCCTCTGGCAGTGGTCAATGGCAGGGGCTTCAGAGGGAATGACCAGACCAGGTAAACGACAAGGTATTCCTCCCCGGTTGTCCATTCCCAGCTTCTGACAGAGGCTAGGGGCATCATCCCTGTCCATGCTGGCTAATGTTGATGGATCCACATTATAAGAATTTCGGGGGGGGAGGGGGTTTAAATTTTAAAAATTCTATTTAAATATTAAAATGCGTGTTATTCATTAACTGCATAAGTGCTAAAAAATTCCAAGGGAGCAGGACAGGTTGGTAGGTGACTCCCCAGGAACCGGATGGAGATCTAAGTGCAGCCATGTAGCAGTTTGGATAACCAATAAACTTACTTACATGGCTTCACACTTACATTCCCACCTATTAATGTGTCAGACCTAAAGGCAACCTCTGGCAAGGAACAAAAGGCTCCTAGCAGGGTCCCCAATTCATAATACATTTCTGCTGCTCCCCCATCATTGACTCATCCACAGTTTATGACTCTGCAGTTCTACCAGTCCAATTAGATTTCCTTGTGGCCTGGAAAAATTTCAGATAGCCCTGGACTTCAGTCTCTTACCTAGCAATCTAAAATTAGCCTTCAGGGCCTATTCCCTATATCATTAGTCCTACCTGCAAATGGCAAAAGGCTCCTACCCACACATAAGCCTGGCTACATGTGTAAAGACAACGTCAACCTTCAAAATGGAACCTCTCTATCCCTACTCCCTCTTTAAGGAGAATGCATGACCCCATTTCCTCAAAATTCTAGCCATTGGAATTGAAGCATTAATACATATTTTACAAGCAATATGCAGTGTAAAATACACATACAGGATACTGCAAAAGTCTGAAATATATGCTCAAAGATCAGCTTCTTCACACAGCTGTTGCTTTTTATGATAATATTGGTAGAAATATGTCAGTAATATTGTCCAACCTAATACTTTCAAATTATAATTTATAAGGAAGGTCTGAGTGAGCTCTCCTGTGAAAGCTAGTGATAAAACAAAGGGCGGGAGGAAGGTTTTAGGACCAGGCTGTATTTAGAGGAACACACCTACTCTGGTAAGTGTCCAGCAGACAGATCTTTGTTGCCCAAGAGATCACTTTTGGCCAATACTGAGTTACAAATCTCTTTACTGAGAGCAGGGGTAATGAAATGTTCTGCTTATTGTATGAGTAGAAGGAAGCAGAACTGTACTTAGCCTGTTCTGATTCAAGGGTCAGTCCCAACTCTTAACTTCTACTGGGGATGAGCCTTCGTACATCTAAAATGTAGTCAGGGAAAAGAGCACCGGAGCAAACTGTACTTTTGCTTCCCTGTGGGTCCCTGTCACTGCAGATCTAACTAGATATATTCATGGAGAGTAGGTCAATCAAGGGCTATCAACCAGGATGGGTAGGAACAGTGTCACTAGCATCTGTTTGGCAAATGCTAGGAATGGGTGACAGAAAGGACTCACTTGATGACTATCTCTTCTTTTCATTCCCTCTGGGGCTCCCGGCTTTGGGGCCACTGTCAGAAGACAGGATCCAGTGCTAGATAGACCTTTGGTTTGTCTCAGTATGGCCATTCTTATGTTCTTATCCTTGTGCTGCTGCAAGTTTACCCTGCCACTGGCTTCCCTGGACAGTCACCCAGGTAGGTGGCCCACCCCTAAGGTCAGCCCTGCTTCAAGAGACCAACTTACACAGAACACAGGAGCAGGTAGCTTCAGAAGGGCTATTGGTGATGCAGAGCAATTGGTGATGGAGGGAATGGCAAACAGCGGGAGGAATGAATGAAAGACCTTCTGCCCCCATGATCTCACATGAAAGCACCTCTGAATTCTTCATCTCCACTGACGATTCCAACAACTGTGAGTGGGCTATGGTGGAGGGAGAAGGGAGGGACATGTTTAAGGAATATTTGTTTGTTGGACTATGTTTTATTGTCTTGGCTCCAGAATGCTAGTTTTGTGACTGGGAAATCTAGACTAGTAGGCCCAATTTTTGAAAATGCATCATTTGTGAAGGGCATAAAGTCACATTCTCACAATCTGGAGAAGGGAGTTCCCATAGTAAATATTTCTATTATTGTAATTAATTATTTTATAAGAAACCTTCCTTCCCATGCTAGCCCATGTACTGGGATACAGGGGATGCCCCCATGCTCTCTCATGCCATGGTGCACAGCTGCTCCCCACACTGGGGTATTCTAATCTCTCACATCCAGGGTCTCTCTGCCTCTCTCTGGCGGGGACTCGCCAAGCACTGATTGGCAGCAGCAGCACCACCTGCCCCCTAAATGCCAAGATGGGAAGTGTAAAGCCCTGGCTCCAGGGGCCAGAGGTTGCGAACTTCCGGTCTGAATGGGTCCCAGCACAGAAAGGGGAGAAGAGATTGAGGAGGAGGGAAGGTTGCTGCTCAGGCCTTGGCCACCAGGGCAACCGTGTCCAGTAGACAGGATCTTTATTGTGGGGGCAACAGTATCCATGGCACAATGTTGTTGGAGCCTGTGTATTTGGGGAATTTCAGTTAGGGTACAAGAGATGCTAGAACATGCTCACCATGGCAACACAATAATAGAACATAAGCTCATTGGAACACAAGGGCCATATTTGTCATGCCAAGGGTCCAGCTATCCAGCATCGTGTCATCTGGCAGTGGTCAATGGCAGGTCCGTGTCATCTGGCAGGTGGTTCAGAGTGCATGCTCATACTGGGTAGTGCCATGTGCTTCCGAGAGAATGACCAGACCAGGTAATCATTAAGTTTTCCCTCCCTGTTGCCCATTCCCATCTTCTGACAAACAGAGGCTAAGGGCTTCATCCCTGCCCATCCTAGATAACATGGGTGGATCCACTCTCCCAGAATTTAGGGGTTTTAAAAAATTCTTAGTGCCTTGGCTTTCACAGCAACCTCTGGCAAGGAAGAAAAACTGCCACCAGGGTCCCCAGTTCCTGTTCAGTTGAAACCCCTTCTCCCTACATCTTTGTCTCAGCTACAGTTTAAGACCCTGCAGTTCTACCTACCTAACTGGCCCAGAGTGTGGAACTGGAAATATTTCAGAGAATGCTACCATGAAAGTCATGGATTTCGATCTTCTACCTAGCAGCCTAAATTTGGACTCCAGGAACTCTCTCCTACCATTCCCTATGTCATTGGTACCTACCTGTACAGAGCTACTGGCTTGTCCTTAGCCTACACATAAGCCTGGCTATATGTGTGAAGCCATCTTTAACCTACACAATGGGATTTCTCTGTCTATGCTCCCTCTTTGGGGAAAATGTAAGACCTCATCTCCCTGAATTTCCCCATTGAAACTGAAGTTTAATACACTTTAGAAGCATGTGCAGGGTAAAATACACATGCCTGAAAATACATAAGTTTGAAATGTACGATGAAAGATTAGCTTCTTCACACAGCTGTTGCTTTTTATGATAATATTGGCACAATTATTTCAGTGATATTGTCCTACCTAATACTTTCAAATTATGATTTATAAGGAGCTCTCCTGTTACAGCTAGTGATAAACCAAAGGGCCGGAGCAAGGTTTTAGAACCAGGCTGTATTTAGAGGAACACACCTACTCTGGTAGGTGTCCAGCAGACAGATCTTTGTTGCCCAAGAGATCACTTTTGGCCAATACTGAGTTACAAATCTCTTTACTGAGAGCAGGGGTAATGAAATGTTCTGCTTATTGTATGAGTAGAAGGAAGCAGAACTGTACTTAGCCTGTTCTGATTCAAGGGTCAGTCCCAACTCTTAACTTCTACTGGGGATGAGCCTTCGTACATCTAAAATGTGGTCAGGGAAAAGAGCACCTGAGCAAACTGTACTTTTGCTTCCCTGTGGGTCCCTGTCACTGCAGATCTACCTAGATATATTCATGGAGAGTAGGTCAATCAAGGGCTATCAACCAGGATGGGTAGGAACAGTGTCACTAGCATCTGTTTGTCAAATGCTAGGAATGGGTGACAGAAGAGGACTCACTTGATGACTATCTCTTCTTTTCATTCCCTCTGGGGCTCCCGGCTTTGGGGCCACTGTCAGAAGACAGGATCCAGTGCTAGATAGACCTTTGGTTTGTCTCAGTATGGCCATTCTTATGTTCGTATCCTTGTGCTGCTGCAAGTTTACCCTGCCACTGGCTTCCCTGGGCAGTCACCCAGGTAGGTGGCCCACCCCTAAGGTCAGCCCTGCTTCAAGAGACCAACTTACACAGAACACAGTAGCAGGTAGCTTCAGAAGTTGATGATGCTGGGCTATTGGTGATGGAGGAAACGGCAAACAGCGGGAGGAATGAATGAAAGACCTTCTGCCCCCATGATCTCACATGAAAGCACCTCTGAATTCTTCATCTCCACTGACGATTCCAACAACTGTGAGTGGGCTATGGTGGAGGGAGAAGGGAGGGACATGTTTAAGGAATATTTGTTTGTTGGACTATGTTTTATTGTCTTGGCTCCAGAATGCTAGTTTTGTGACTGGGAAATCTAGACTAGTAGGCCCAATTTTTGAAAATGCATCATTTGTGAAGGGCATAATGTCACATTCTCACAATCTGGAGAAGGGAGTTCCCGTAGTAAATATTTCTATTATTGTAATTAATTCTTTTATAAGAAACCTTCCTTCCCATGCTAGCCCGTGTACTGGGATACAGGGGATGCCCCCATGCTCTCTCATGCCATGGTGCACAGCTGCTCCCCACACTGGGGTATTCTAATCTCTCACATCCAGGGTCTCTCTGTCTCTCTCTGGCGGGGACTCGCCAAGCACTGATTGGCAGCAGCAGCACCACCTGCCCCCTAAATGCCAAGATGGGAAGTGTAAAGCCCTGGCTCCAGGGGCCAGAGGTTGCGAACTTCCGGTCTGAATGGGTCCCAGCACAGAAAGGGGAGAAGAGATTGAGGAGGAGGGAAGGTTGCTGCTCAGGCCTTGGCCACCAGGGCAACCGTGTCCAGTAGACAGGATCTTTATTGTGGGGGCAACCGTATCCATGGCACAATGTTGTTGGAGCCTGTGTATTTGGGGAATTTCAGTTAGGGTACAAGAGATGCTAGAACATGCTTACCATGGCAACACAATAATAGAACATAAGCTCATTGGAACACAAGGGCCATATTTGTCATACCAAGGGTCCAGCTATCCAGCATCGTGTCATCTGGCAGTGGTCAATGGCAGGTCCGTGTCATCTGGCAGGTGGTTCAGAGTGCATGCTCATCCTGGGTAGTGCCATGTGCTTCCGAGAGAATGACCAGACCAGGTAATCATTAAGTTTTCCCTCCCTGTTGCCCATTTCCATCTTCTGACAAACAGAGGCTAAGGGCTTCATCCCTGCCCATCCTAGATAACATGGGTGGATCCACTCTCCCAGAATTTAGGGGTTTTAAAAAATTCTCAGTGCCTTAACTTTCACAGCAACCTCTGGCAAGGAAGAAAAACTCCCATCAGGGTCCCCAGTTCCTGTTCAGTTGAAACCCCTTCTCCCTACATCTTTGTCTCAGCTACAGTTTAAGACCCTGCAGTTCTACCTACCTAACTGGCCCAGAGTGTGGAACTGGAAATATTTCAGAGAATGCTACCATGAAAGACATGGATTTCGATCTTCTACCTAGCAGCCTAAATTTGGACTCCAGGAACTCTCTCCTACCATTCCCTATATCATTGGTACCTACCTGTACAGAGCTACTGGCTTGTCCTCAGCCTACACATAAGCCTGGCTATATGTGTGAAGACATCTTTAACCTACACAATGGGATTTCTCTGTCTATGCTCCCTCTTTGGGGAAAATGTAAGACCTCATCTCCCTGAATTTCCCCATTAAAATTGGAGCATTATTACACTTTAGAAGCATGTGCAGGGTAAAATACACATGCCTGAAAATACATAAGTTTGAAATGTACAATGAAAGATTAGCTTCTTCACACAGCTGTTGCTTTTTATGATAATATTGGCACAATTATTTCAGTGATATTGTCTAATCGAATACTTTCAAATTATGATTTATAAGGAGCTCTCCAGTGACAAGTATCAGAGGGGTAGCCGTGTTAGTCTGAATCTGCAAAAGCGACGAGGAGTCCTGTGGCACCTTATAGACTAACTGAAGTGTAGGAGCATAAGCTTTCGTGGGCAAAGACCCACTTCGTCAGATGCATCTACATGCATCTGACGAAGTGGGTCTTTGCCCACGAAAGCTTATGCTCCTACACTTCAGTTAGTCTATAAGGTGCCACAGGACTCCTCGTCGCTTCTCCAGTGACAGCTAGTGATAAACCAAAGAGCCGGAGCAAGGTTTTAGGACCAGGCTGTATATAGAGGAACACACCTATTCTGGGTTGGTGTCCAGCAGACAGATCTTTGTTGCCCAAGAGATCACTTTTGGCCAATACTGAGTTACAAATCTCTTTACTGAGAGCAGGGGTAATGAAATGTTCTGCTTATTGTATGAGTAGAAGGCAGCAGAACTGTACTTAGCCTGTTCTGATTCAAGGGTCAGTCCCAACTCTTAACTTCTACTGGGGATGAGCCTTCGTACATCTAAAATGTGGTCAGGGAAAAGAGCACCTGAGCAAACTGTACTTTTGCTTCCCTGTGGGTCCCTGTCACTGCAGATCTACCTAGATATATTCATGGAGAGTAGGTCAATCAAGGGCTATCAACCAGGATGGGTAGGAACAGTGTCACTAGCATCTGTTTGTCAAATGCTAGGAATGGGTGACAGAAGAGGTCTCACTTGATGACTATCTCTTCTTTTCATTCCCTCTGGGGCTCCCGGCTTTGGGGCCACTGTCAGAAGACAGGATCCAGTGCTAGATAGACCTTTGGTTTGTCTCAGTATGGCCATTCTTATGTTCTTATCCTTGTACTGCTGCAAGTTTACCCTGCCACTGGCTTCCCTGGGCAGTCACCCAGGTAGGTGGCCCACCCCTAAGGTCAGCCCTGCTTCAAGAGACCAACTTACACAGAACACAGTAGCAGGTAGCTTCAGAAGTTGATGATGCTGGGCTATTGGTGATGGAGGAAACGGCAAACAGCGGGAGGAATGAATGAAAGACCTTCTGCCCCCATGATCTCACATGAAAGCACCTCTGAATTCTTCATCTCCACTGACGATTCCAACAACTGTGAGTGGGCTATGGTGGAGGGAGAAGGGAGGGACATGTTTAAGGAATATTTGTTTGTTGGACTATGTTTTATTGTCTTGGCTCCAGAATGCTAGTTTTGTGACTGGGAAATCTAGACTAGTAGGCCCAATTTTTGAAAATGCATCATTTGTGAAGGGCATAATGTCACATTCTCACAATCTGGAGAAGGGAGTTCCCGTAGTAAATATTTCTATTATTGTAATTAATTCTTTTATAAGAAACCTTCCTTCCCATGCTAGCCCGTGTACTGGGATACAGGGGATGCCCCCATGCTCTCTCATGCCATGGTGCACACCTGCTCCCCACACTGGGGTATTCTAATCTCTCACATCCAGGGTCTCTCTGCCTCTCTCTGGCGGGGACTCGCCAAGCACTGATTGGCAGCAGCAGCACCACCTGCCCCCTAAATGCCAAGATGGGAAGTGTAAAGCCCTGGCTCCAGGGGCCAGAGGTTGCGAACTTCCGGTCTGAATGGGTCCCAGCACAGAAAGGGGAGAAGAGATTGAGGAGGAGGGAAGGTTGCTGCTCAGGCCTTGGCCACCAGGGCAACCGTGTCCAGTAGACAGGATCTTTATTGTGGGGGCAACAGTATCCGTGGCACAATGTTGTTGCAGCCTGTGTATTTGGGGAATTTCAGTTAGGGTACAAGAGATGCTAGAACATGCTCACCATGGCAACACAATAATAGAACATAAGCTCATTGGAACACAAGGGCCATATTTGTCATACCAAGGGTCCAGCTATCCAGCATCGTGTCATCTGGCAGTGGTCAATGGCAGGTCCGTGTCATCTGGCAGGTGGTTCAGAGTGCATGCTCATACTGGGTAGTGCCATGTGCTTCCGAGAGAATGACCAGACCAGGTAATCATTAAGTTTTCCCTCCCTGTTGCCCATTCCCATCTTCTGACAAACAGAGGCTAAGGGCTTCATCCCTGCCCATCCTAGATAACATGGGTGGATCCACTCTCCCAGAATTTAGGGGTTTTAAAAAATTCTTAGTGCCTTGGCTTTCACAGCAACCTCTGGCAAGGAAGAAAAACTGCCACCCCAGTTCCTGTTCATTTGAAACCCCTTCTCCCTACATCTTTGTCTCATCTACAGTTTAAGACCCTGCAGTTCTACCTACCTAACTGGCCCAGAGTGTGGAACTGGAAATATTTCAGAGAATGCTACCATGAAAGTCATGGATTTCGATCTTCTACCTAGCAGCCTAAATTTGGACTCCAGGAACTCTCTCCTACCATTCCCTATATCATTGGTACCTACCTGTACAGAGCTGCTGTCCTCAGCCTACACATAAGCCTGGCTATATGTGTGAAGACATCTTTAACCTACACAATGGGATTTCTCTGTCTATGCTCCCTCTTTGGGGAAAATGTAAGACCTCATCTCCCTGAATTTCCCCATTAAAATTGGAGCATTATTACACTTTAAAAGCATGTGCAGGGTAAAATACACATGCCTGAAAATACATAAGTTTGAAATGTACGATGAAAGATTAGCTTCTTCACACAGCTGTTGCTTTTTATGATAATATTGGCACAATTATTTCAGTGATATTGTCTAACCGAATACTTTCAAATTATGATTTATAAGGAGCTCTCCTGTGACAGCTAGTGATAAACCAAAGGGCCGGAGCAAGGTTTTAGGATGAGGCTGTATTTAGAGGAACACACCTATTCTGGGTAGGTGTCCAGCAGACAGATCTTTGTTGCCCAAGAGATCACTTTTGGCCAATACTGAGTTACAAATCTCTTTACTGAGAGCAGGGGGAATGAAATGTTCTGCTTATTGTATGAGTAGAAGGAAGCAGAACTGTACTTAGCCTGTTCTGATTCAAGGGTCAGTCCCAACTCTGAACTTCTACTGGGGATGAGCCTTCGTACATCTAAAATGTGGTTAGGGAAAAGAGCACCTGAGCAAACTGTACTTTTGCTTCCCTGTGGGTCCCTGTCACTGCAGATCTAACTAGATATATTCATGGAGAGTAGGTCAATCAAGGGCTATCAACCAGGATGGGTTGGAACAGTGTCACTAGCATCTGTTTGTCAAATGCTAGGAATGGGTGACAGAAAGGACTCACTTGATGACTATCTCTTCTTTTCATTCCCTCTGGGGCTCCCGGCTTTGGGGCCACGGTCAGAAGACAGCATACAGTGCTAGATAGACCTTTGGTTTGTCTCAGTATGGCCACTCTTATGTTCTTATCCTTGTGCTGCTGCAAGTTTACCCTGCCACTGGCTTCCCTGGGCAGTCACCCAGGTAGGTGGCCCACCCCTAAGGTCAGCCCTGCTTCAAGAGACCAACTTACAGAGAACACAGTAGCAGGTGGCTTCAGAAGTTGATGATGCTGGGCTATTGGTGATGGAGGAAACGGCAAACAGCGGGAGGAATGAATGAAAGACCTTCTGCCCCCATGATCTCACATGAAAGCACCTCTGAATTCTTCATCTCCACTGACGATTCCAACAACTGTGAGTGGGCTATGGTGGAGGGAGAAGGGAGGGACATGTTTAAGGAATATTTGTTTGTTGGACTATGTTTTATTGTCTTGGCTCCAGAATGCTAGTTTTGTGACTGGGAAATCTAGACTAGTAGGCCCAATTTTTGAAAATGCATCATTTGTGAAGGTCATAATGTCACATCCTCACAATCTGGAGAAGGGAGTTCCCATAGTAAATATTTCTATTATTGTAATTAATTGTTTTAGAAGAAACCTTCCTTCCCATGCTAGCCCGTGTACTGGGATACAGGGGATGCCCCCATGCTCTCTCACGCCATGGTGCACAGCTGCTCCCCACACTGGGGTATTCTAATCTCTCACATCCGGTGTCTCTCTGCCTCTCTCTGGCGGGGACTCGCCAAGCACTGATTGGCAGCAGCAGCACCACCTGCCCCCTAAATGCCAAGATGGGAAGTGTAAAGCCCTGGCTCCAGGGGCCAGAGGTTGCGAACTTCCGGTCTGAATGGGTCCCAGCACAGAAAGGGGAGAAGAGATTGAGGAGGAGGGAAGGTTGCTGCTCAGGCCTTGGCCACCAGGGCAACCGTGTCCAGTAGACAGGATCTTTATTGTGGGGGCAACGGTATCCATGGCACAATGTTGTTGGAGCCTGTGTATTTGGGGAATTTCAGTTAGGGTACAAGAGATGCTAGAACATGCTCACCATGGCAACACAATAATAGAACATAAGCTCATTGGAACACAAGGGCCATATTTGTCATACCAAGGGTCCAGCTATCCAGCATCGTGTCATCTGGCAGTGGTCAATGGCAGGTCCGTGTCATCTGGCAGGTGGTTCAGAGTGCATGCTCATACTGGGTAGTGCCATGTGCTTCCGAGAGAATGACCAGACCAGGTCATCATTAAGTTTTCCCTCCCTGTTGCCCATTCCCATCTTCTGACAAACAGAGGCTAAGGGCTTCATCCCTGCCCATCCTAGATAACATGGGTGGATCCACTCTCCCAGAATTTAGGGGTTTTAAAAAATTCTTAGTGCCTTGGCTTTCACAGCAACCTCTGGCAAGGAAGAAAAACTCCCACCGGGGTCCCCAGTTCCTGTTCAGTTGAAACCCCTTCTCTCTACATCTTTGTCTCATCTACAGTTTAAGACCCTGCAGTTCTACCTACCTAACTGGCCCAGAGTGTGGAACTGGAAATATTTCAGAGAATGCTACCATGAAAGTCATGGATTTCGATCTTCTACCTAGCAGCCTAAATTTGGACTCCAGGAACTCTCTCCTACCAATCCCTATATCATTGGTAGCTACCTGTACAGAGCTACTGGCTTGTCCTCAGCCTACACATAAGCCTGGCTATATGTGTGAAGCCATCTTTAACCTACACAATGGGATTTCTCTGTCTATGCTCCCTCTTTGGGGAAAATGTAAGACCTCATATTCCTGAATTTCCCCATTGAAATTGGAGCATTATTACACTTTAAAAGCATGTGCAGGGTAAAATACACATGCCTGAAAATACATAAGTTTGAAATGTACGATGAAAGATTAGCTTCTTCACACAGCTGTTGCTTTTTATGATAATATTGGCACAATTATTTCAGTGATATTGTCTAACCGAATACTTTCAAATTATGATTTATAAGGAGCTCTCCTGTGACAGCTAGTGATAAACCAAAGGGCCGGAGCAAGGTTTTAGGATGAGGCTGTATTTAGAGGAACACACCTATTCTGGGTAGGTGTCCAGCAGACAGATCTTTGTTGCCCAAGAGATCACTTTTGGCCAATACTGAGTTACAAATCTCTTTACTGAGAGCAGGGGGAATGAAATGTTCTGCTTATTGTATGAGTAGAAGGAAGCAGAACTGTACTTAGCCTGTTCTGATTCAAGGGTCAGTCCCAACTCTGAACTTCTACTGGGGATGAGCCTTCGTACATCTAAAATGTGGTTAGGGAAAAGAGCACCTGAGCAAACTGTACTTTTGCTTCCCTGTGGGTCCCTGTCACTGCAGATCTAACTAGATATATTCATGGAGAGTAGGTCAATCAAGGGCTATCAACCAGGATGGGTTGGAACAGTGTCACTAGCATCTGTTTGTCAAATGCTAGGAATGGGTGACAGAAAGGACTCACTTGATGACTATCTCTTCTTTTCATTCCCTCTGGGGCTCCCGGCTTTGGGGCCACGGTCAGAAGACAGCATACAGTGCTAGATAGACCTTTGGTTTGTCTCAGTATGGCCACTCTTATGTTCTTATCCTTGTGCTGCTGCAAGTTTACCCTGCCACTGGCTTCCCTGGGCAGTCACCCAGGTAGGTGGCCCACCCCTAAGGTCAGCCCTGCTTCAAGAGACCAACTTACAGAGAACACAGTAGCAGGTGGCTTCAGAAGTTGATGATGCTGGGCTATTGGTGATGGAGGAAACGGCAAACAGCGGGAGGAATGAATGAAAGACCTTCTGCCCCCATGATCTCACATGAAAGCACCTCTGAATTCTTCATCTCCACTGACGATTCCAACAACTGTGAGTGGGCTATGGTGGAGGGAGAAGGGAGGGACATGTTTAAGGAATATTTGTTTGTTGGACTATGTTTTATTGTCTTGGCTCCAGAATGCTAGTTTTGTGACTGGGAAATCTAGACTAGTAGGCCCAATTTTTGAAAATGCATCATTTGTGAAGGTCATAATGTCACATCCTCACAATCTGGAGAAGGGAGTTCCCATAGTAAATATTTCTATTATTGTAATTAATTGTTTTAGAAGAAACCTTCCTTCCCATGCTAGCCCGTGTACTGGGATACAGGGGATGCCCCCATGCTCTCTCACGCCATGGTGCACAGCTGCTCCCCACACTGGGGTATTCTAATCTCTCACATCCGGTGTCTCTCTGCCTCTCTCTGGCGGGGACTCGCCAAGCACTGATTGGCAGCAGCAGCACCACCTGCCCCCTAAATGCCAAGATGGGAAGTGTAAAGCCCTGGCTCCAGGGGCCAGAGGTTGCGAACTTCCGGTCTGAATGGGTCCCAGCACAGAAAGGGGAGAAGAGATTGAGGAGGAGGGAAGGTTGCTGCTCAGGCCTTGGCCACCAGGGCAACCGTGTCCAGTAGACAGGATCTTTATTGTGGGGGCAACGGTATCCATGGCACAATGTTGTTGGAGCCTGTGTATTTGGGGAATTTCAGTTAGGGTACAAGAGATGCTAGAACATGCTCACCATGGCAACACAATAATAGAACATAAGCTCATTGGAACACAAGGGCCATATTTGTCATACCAAGGGTCCAGCTATCCAGCATCGTGTCATCTGGCAGTGGTCAATGGCAGGTCCGTGTCATCTGGCAGGTGGTTCAGAGTGCATGCTCATACTGGGTAGTGCCATGTGCTTCCGAGAGAATGACCAGACCAGGTCATCATTAAGTTTTCCCTCCCTGTTGCCCATTCCCATCTTCTGACAAACAGAGGCTAAGGGCTTCATCCCTGCCCATCCTAGATAACATGGGTGGATCCACTCTCCCAGAATTTAGGGGTTTTAAAAAATTCTTAGTGCCTTGGCTTTCACAGCAACCTCTGGCAAGGAAGAAAAACTCCCACCGGGGTCCCCAGTTCCTGTTCAGTTGAAACCCCTTCTCTCTACATCTTTGTCTCATCTACAGTTTAAGACCCTGCAGTTCTACCTACCTAACTGGCCCAGAGTGTGGAACTGGAAATATTTCAGAGAATGCTACCATGAAAGTCATGGATTTCGATCTTCTACCTAGCAGCCTAAATTTGGACTCCAGGAACTCTCTCCTACCAATCCCTATATCATTGGTAGCTACCTGTACAGAGCTACTGGCTTGTCCTCAGCCTACACATAAGCCTGGCTATATGTGTGAAGCCATCTTTAACCTACACAATGGGATTTCTCTGTCTATGCTCCCTCTTTGGGGAAAATGTAAGACCTCATATTCCTGAATTTCCCCATTGAAATTGGAGCATTATTACACTTTAAAAGCATGTGCAGGGTAAAATACACATGCCTGAAAATACATAAGTTTGAAATGTACGATGAAAGATTAGCTTCTTCACACAGCTGTTGCTTTTTATGATAATATTGGCACAATTATTTCAGTGATATTGTCTAACCGAATACTTTCAAATTATGATTTATAAGGAGCTCTCCTGTGACAGCTAGTGATAAACCAAAGGGCCGGAGCAAGGTTTTAGGACCAGGCTGTATTTAGAGGAACACACCTACTCTGGTAGGTGTCCAGCAGACAGATGTTTGTTGCCCAAGAGATCACTTTAGATCAATACTGAGTTACAAATCTCTTTACTGAGAGCAGGGGTAATGAAATGTTCTGCTTATTGTATGAGTAGAAGGAAGCAGAACTGTACTTAGCCTGTTCTGATTCAAGGGTCAGTCCCAACTCTTAACTTCTACTGGGGATGAGCCTTCGTACATCTAAAATGTGGTCAGGGAAAAGAGCACCTGAGCAAACTGTACTTTTGCTTCCTTGTGGGTCCCTGTCACTGCAGATCTACCTAGATATATTCATGGAGAGTAGGTCAATCAAGGGCTATCAACCAGGATGGGTAGGAACAGTGTCACTAGCATCTGTTTGTCAAATGCTAGGAATGGGTGACAGAAGAGGACTCACTTGATGACTATCTCTTCTTTTCATTCCCTCTGGGGCTCCCGGCTTTGGGGCCACTGTCAGAAGACAGGATCCAGTGCTAGATAGACCTTTGGTTTGTCTCAGTATGGCCACTCTTATGTTCTTATCCTTGTGCTGCTGCAAGTTTACCCTGGCCACTGGCTTCCCTGGGCAGTCACCCAGGTAGGTGGCCCACCCCTAAGGTCAGCCCTGCTTCAAGAGACCAACTTACACAGAACACAGTAGCAGGTAGCTTCAGAAGTTGATGATGCTGGGCTATTGGTGATGGAGGAAACGGCAAACAGCGGGAGGAATGAATGAAAGACCTTCTGCCCCCATGATCTCACATGAAAGCACCTCTGAATTCTTCATCTCCACTGACGATTCCAACAACTGTGAGTGGGCTATGGTGGAGGGAGAAGGGAGGGACATGTTTAAGGAATATTTGTTTGTTGGACTATGTTTTATTGTCTTGGCTCCAGAATGCTAGTTTTGTGACTGGGAAATCTAGACTAGTAGGCCCAATTTTTGAAAATGCATCATTTGTGAAGGTCATAATGTCACATTCTCACAATCTGGAGAAGGGAGTTCCCGTAGTAAATATTTCTATTATTGTAATTAATTATTTTATAAGAAACCTTCCTTCCCATGCTAGCCCGTGTACTGGGATACAGGGGATGCCCCCATGCTCTCTCATGCCATGGTGCACAGCTGCTCCCCACACTGGGGTATTCTAATCTCTCACATCCAGTGTCTCTCTGCCTCTCTCTGGCGGGGACTCGCCAAGCACTGATTGGCAGCAGCAGCACCACCTGCCCCCTAAATGCCAAGATGGGAAGTGTAAAGCCCTGGCTCCAGGGGCCAGAGGTTGCGAACTTCCGGTGTGAATGGGTCCCAGCACAGAAAGGGGAGAAGAGGTTGAGGAGGAGGGAAGGTTGCTGCTCAGGCCTTGGCCACCAGGGCAACCGTGTCCAGTAGACAGGATCTTTATTGTGGGGGCAACAGTATCCGTGGCACAATGTAGTTGGAGCCTGTGTATTTGGGGAATTTCAGTTAGGGTACAAGAGATGCTAGAACATGCTCACCATGGCAACACAATAATAGAACATAAGCTCATTGGAACACAAGGGCCATATTTGTCATGCCAAGGGTCCAGCTATCCAGCATCGTGTCATCTGGCAGTGGTCAATGGCAGGTCCGTGTCATCTGGCAGGTGGTTCAGAGTGCATGCTCATACTGGGTAGTGCCATGTGCTTCCGAGAGAATGACCAGACCAGGTAATCATTAAGTTTTCCCTCCCTGTTTCCCATTCCCATCTTCTGACAAACAGAGGCTAAGGGCTTCATCCCTGCCCATCCTAGAAAACATGGGTGGATCCACTCTCCCAGAATTTAGGGGTTTTAAAAAATTCTTAGTGCCTTGGCTTTCACAGCAACCTCTGGCAAGGAAGAAAAACTCCCACCAGGGTCCCCAGTTCCTGTTCAGTTGAAACCCCTTCTCCCTACATCTTTGTCTCATCTACAGTTTAAGGCCCTGCAGTTCTACCTACCTAACTGGCCCAGAGTGTGGAACTGGAAATATTTCAGAGAATGCTACCATGAAAGGGCGGGAGGAAGGTTTTAGGACCTGGCTATATTTACAGAAACACAACTACTCTGGTAGGTGTCCAGCAGACAGATCTTTGTTGCCCAAGAGATCACTTTTGGCCAGTATTAAGTTAAAAATCTCTTTACTGAGAGCAGGGGTAATGAAATGTTCCACTTATAGTATGAGTAGAGGGAAGCAGAACTGTACTTAGCCTGTTCTGATTGATGGCCAGTCCTAGCACTTAACGTCTGCAGGTACTGAGCCTTGGTATATCTAAACTTGGCAGTTCATAGTCCCAGGACATGCGTTTCCCTCATCAATTATGAAAGTGAAAAGCTTGCTCATGTTTAATGGACGCTAATCTAAGAATCTGCATTACAGTAAGTTGTATGACCAATGCAGTTTTGTTTTTTTCATTTAATTTATTCAGCCCCGGCATTTAACTTCTACTTGCAATGAGCCTTCATATATCTAAGTCTGGCAGTACATAGGCCCAGGAGCTCGTGTTCCCACATCAGTTATGAAATGAAAAACCTGCCTGAGCACAGTACCTAAGGGTATGTCTACACTACCCCGCTAGTTCGAACTAGCGGGGCAATGTAGGCATACCGCACTTGCAAATGAAGCCCGGGATTTGAATTTCCCCGGCTTCATTTGCATAAGCGGGGAGCCGCCATTTTTAAAACCCCGCTGGTTCGAACCCCGTGCAGCGCGGCTACACGGGGCACGAACTAGGTAGTTCGAACTAGGCTTCCTAGTTCGAACTACCGTTACTCCTCGTTAAATGATACTAGGAGGGTCGTGTAGACATACCCTAACAGCTTGAGCCCCAGGACCTCGTTCACTGCTAAGTGGGCAACAGATCTGCGCTCGCTAAGCAAGCGATTTGGATGCCTGATCTCAGTGGAAAGTGATTGAAAGGGAGGAGGGCGAACTTGTGTGTTCCTTGTTGGTGTAGACTTTGTCTAAGAGTCACAGGCGCTATCCTACCTGCCCACTCCCCTCTTTTAAACTAATGTTTGATTAAACTCTACAGTGACTATTAGAGCTGCACTCTCTAAAAATCTGGTCTAAGTTTTGAATCTGGTTGTGAGACAATGTTTCTCGTGAAGAGACTTCCCAGTTCACACTATCAGTAAGGGCTTGCCCACTGAACACTGGAATCACTGAGATCTGGGAGGAACCTGCAGCAGAGCTAACCTTAGGGAAAATGACACCCTGGGAAAACTTGTCGTTTGGCACACTGCTCCCCATGAGTATCTGGCAGTGCACATATCTGTCCTGCAGTGCAGTGTACCCGGGCCCCCGTCTTTCCTGGGAGTTCATGGCAGTAGGTGGCCCACCTGTATGACTGGTGCTGCCTTAAGATATTGACTTGCAGAGGGTGCGCTGCATCTGAGCCGGTGACATCAGAAGTTGAAAATGCAGGGCCAAGGGTGACAGAGCGATGGAGTGAATGCAAACCGCTGGAGGAAAGAGTGAAGTACTTTCTGCCCCCAGATCCACAGGGGTGGGAGGTGATCTCACATGAAAGCAAGTCTGAAATCTTTGTCTCTGCTGATCAATGACAACAAGTGTGAGGTACGGTGTAGGAAGAAGGGAGGGACATAGAATCATAGAACACTAGGACTGGAAGGGACCTTGAGAGGTCATCGAGTCCAGTCCCCTGCTCCCATGGCAGGACCAATTATTGTCTAGACCATCCCTGATAGACATTTATCTAACCTACCCTTAAATATCTCCAGAGATGGGGATTCCACAACCTCCCTGGGCAATTTATTCCAGTGTTTGACCACCCTGGGAGTTAGGAACTTTTCCCTAATGTCCAACCTAAACCTCCCTTGCTGCAGTTTAAGCCCATTGCTTCTTGTTCTAACATGTTAAAGAGACATTTGTTTCTTGGTCTATGTTTTAGTGACTTGGCTTCAGAATGTTTGATTTGTGACTGGGAAACACATATGCTTCCTAGTAGGCCAAGTTTTTAAAAATGTATAGTTTGTGAAGGTCATTTTGTCACATACTTTCTGTCTGGAGAGGTGATTACCTTGAGGAGTTCCTGTACTACATATTTTAATTATAATAATTAATTCTTACATAAGAATGGCCACACTGCTCACACCAATGATCCATGTAGTCCAGTATCTTGTCTTCTGACAGTGGCCAATACCAGGTGCTTCAAAGGGAAAGAACACAACAGGTAATCATTGAGTGATCCATTCCTGGTTGTCCGCTTCTAGTTTCTAGCCTCTAGCCAACAAAGACTTTCAACAGTCAGTGCACGTTATGGCATCCCTTCCCACCCTGGCTAATCATGAACATAACAGACAAAGCTTACATGAACTTACCTAGTTCTTTTTTTAATTCTGTGATAGTTTTAGACTTTACAACATCCTCTGACAAGGAGTTTCTAAAGCTGGCTGTGCACAGTCTGAAGAAGTACTTTCTTTTGATAGTTTTAAATTGATGCCTATTAATGTAATTCAGTAACCCCTGGTTTTTGGGTTAAGAGAAAGGATATATAACATTTCCTTATTCACTTTCTTCACATCAGCCAAGATTTTACAGACTGCAATCACAGCCCCTCTCAGTCATCTTTTTCCAACTTGAAAATGTCTTTTTCATGTCTCCTGATATGGAATCGCATTCCATGCCCTTAATCATTTTGGTTACTGGTCTCTATTGCTTTTTCAATTTCAAATTAGCTTATTTGAGACTGGGTGCCCAGAACGGCATACAGTTTTCAAGATGTCAATGGATTTATATAGTGAAAGTGGAGGAGCTTGGTTTGCCAGACTCATCAGCAAAACCATAATGACAACACACATGAAAACATTGCAAAACACAACATCTCTGGCATACATGGACATACAATACACCTTATAAACTAGTCACTGTCAAAAGTCAATTTTAGAAGTATTTGATGATGATGTCATTAATAATCCTGGTGATACAACACAGTTTATACAGAATTTCTATTTAAGCAAGAAATAACATACAATACAAAGTGGAGGCTTATATTATGCACATAGAATCATAGAATCATAGGACTGGAAGGGACCTCAAGAGGTCATCGAATCCAGCCCCCCGCCCTCAAGGCAGGACCAAGCTCCGTCTACACCATCCCTGACAGATGTCTATCTAACCTGTTCTTAAATATCTCCAGAGAGGGAGATTCCACCACCTCCCTTGGCAATTTATTCCAATATTTGACCACCCTGACAGTTAGGAATTTTTCCTAATGTCCAATCTAAACCTCCCCTGCTGCACTTTAAGCCCATTACTCCTTGTCCTGTCCTCAGAAATCAAGAGGAACAAATTTTCTCCTTCCTCCTTGTGACACCCTTTTAGATATTTGAAAACCGCTATCATGTCCCCCCTTAATCTTCTTTTTTCCAAACTAAACAAGCCCAGTTCATGAAGCCTGGCTTCATAGGTCATGTTCTCTAGACCTTTCATCATTCTTGTCGCTCTTCTCTGTACCCTTTCCAATTTCTCCACATCTTTCTTGAAATGTGGCGCCCAGAACTGGACACAGTACTCCAGTACATTGTCACTAGTTTAATCGTGAAGTTGAACGCTAGCTCTGAGTAAGACTGGCAAATGCTCACTGCCTTTTCTGAAGAAATTCATTGCACTGCTTAGAAGCATGCAGTGCAACTGTGCTATGATAAAGCAGCTGCAAAAGTGAAGAACTCTCTGACGAGTGTTCCCTGGAAGCGAAATGCTTGAACAGCCCTCCAGAAGAGATGTAGATGCCACCAAACTGATAAGCAGACAGCCCACAATCACCCACAACTGGTAAACGTATGTATTGATGGTGCATAACTGAGCTTGCTTTGGTGCATATAACAATAAAAAAAACTTAACTGAAACCCAAATAGATAGGTTCTTGAGACTCTACAGCTTCCTGCAGACTGTGCCAGACTGAAAGAGAAGGTAACAGCAGGGATTTCACCTTGACCCACAAGCTGAAATGACCTACAATGGTGTATGAGTGCAGCTACTTGATTATATCCTTCAGGCTTCACTGTCTTGCGAGGGAAAGGGACCACAATGAGGATGGAGAGAGGGCTTTGTAGTCTTCGACCATGGGATGTTGTACCAGGAATTGTTAATAAGAGACAGGATATAAAACACAAAGAGAGGGAAGATCATCTTCACAGCCAGGCTTGCCAACTTAGTGAGGAGGCCTTTAAATTAGGTTATCCAGGGGATGGAGACCTAAGCCTTTGGGAAGTAAGGAGAATACCAGAAGGAAAAATAAGAAGAAGGGCAGAAGAGAGAAAGACTCATGATTAATACAGAGAAAGAAAGACAATTGGCTAGTTATCTGAGGTACCTGTATATGAACGGAAGAAGTCTGGGAAACAAACAGGAAAGAATGGGAACTAGAATGTGATTGGAATAAGAGAGACTTGGTGGGGTAAGTTGTATGACTGGAGCACAGTCATGGAAGCAGATGAAATGCTCAGAAAGGACCGGCAGGTGAGAAAAGTTCGAGGAATTCAACCATACGTAAAAAACCAGCAGGATTGTTCATCACACCAGCCTGAAATAAGGGAAAAGACCATTGGAAGACTTTGGGTAAGATGAGAGGGTATGTCTACACTATCTCCCTAGTTCGAACTAGGGTGGTTAATGTAGGCAACCGGAGTTGCAAATGAAGCCCGGGATTTGAATTTCCCGGGCTTCATTTGCATATTGCCGGGTGCCGCCATTATTAAATGTCCGCTAGTTCGGACTCCATGCCCGTGGCTACACGCGGCACGAACTAGGTAGTTCGGATTAGGCTTCCTATTCAGAACTACCGTTACTCCTCGTGGAACTAGGGTGGTAGTGTAGACATACCCAAAGTGACTCCGGTGGTATCATGGTTAGGGTCTGTTTTTACAAGGATGAGTCAGACGTGTCTTTCTTTGCACAACTAACAGATTTTCTTATGAACTTCATGAACTGAAGTCAACAACTGGAGTCCCTGGTTCTCACGGAGAACTGCAATCACCGTAGCATCTGCTGGAAGGGCAAAACATTTGTGCACAAACAAGTTAGAAAGTTTGTGGAGAGCACTGAGAACAGCTTCCCGGAGCAGTGATGGAGGAACCAACTAGGTGTCATACGCCGCCTGATCTCCTGCTGCTAAGCAGAGAAGATTTGTTAGGAAAAGCAGCTTTTGGTGGCACTGGGACATCAGTGAACATAAGAGGGATGAATTAAGGATGTGTTCCAAAAGGAAAGCGGATGAAGCGGACCCGGCCCGCGCCTACCTGCGAGGGAGGGCGGCCGATGAAGGGGCCCCGGCCCGCGCCTCCCTGCGATGGAGGGCGGCCGACCAAGTGGCCCCGGCAGAGGAGAAAAATTCGAGGTATTGCATTGTACGTAAGGGAACTCGTTGATTGTTCAGAACTTCAGAATGGGACTGGGGAAAAGCCCACTGGATTTCTTTGAGTAAGATCAGAGCAACTCTGCTGTTGTCATGGTGGGGGTCAGTTTCTCCAAGGAGAATGGGGCAGATGTATCTTTCTTTGGACAACTCAGAGATGAACTGAAGTCCTCAGATGAGAGGCCCTGGTTCTCACAGGGGACTACAATCACCCTGACATCTCTTGGAAGAGCAATATATTTGTGCATCAACCATCTACGAATTTTGTGGACAGCGTTGAAGACACCTTCCTGGGGTAAGTGATGGAGGAAACAGCCGGGTGTCATGCTCCTCTTGACCTGCTGCCGCCAAGAAGTGAAGAACTGTTAGGAGAAGTGAGGGAGGACCGCCGACAAAGAGACCCCGGTCCGCACCTCCCTACGAGGCTTGGCGGCCGACGTGGCGGCCCAGGCACTCCCCTCCAAGCGACTGGAAGAGAAGGCAGCATCAGGCACTTGACCATGACCCTCAAGCTGAAATGACCTGAAATGGCGTACGAGTGCAGCAACTTGATTGTAGCCTCCAGGCTTCACTGTCCTGCGAGGAACAGGGACCACAATGGGGATGGAGAGAGGGCTTTGTAGCCTTCGACCGTGGGATGTTGTTGCAGGAATTGTTAGTAAGAGACGGGATCTAGCAAACAAAGGGAGGGAAGATCATCTTCACAGCCAAGCTTGCTAACTTAATGAGGAGGCCTTTCAATTAGGCTATCCAGGGCATGGAGACGTAAGCCCTGTGGCAAACAAGGAGAAAATCAGAAGGAAACATGAGGAGAAGGGCAGAAGAGAGAAAGACTCATGATTCATTCAGAGAAAGTAAGGCAATTGGCTAGGTATCTTAGGTACCTGTATATGAAACGGAAGAAGTGTGAGAAACAAACAGGAAAGAATGGGAACTACAATGTGACTGGAAAAAGTGAGTCTTGGTGGGGTAACTTGCATGACTGGAACACAGTCATGGAACCATATGAACTGCTCAGAAAGGACCGTCAGGGGACAAAAGTTCAAGGAACAGCACCGTACGTAAGAAAACAGCCTGATTGTTCATTACTCCAGCTTGAAACAAAGGAAAAGCCCATTGGAAGTCTTTGTGAAAATGAGAGTGACTCCGCTGGTGTCATAGTGGGGGTCGGTTTTTCCAAGGCCGATGAGGCCGATGTGTCTTTCTTTGCAAAACTAACACATTTTCTTACGAACTTCACGAACTGAGGTCCTCAGACCGGACGACATGGTTCTCACAGAGGAAAGCAAATACCGGGAAAGAGCAAAACATTTGTGCACAAACAAGTTAGGAAGTTTGTGGAGAGCGTTGAGTACAACTTCCCGGGGCAAGTGACGGAAGAACCAACTAGGTGTCATACTCCTCCTGCTGCCAAGCAGAGAAAATTTGCAAGGAAAGGTAGATGTCGGTGGCAACTTACACAACAATGAACATAAGATGGATGAGTTAAGAATGTGTTCCACAGGAAGAAAGGAAAGCCTACGTGGGGGCGGCCGAAGAAGCGGCCCCGGCCCGCGCCTCCCTGCGAGGGAGGGCGGCCGACGAAGCGGCCCCGGCCCGCGCCTCCCTGCGAGGGAGGGCGGCCGATGAAGCGGCCCCGGCCCGCGCCTCCCTGCGAGGGAGGGCGGCCGAAGAAGCGGCCCCGGCCCGCGCCTCCCTGCGAGGGAGGGCGGCCGAAGAAGCGGCCCCGGCCCGCGCCTCCCTGCGAGGGAGGGCGGCCGACGAAGCGGCCCCGGCCCGCGCCTCCCTGCGAGGGAGGGCGGCCGACGAAGCGGCCCCGGCCCGCGCCTCCCTGCGAGGGAGGGCGGCCGCACTGTGACGTAGTGGGGGTACTTGCTGGGATGTGGTGACCTCTGCTGTCTGGAGCAAGACCCAGCAGGGAAAACCTCACTAGGCAGAGGTAAGGACAAACTTGTTGAACCAGTGGCCAGACACCCCCCATGGAGAGGAACAAAGGAAGGTGAATGCGGCCCTGGCTGGGGGGCAGGGCTGGAAGTGGGTTAGTTGGTTGGTGGCTGTCTGTGAGGATGGATGAGACAGCCTAGGGAGAGGAGCTGGAGTTTTAGGGGCCCAGTCTCCCCCATCTCAAGGGGGCCTGAGGCATCCTAGCCCAGTTCCTGTAACCAGATTACATCGGTGCTGCGCTGTGCTGGAGGAGCAATAAACCACCCTCGATTCCACTGGCTGGTACAGTCTGTTTGTGCCATTTCGGGGTGCAGGAGACGGGGAACCCCCAACGTGCCGTCACACTGGTGTCAGGAGCGGGATGCCCTGCACCCTGTGGATGAAGCTCCCAGCGGCGAGCGACAAGGCGCAGTAGAAGCAAGAGCCCTGGAGCCAGGCGTGCTGGAGACAGAGCGAAGCGGTTCCTGGGAATCGTGGGGCGCTGCAGCACTAGACTGGTGAGTCTGCACCAAGGGGACCAGCGGGCAGATGGCCTACGCCCGACTCTTGAAGGCAGAGCTGGTGGGGCTGTGCAGAGAGAGGGGCTTGCCTGTGCGGAAAGCAACCAAGGCCCAGCTGATTACCCAGCTGGAAGAGAATGACCAGCCACGGGGCCAGGATCTTGTCCCCAGGGGAAGCAGCCAGACCCCCCCTGAGAGTGTGTCAGGCTCAGAGAGGGGGAGGAGCACTGGAACCCACCGGAGAGATGAGACAGCGTCTCCCGGGAGGCCTGCAAGCCGTAGCCCATCTAGGGCAGGGGCCAGACCAGCGGAGCTGCGGCGGCTGGAGATCCAGCTGCGGATGAAGGAATTGGAAGTACAGGACCGAGAGAAGGAGCGCCAAGATCGAGAGAGGGAGCGCCAAGATCGAGAGAGGCAGCGACAGCATGAGCTGGCCATGGCAGAGCGGAGAACCTGCGGGGCCCCGGCTGCGCCAAGAGTGGATGGGCCCCAGAGTCCCGGGGATGCCAGGCGCTTGGAGAGGCTCACGGTGGCCCAATTGAAGGACGTGGGCGACATAGACGGGTTCCTCAGCTCCTTTGAGAGGGCCTGTGGGCTGCAACAGGTCCCCCCAGCTGACTGGCTGCAGGAGCTCATCCCCGCACTGAACCAGGAGGCGGCCGGAGTGCTCAGTCAGCTGGAGGACCTACAGCCAGGGGATTACAACCGAGTCAAGGAGGCCCTGCTGCACAAGTTCGGGCTGACCCCCGAGATGTACAGGAAGAAGTTCCGGGGGGTACAGAAAGGGCCACGGGAGACCTATGTGGATCTGGCCTCCCGCCTGGCGCAATACTGCCGCAAGTGGGTCTCGGGAGTCGGAGCCCAGACCGCAGAGGAGCTGCTCAAGCTGGTCATGATGGAGCAGTTCTATGAAGTGTGCCCACCCAAACTGAGGCTGTGGCTCAAGGACCGGAGACCAGAGAACCCCCAGGAGGCCGGGAGACTGGCGGATGAGTTCACGGAGAGCCGGTCCGGGGGTGAACGGGAGTCCCGGAGAGAAAGAGAATCGCGCAGAGACCGGTTCTCGGCGGAGCAACGGAGAGAGACACCTCCGAGGCGAGCCCCAGGGACCAGGACCAGTCATCGATACCCCAGAAAACCAGCCAGGGCCCGGGCAGAGCCGACCCGAATGGGCCCACAGAACCTAACTTGCCATCGCTGTGGGCAACGGGGCCACAAGAGGGCTCAATGCACCAGGCGCAAGAACAGGTCCCATGACCTGGGACGTTCCAGGGTTAACTGGCTGGGGTGGGAGGAAGGGCCGGCTGCCCCAGTGGCAGGGGCTGGCCGGCAAACCTCCGCTCGGGGAGGGGGGAAGGATGCTCAGTGCACCTCCCCTGGGAGGTCTGACCCTCGGGAGACAGATTTATCCGTGCACCGGGTGGGGGCGGGGCGGCCCCTACGGAGGGACTGCCTCGTACCCCTGGAGGTGGATGGCAGGAAGGTGACGGGTTTCTGGGACACGGGGGCGGAGGTGACGCTGGCCCGGCCCGACATAGTGGCCCCAGACCGTATGCTACCCGACACTCAGCTGACACTGAGGGGCATAGGCGGCACCCCCTTTAAGGTACCCGTAGCCAGGGTGCATCTGAAATGGGAGGCCAAGGAGGGCCCCAAGGAAGTGGGGGTGCACCCGCACTTGCCCACCGACGTGCTAATGGGGAGTGACCTAGAGGAGTGGCCAGACGGACCCCACAGGACGCTGGTCACCACCCGTAGCCAGAGCAAGCGAGGGGCTTGCGGCCCGGAACTCGAGGAGGTTCCCCAACAGGGGGCCCAGGGCCCCGTCCCAGCAGACCTAGAGTTGGACCTAGGCAGTGGGGGGAACCACGGCCCTGTCCCAGCCCCAGCCGCTGAATTCCAGGCGGAGGTGCGAGCGGATCCCTCCTTGCAGGCCCTGAGGGACCGGGCTGACCTGGGTGCCGCTCAACCCCTAGGAGGAGATTGCCAGGAGAAGTTCCGGTGGGAGAGGGGATTTCTGTACCGGGAATGGCTTTCCCCCGGGACGGTAGGCAAGTGGGGGCTCCAGCGGCAGCTGGTGGTTCCCCAAAGGTATCGCCGCAAGCTGCTACACCTGGCCCATGACATCCCGTTCTCGGGACACCAGGGGATCCGGCGCACGCGGCTGAGGCTGCTCCAAAACTTCTATTGGCCGGGGATGTTTGCAGCTGTCCAGCGGTACTGCCGGTCCTGCGACTCCTGCCAACGAGTGGGGAAGGCCCAAGACAGGAAGAAAGCTGCATTGAGACCCCTGCCCATCATAGAGGAGCCTTTCCAGAAGGTGGCGATGGATATTGTGGGGCCCTTCAGCAGAGCGACCCGGACAGGGAAGAAATACATCCTGGTGGTGGTGGACTTCGCCACCCGCTACCCCGAGGCCGTGGCCCTGCCCTCCATCGAGGCAGACACGGTGGCAGACGCACTGCTGACCATTTTCAGCAGGGTGGGGTTTCCCCAGGAGGTTCTCACGGACCAGGGATCCAACTTCATGTCGGCCCTGCTCCGGTGCTTGTGGGAGAAGAGTGGGGTGCAACACACCTGGGCCTCGGCGTATCACCCCCAGACCAACGGGTTGGTGGAGAGGTTCAATGGGACTCTGAAGCAGATGCTACGGACCTTTATGCACAAACACCCGCAGGACTGGGACAAGTACCTACCCCACCTGCTGTTTGCATACAGGGAAGTGCCCCAGGAGTCCACGGGGTTCTCGCCGTTCGAGCTGTTATATGGGAGGCGAGTGAGGGGCCCCCTGGACTTATTGAAAGACGAGTGGGAGGGGAAGGTCTCCCCGGAGGGTGAGCCGGTCGTGGAATACGTCCTGACATTCCGGGAAAGACTTGCCGAGCTCATGGGCCTGGCCAGAGAGAACCTGAGCAGGGCCCAGAGGAAGCAGAAGGTCTGGTACGACCGCAATGCACGGGCCCGCGCCTACGCTACCGGGGACCAGGTGATGGTCCTGATCCCCGTGCGGAAGAACAAGCTGCAAGCCGCCTGGGACGGCCCCTTCAAGGTGGTTAAGCAGCTGAACGAGGTGAACTACGTGGTGGAGCTGACGGGCCGGACGCGCGGCCAGCGGGTATATCATGTTAACATGATGAAGCCGTACTGGGACAGGGAGAACTTGGTGCTGGCCGTGTGTAAGCCCTGGGAGGAGCAGGGGGAGGATCCCCTGGTGGGCCTGTTCCCTGGGACCGGAGAGGACTCTTCGCTGGAGTCAATTTCCCTCTCAGACCAGCTCACCCCGGCCCAGCAGGCCGAGATCCGGGAGGTGCTGCGCTCCCACCAGCAGCTGTTCTCCAACAAGCCGGGTCTCACCAACCTGGCTGTCCACCGGGTGCAGACGGGCACTCACCCCCCGGTGCACTGCTCCCCATTCAGGGTCACAGGGAAAACAGCCCAGGACCTGAAGAGAGAGGTCCAGGACATGTTGGCCCTGGGGGTGATCCAGCCGTCCTCCAGCCCCTGGGCCTCTCCCGTGGTGCTGGTTCCCAAGAAGGACGGGTCGATCCGGTTCTGCGTGGACTACCGGAAGCTCAATGCCATCACGGTGTCCGATGCCTACCCGATGCCAAGGCCCGATGAGCTCCTGGACAAGCTGGGGGGAGCTCGCTATCTCACCACCCTGGACCTAACCAAGGGCTACTGGCAGGTGCCGCTAGACCAGGAGGCCAGACTGAAATCGGCTTTCATCACGCCACTGGGGCTCTATGAGTTCCTGGTCCTGCCCTTTGGCCTCAAAGGGGCGCCGGCCTCCTTCCAGCGCCTGGTGGACCAGCTGCTGAGGGGAATGGAGAACTGTGCCCTAGCGTACATCGATGACATCTGCGTCTTCAGCCAGTCCTGGGAGGACCACGTGGCCCAGGTCAGCCAGGTACTGGATCGGCTGAGGGAGGCTGGGCTGACCGTAAAGGCTGGGAAGTGCAAGGTTGGAATGGCCGAAGTGTCCTACCTGGGCCATAAGGTGGGGAGCGGCTGCTTGAAGCCAGAGCCGGCCAAAGTGGAGGCCATCCGGGACTGGCCTGTGCCCCAGACCAAGAAGCAGGTCCAGGCTTTCATTGGGATGGCGGGGTACTACCGGAGGTTTGTGCCCAACTCCAGCTCCATCGCTGCCCCGATCACAGAGCTGTGCAGGAAGGGGAGGCCCAACAGGGTGGTCTGGACGGAGCAGTGCCAGAGGGCTCTCTGTGCACTGAAGGAAGCCCTGGCCAAGGCCCCAGTGCTGGTAAACCCAGACTTCGACAAGCCCTTTATCGTGTTTACGGACGCCTCGGACACTGGGCTGGGGGCGGTGCTGATGCAGGCGGACGAGAAAGGGGAACGTCACCCCATCGTGTACCTGAGCAGGAAGCTGCTGCCCCGGGAGCGGAGCTACGCGACCGTAGAGAGGGAATGCCTGGCCATGGTGTGGGCCCTGCAAAAACTGCAGCCGTACCTGTTTGGCCGGCGTTTCACGGTGTTCACCGACCACTGCCCCCTGACCTGGCTACACCAGATGAAGGGGACCAACGCCAAGCTGCTGCGGTGGAGCCTGCTCCTGCAGGACTACGACATGGAAGTGATCCACGTCAAGGGGAGCGCCAACATCATCGCCGACGCGCTGTCCCGTGGCGAGGGACCCGAACTTCCCCAGGTCACGAGCGGAGTGACCCTGCTCAGTTCACTCTCGGAGGGGGGAGAACTGTGACGTAGTGGGGGTACTTGCTGGGATGTGGTGACCTCTGCTGTCTGGAGCAAGACCCAGCAGGGAAAACATCACTAGGCAGAGGTAAGGACAAACTTGTTGAACCAGTGGCCAGACACCCCCCATGGAGAGGAACAAAGGAAGGTGAATGCAGCCCTGGCTGGGGGGCAGGGCTGGAAGTGGGTTAGTTGGTTGGTGGCTGTCTGTGAGGATGGATGAGACAGCCTAGGGAGAGGAGCTGGAGTTTTAGGGGCCCAGTCTCCCCCATCTCAAGGGGGCCTGAGGCATCCTAGCCCAGTTCCTGTAACCAGATTACATCGGTGCTGCGCTGTGCTGGAGGAGCAATAAACCACCCTCGATTCCACTGGCTGGTACAGTCTGTTTGTGCCATTTCGGGGTGCAGGAGACGGGGAACCCCCAACGTGCCGTCACAGCCCCGGCCCGCGCCTCCCTGCGAGGGAGGGCGGCCGACTCAGAGGCCCCGGCCCGCGCCTCCCTGCGAGGGAGGGCGGCCGACTCAGCGGCCCCGGCCCGCGCCTCCCTGCGAGGGAGGGAGGACGACGAAGTGGCCCCGGCCTGCGCCTCCCTGTGAGGGAGGGCGGCCGACTCAGAGGCCCCTGCCCGCGCCTCCCTGCGAGGGAGGGCGGCCGATGAAGCGGCCCCGGCCCGCGCCTCCCTGCGAGGGAGGGCGGCCGATGAAGCGGCTCCGGCCCGCGCCTCCCTGCGAGGGAGGGCGGCCGATGAAGCGGCTCCGGCCCGCGCCTCCCTGCGAGGGAGGGCGGCCGATGAAGCGGCCCCGGCCCGCGCCTCCCTGCGAGGGAGGGTGGCCGATGAAGCGGCTCCGGCCCGCGCCTTCCTGCGAGGGAGGGCGGCCGACTCAGAGGCCCCGGCCCGCGCCTCCCTGCGAGGGAGGACGGCCGACTCAGAGGACTCGGCCCGCGCCTCCCTGCGAGGGAGGGCGGCCGACGAAGCGGCCCCGGCCCGCGCCTCCCTGCGAAGGAGGGCGGCCGACTCAGAGGCCCGGGCCCGCGCCACCCTGCGATGGAGGGCGGCCGACTCAGAGGCCCCGGCCTGCGCCTCCCTGCGAGGGAGGGCGGCCGACGAAGCGGCCCCGGCCCGCGCCTCCCTGCGAGGGAGGGCGGCCGAAGAAGCGGCCCCGGCCCGCGCCTCCCTGCGAGGGAGGGCGGCCGAAGAAGCGGCCCCGGCCCGCGCCTCCCTGCGAGGGAGGGCGGCCGACGAAGCGGCCCCGGCCCGCGCCTCCCTGCGAGGGAGGGCGGCCGACGAAGCGGCCCCGGCCCGCGCCTCCCTGCGAGGGAGGGCGGCCGACGAAGAGGCCCCGGCCCGCGCCTCCCTGCGAGGGAGGGCGGCCGACGAAGCGGCCCCGGCCCGCGCCTCCCTGCGAGGGAGGGCGGCCGACGAAGCGGCCCCGGGCCGCGCCTCCCTGCGAGGGAGAGCGGCCGATAAAGCGGCCCTGGCCCGCGCCTCCCTGCGAGGGAGGGAGGACGACGAAGTGGCCCCGGCCTGAGCCTCCCTGTGAGGGAGGGCGGCCGACTCAGAGGCCCCGGCCCGCGCCTCCCTGCGAGGGAGGGCGGCCGATGAAGCGGCCCCGGCCCGCGCCTCCCTTCGAGGGAGGGCGGGCGACGAAGCGGCCCCGGCCCGCGCCTCCCTGCGAGGGAGGGCGGGCGACGAAGTGGCCCCGGCCCGCGCCTCCCTGCGAGGGAGGGCGGCCGACTCAGAGGCCCCGGCCCGCGCCTCCCTGCGAGGGAGGGCGGCCGACGAAGCGGCCCCGGCTCGCGCCTCCCTGCGAGGGAGGGCGGCCGACTCAGAGGCCCCGGCCAGCGCCTCCCTGCGAGGGAGGGCGGCCGACTCAGAGGCCCCTGCCCGCGCCTCCCTGCGAGGGAGGGCGGCCGACGAAGCGGCCCCGGCCCGTGCCTCCCTGCGAGGGAGGGCGGCCGACGAAGAGGCCCGGGCCCGCGCCTCCCTGCGAGGGAGGGCGGCCGACTCAGAGGCCCCGGCCCGCGCCTCCCTGCGAGGGAGGGCGGCCGACTCAGAGGCCCCGGCTCGCGCCTCCCTGCGAGGGAGGGCGGCCGACGAAGCGGCCCCGGCCCGCGCCTCCCTGCGAGGGAGGGCGGCCGACTCAGAGGCCCCAGCCCGCGCCTCCCTGCGAGGGAGGGCGGCCGACTCAGAGGCCCCGGCCAGCGCCTCCCTGCGAGGGAGGGCGGCCGACTCAGAGGCCCCGGCCCGCGCCTCCCTGCGAGGGAGGGCGGCCGACTCAGAGGCCCCGGCCCGCGCCTCCCTGCGAGGGAGGGCGGCCGACTCAGAGGCCCCGGCCCGCGCCTCCCTGCGAGGGAGGGCGGCCGACAAAGCGGCCCCGGCCCGCGCCTCCCTGCGAGGGAGGGCGGCCGACTCAGAGGCCCTGGCCCGCGCCTCCCTGCGAGGGAGGGCGGCCGACTCAGAGGCCCCGGCCCGCGCCTCCCTGCGAGGGAGGGCGGCCCACTCAGAGGCCCCGGCCCGCGCCTCCCTGCGAGGGAGGGCGGCCGACGAAGCGGCCCCGGCCCGCGCCTCCCTGCGAGGGAGGGCGGCCGACTCAGAGGCCCCGGCCCGCGCCTTCCTGCGAGGGAGGGCGGCCGACTCAGAGGCCCCTGCCCGCGCCTCCCTGCGAGGGAGGGCGGCCGACGAAGCGGCCCCGGCCCGCGCCTCCCTGCGAGGGAGGGCGGCCGACTCAGAGGCCCCGGCCCGCGCCTCCCTGCGAGGGAGGGCGGCCGACGAAGCGGCCCCGGCCCGCGCCTCCCTGCGAGGGAGGGCGGCCGACTCAGAGGCCCCGGCCCGCGCCTCCCTGCGAGGGAGGGCGGCCGACGAAGCGGCCCCGGCCCGCGCCTCCCTGCGAGGGAGGGCGGCCGACTCAGAGGCCCCGGCCCGCGCCTCCCTGCGAGGGAGGGCGGCCGACGAAGCGGCCCCGGCCCGCGCCTCCCTGCGAGGGAGGGCGGCCGACGAAGCGGCCCCGGCCCGCGCCTCCCTGCGAGGGAGGGCGGCCGACTCAGAGGCCCCGGCCCGCACCTCCCTGCGAGGGAGGGCGGCCGACGAAGCGGCCCCGGCCCGCGCCTCCCTGCGAGGGAGGGCGGCCGACAAAGCGGCCCCGGCCCGCGCCTCCCTGCGAGGGAGGGCGGCCGACTCAGAGGCCCCGGCCCGCGCCTCCCTGCGAGGGAGGGCGGCCGACTCAGAGGCCCCGGCCCGCGCCTCCCTGCGAGGGAGGGCGGCCGACGAAGCGGCCCCGGCCCGCGCCTCCCTGCGAGGGAGGGCGGCCGACTCAGAGGCCCCGGCCCGCGCCTCCCTGCGAGGGAGGGCGGCCGACGAAGCGGCCCCGGCCCGCGCCTCCCTGCGAGGGAGGGCGGCCGACTCAGAGGCCCCGGCCCGCGCCTCCCTGCGAGGGAGGGCGGCCGACTCAGAGGCCCCGGCCCGCGCCTCCCTGCGAGGGAGGGCGGCCGACGAAGCGGCCCCGGCCCGCGCCTCCCTGCGAGGGAGGGCGGCCGACTCAGAGGCCCCGGCCCGCGCCTCCCTGCGAGGGAGGGCGGCCGACGAAGCGGCCCCGGCCCGCGCCTCCCTGCGAGGGAGGGCGGCCGACGAAGCGGCCCCGGCCCGCGCCTCCCTGCGAGGGAGGGCGGCCGACTCAGAGGCCCCGGCCCGCGCCTCCCTGCGAGGGAGGGCGGCCGACAAAGCGGCCCCGGCCCGCGCCTCCCTGCGAGGGAGGGCGGCCGACTCAGAGGCCCCGGCCCGCGCCTCCCTGCGAGGGAGGGCGGCCGACTCAGAGGCCCCGGCCCGCGCCTCCCTGCGAGGGAGGGCGGCCGACGAAGCGGCCCCGGCCCGCGCCTCCCTGCGAGGGAGGGCGGCCGACAAAGAGGCCCCGGCCCGCGCCTCCCTGCGAGGGAGGGCGGCCGACTCAGAGGCCCCGGCCCGCGCCTCCCTGCGAGGGAGGGCGGCCGACTCAGAGGCCCCGGCCCGCGCCTCCCTGCGAGGGAGGGCGGCCGACGAAGCGGCCCCGGCCCGCGCCTCCCTGCGAGGGAGGGCGGCCGACTCAGAGGCCCCGGCCCGCGCCTCCCTGCGAGGGAGGGCGGCCGACTCAGAGGCCCCGGCCCGCGCCTGCCTGCGAGGGAGGGCGGCCGACTCAGAGGCCCCGGCCCGCGCCTCCCTGCGAGGGAGGGCGGCCGACTCAGAGGCCCCGGCCAGCGCCTCCCTGCGAGGGAGGGAGGCCGACTCAGAGGCCCCGGCCCGCGCCTCCCTGCGAGGGAGGGCGGCCGACGAAGCGGCCCCGGCCCGCGCCTCCCTGCGAGGGAGGGCGGCCGACGAAGCGGCCCCGGCCCGCGCCTCCCTGCGAGGGAGGGCGGCCGACGAAGCGGCCCCGGCCCGCGCCTCCCTGCGAGGGAGGGCGGCCGACTCAGAGGCCCCGGCCCGCGCCTCCCTGCGAGGGAGGGCGGCCGACGAAGCGGCCCCGGCCCGCGCCTCCCTGCGAGGGAGGGCGGCCGACTCAGAGGCCCCGGCCCGCGCCTCCCTGCGAGGGAGGGCGGCCGACGAAGCGGCCCCGGCCCGCGCCTCCCTGCGAGGGAGGGCGGCCGACGAAGCGGCCCCGGCCCGCGCCTCCCTGCGAGGGAGGGCGGCCGACGAAGCGGCCCCGGCCCGCGCCTCCCTGCGAGGGAGGGCGGCCGACTCAGAGGCCCCGGCCCGCGCCTCCCTTCGAGGGAGGGCGGCCGACGAAGCGGCCCCGGCCCGCGCCTCCCTGCGAGGGAGGGCGGCCGACGAAGCGGCCCCGGCCCGCGCCTCCCTGCGAGGGAGGGCGGCCGACTCAGAGGCCCCGGCCCGCGCCTCCCTGCGAGGGAGGGCGGCCGACTCAGAGGCCCCGGCCCGCGCCTCCCTGCGAGGGAGGGCGGCCGACGAAGCGGCCCCGGCCCGCACCTCCCTGCGAGGGAGGGCTGCCGACTCAGAGGCCCCAGCCCGCGCCTCCCTGCGAGGGAGGGCGGCCGACGAAGCGGCCCCGGCCCGCGCCTCCCTGCGAGGGAGGGCGGCCGACTCAGAGGCCCGGCCCGCGCCTCCCTGCGAGGGAGGGCGGCCGACGAAGCGGCCCCGGCCCGCGCCTCCCTGCGAGGGAGGGCGGCCGACAAAGCGGCCCCGGCCCGCGCCTCCCTGCGAGGGAGGGCGGCCGACTCAGAGGCCCCGGCCCGCGCCTCCCTGCGAGGGAGGGCGGCCGACTCAGAGGCCCCGGCCCGCGCCTCCCTGCGAGGGAGGGCGGCCGACGAAGCGGCCCCGGCCCGCGCCTCCCTGCGAGGGAGGGCGGCCGACTCAGAGGCCCCGGCCCGCGCCTCCCTGCGAGGGAGGGCGGCCGACTCAGAGGCCCCGGCCCGCGCCTGCCTGCGAGGGAGGGCGGACGACTCAGAGGCCCCGGCCCGCGCCTCCCTGCGAGGGAGGGCGGCCGACTCAGAGGCCCCGGCCAGCGCCTCCCTGCGAGGGAGGGCGGCCGACTCAGAGGCCCCGGCCCGCGCCTCCCTGCGAGGGAGGGCGGCCGACAAAGCGGCCCCGGCCCGCGCCTCCCTGCGAGGGAGGGCGGCCGACTCAGAGGCCCTGGCCCGCGCCTCCCTGCGAGGGAGGGCGGCCGACTTAGAGGCCCCGGCCCGCGCCTCCCTGCGAGGGAGGGCGGCCGACTCAGAGGCCCCTGCCCGCGCCTCCCTGCGAGGGAGGGCGGCCGACGAAGCGGCCCCGGCCCGCGCCTCCCTGCGAGGGAGGGCGGCCGACTCAGAGGCCCCGGCCCGCGCCTCCCTGCGAGGGAGGGCGGCCGACGAAGCGGCCCCGGCCCGCGCCTCCCTGCGAGGGAGGGCGGCCGACTCAGAGGCCCCGGCCCGCGCCTCCCTGCGAGGGAGGGCGGCCGACGAAGCGGCCCCGGCCCGCGCCTCCCTGCGAGGGAGGGCGGCCGACTCAGAGGCCCCGGCCCGCGCCTCCCTGCGAGGGAGGGCGGCCGACGAAGCGGCCCCGGCCCGCGCCTCCCTGCGAGGGAGGGCGGCCGACGAAGCGGCCCCGGCCCGCGCCTCCCTGCGAGGGAGGGCGGCCGACTCAGAGGCCCCGGCCCGCACCTCCCTGCGAGGGAGGGCGGCCGACGAAGCGGCCCCGGCCCGCGCCTCCCTGCGAGGGAGGGCGGCCGACAAAGCGGCCCCGGCCCGCGCCTCCCTGCGAGGGAGGGCGGCCGACTCAGAGGCCCCGGCCCGCGCCTCCCTGCGAGGGAGGGCGGCCGACTCAGAGGCCCCGGCCCGCGCCTCCCTGCGAGGGAGGGCGGCCGACGAAGCGGCCCCGGCCCGCGCCTCCCTGCGAGGGAGGGCGGCCGACTCAGAGGCCCCGGCCCGCGCCTCCCTGCGAGGGAGGGCGGCCGACGAAGCGGGCCCGGCCCGCGCCTCCCTGCGAGGGAGGGCGGCCGACTCAGAGGCCCCGGCCCGCGCCTCCCTGCGAGGGAGGGCGGCCGACTCAGAGGCCCCGGCCCGCGCCTCCCTGCGAGGGAGGGCGGCCGACGAAGCGGCCCCGGCCCGCGCCTCCCTGCGAGGGAGGGCGGCCGACTCAGAGGCCCCGGCCCGCGCCTCCCTGCGAGGGAGGGCGGCCGACGAAGCGGCCCCGGCCCGCGCCTCCCTGCGAGGGAGGGCGGCCGACGAAGCGGCCCCGGCCCGCGCCTCCCTGCGAGGGAGGGCGGCCGACTCAGAGGCCCCGGCCCGCGCCTCCCTGCGAGGGAGGGCGGCCGACAAAGCGGCCCCGGCCCGCGCCTCCCTGCGAGGGAGGGCGGCCGACTCAGAGGCCCCGGCCCGCGCCTCCCTGCGAGGGAGGGCGGCCGACTCAGCGGCCCCGGCCCGCGCCTCCCTGCGAGGGAGGGCGGCCGACGAAGCGGCCCCGGCCCGCGCCTCCCTGCGAGGGAGGGCGGCCGACAAAGCGGCCCCGGCCCGCGCCTCCCTGCGAGGGAGGGCGGCCGACTCAGAGGCCCCGGCCCGCGCCTCCCTGCGAGGGAGGGCGGCCGACTCAGAGGCCCCGGCCCGCGCCTCCCTGCGAGGGAGGGCGGCCGACGAAGCGGCCCCGGCCCGCGCCTCCCTGCGAGGGAGGGCGGCCGACTCAGAGGCCCCGGCCCGCGCCTCCCTGCGAGGGAGGGCGGCCGACTCAGAGGCCCCGGCCCGCGCCTGCCTGCGAGGGAGGGCGGCCGACTCAGAGGCCCCGGCCCGCGCCTCCCTGCGAGGGAGGGCGGCCGACTCAGAGGCCCCGGCCAGCGCCTCCCTGCGAGGGAGGGAGGCCGACTCAGAGGCCCCGGCCCGCGCCTCCCTGCGAGGGAGGGCGGCCGACGAAGCGGCCCCGGCCCGCGCCTCCCTGCGAGGGAGGGCGGCCGACGAAGCGGCCCCGGCCCGCGCCTCCCTGCGAGGGAGGGCGGCCGACGAAGCGGCCCCGGCCCGCGCCTCCCTGCGAGGGAGGGCGGCCGACTCAGAGGCCCCGGCCCGCGCCTCCCTGCGAGGGAGGGCGGCCGACGAAGCGGCCCCGGCCCGCGCCTCCCTGCGAGGGAGGGCGGCCGACTCAGAGGCCCCGGCCCGCGCCTCCCTGCGAGGGAGGGCGGCCGACGAAGCGGCCCCGGCCCGCGCCTCCCTGCGAGGGAGGGCGGCCGACGAAGCGGCCCCGGCCCGCGCCTCCCTGCGAGGGAGGGCGGCCGACGAAGCGGCCCCGGCCCGCGCCTCCCTGCGAGGGAGGGCGGCCGACTCAGAGGCCCCGGCCCGCGCCTCCCTTCGAGGGAGGGCGGCCGACGAAGCGGCCCCGGCCCGCGCCTCCCTGCGAGGGAGGGCGGCCGACGAAGCGGCCCCGGCCCGCGCCTCCCTGCGAGGGAGGGCGGCCGACTCAGAGGCCCCGGCCCGCGCCTCCCTGCGAGGGAGGGCGGCCGACTCAGAGGCCCCGGCCCGCGCCTCCCTGCGAGGGAGGGCGGCCGACGAAGCGGCCCCGGCCCGCACCTCCCTGCGAGGGAGGGCTGCCGACTCAGAGGCCCCAGCCCGCGCCTCCCTGCGAGGGAGGGCGGCCGACGAAGCGGCCCCGGCCCGCGCCTCCCTGCGAGGGAGGGAGGCCGACTCAGAGGCCCCGGCCCGCGCCTCCCTGCGAGGGAGGGCGGCCGACGAAGCGGCCCCGGCCCGCGCCTCCCTGCGAGGGAGGGCGGCCGACAAAGCGGCCCCGGCCCGCGCCTCCCTGCGAGGGAGGGCGGCCGACTCAGAGGCCCCGGCCCGCGCCTCCCTGCGAGGGAGGGCGGCCGACTCAGAGGCCCCGGCCCGCGCCTCCCTGCGAGGGAGGGCGGCCGACGAAGCGGCCCCGGCCCGCGCCTCCCTGCGAGGGAGGGCGGCCGACTCAGAGGCCCCGGCCCGCGCCTCCCTGCGAGGGAGGGCGGCCGACTCAGAGGCCCCGGCCCGCGCCTGCCTGCGAGGGAGGGCGGACGACTCAGAGGCCCCGGCCCGCGCCTCCCTGCGAGGGAGGGCGGCCAACTCAGAGGCCCCGGCCAGCGCCTCCCTGCGAGGGAGGGAGGCCGACTCAGAGGCCCCGGCCAGCGCCTCCCTGCGAGTGAGGGAGGCCGACTCAGAGGCCCCGGCCCGCGCCTCCCTGCGAGGGAGGGCGGCCGACGAAGCGGCCCCGGCCCTCGCCTCCCTGCGAGGGAGGGCGGCCGACTCAGAGGCCCCGGCCCGCGCCTCCCTGCGAGGGAGGGCGGCCGACTCAGAGGCCACGGCCCGCGCCTCCCTGCGAGGGAGGGCGGCCGACGAAGCGGCCCCGGGCCGCGCCTCCCTGCGAGGGAGGGCGGCCGACGATGCGGCCCCGGCCCGCGCCTCCCTGCGAGGGAGGGCGGCCGACTCAGAGGCCCCGGCCCGCGCCTCCCTGCGAGGGAGGGCGGCCGACGAAGCGGCCCCGGCCCGCGCCTCCCTGCGAGGGAGGGCGGCCGACTCAGAGGCCCCGGCCCGCGCCTCCCTGCGAGGGAGGGAGGCCGACTCAGAGGCCCCGGCCCGCGCCTCCCTGCGAGGGAGGGCGGCCGACTCAGAGGCCCCGGCCCGCGCCTCCCTGCGAGGGAGGGCGGCCGACTCAGAGGCCCCGGCCCGCGCCTCCCTGCGAGGGAGGGCGGCCGACGAAGCGGCCCCGGCCCGCGCCTCCCTGCGAGGGAGGGCGGCCGACTCAGAGGCCCCGGCCCGCGCCTCCCTGCGAGGGAGGGCGGCCGACGAAGCGGCCCCGGCCCGCGCCTCCCTGCGAGTGAGGGCGGGCAACAAAGCGGCCCCGGCCCGCGCCTCCCTGCGAGGGAGGGCGGCCGACTCAGAGGCCCCGGCCCGCGCCTCCCTGCGAGGGAGGGCGGCCGACGAAGCGGCCCGGCCCGCGCCTCCCTGCGAGGGAGGGCGGCCGACTCAGAGGCCCCGGCCAGCGCCTCCCTGCGAGGGAGGGAGGCCGACTCAGAGGCCCCGGCCCGCGCCTCCCTGCGAGGGAGGGCGGCCGACTCAGAGGCCCCGGCCCGCGCCTCCCTGCGAGGGAGGGCGGCCGACTCAGAGGCCCCGGCCCGCGCCTCCCTGCGAGGGAGGGCGGCCGACTCAGAGGCCCCGGCCCGCGCCTCCCTGCGAGGGAGGGCGGCCGACGAAGCGGCCCCGGCCTGCGCCTCCCTGCGAGTGAGGGCGGGCGACAAAGCGGCCCCGGCCCGCGCCTCCCTGCGAGGGAGGGCGGCCGACGAAGCGGCCCCGGCCCGCGCCTCCATGCGAGGGAGGGCGGCCGACTCAGAGGCCCCTGCCGGCGCCTCCCTGCGAGGGAGGGCGGCCGACGAAGCGGCCCCGGCCCTCGCCTCCCTGCGAGGGAGGGCGGCCGACTCAGAGGCCCCGGCCCGCGCCTCCCTGCGAGGGAGGGCGGCCGACTCAGAGGCCCCGGCCCGCGCCTCCCTGCGAGGGAGGGCGGCCGACGAACCCGCCCCGGCCCGCCCCTCCCTGCGAGGGAGGGCGGCCGACTCAGAGGCCCCGGCCAGCGCCTCCCTGCGAGTGAGGGAGGCCGACTCAGAGGCCCCGGCCCGCGCCTCCCTGCGAGGGAGGGCGGCCGACGAAGCGGCCCCGGCCCTCGCCTCCCTGCGAGGGAGGGCGGCCGACTCAGAGGCCCCGGCCCGCGCCTCCCTGCGAGGGAGGGCAGCCGACTCAGAGGCCCCGGCCCGCGCCTGCCTGCGATGGAGGGCGGCCGACTCAGAGGCCCCGGCCCGCGCCTCCCTGCGAGTGAGGGCGGGCGACAAAGCGGCCCAGGCCCGCGCCTCCCTGCGAGGGAGGGCGGCCGACTCAGAGGCCCCGGCCCGCGCCTCCCTGCGAGGGAGGGCGGCCGACAAACCGGCCCCGGCCCGCCCCTCCCTGCGAGGGAGGGCGGCCGACGAAGCGGCCCCGGCCCGCGCCTGCCTGCGAGGGAGGGCGGCCGACTCAGAGGCCCCGGCCCGCGCCTCCCTGCGAGGGAGGGCGGCCGACGAAGCGGCCCCGGCCCTCGCCTCCCTGCGAGGGAGGGCGGCCGACTCAGAGGCCCCGGCCCGCGCCTCCCTGCGATGGAGGGCGGCCGACTCAGAGGCCCCGGCCCGCGCCTCCCTGCGAGGGAGGGCGGCCGACTCAGCGGCCCCGGCCCGCGCCTGCCTGCGATGGAGGGCGGCCGACTCAGAGGCCCCGGCCCGCGCCTCCCTGCGAGGGAGGGCGGCCGATGAAGCGGCCCGGCCCTCGCCTCCCTGCGAGGGAGGGCGGCCGACAAAGCGGCCCCGGCCCGCGCCTCCCTGCGAGGGAGGGCGGCCGACTCAGAGGCCCCGGCCGGCGCCTCCCTGCGAGGGAGGGCGGCCGACGAAGCGGCCCCGGCACTCGCCTCCCTGCGAGGGAGGGCGGCCGACTCAGAGGCCCCGGCCCGCGCCTCCCTGCGAGGGAGGGCGGCCGACTCAGAGGCCCCGGCCCGCGCCTCCCTGCGAGGGAGGGCGGCCGACGAAGCGGCCCCGGCCCGCGCCTCCCTGCGAGGGAGGGCGGCCGACTCAGAGGCCCCGGCCAGCGCCTCCCTGCGAGGGAGGGCGGCCGACTCAGAGGCCCCGGCCCGCGCCTCCCTGCGAGGGAGGGCGGCCGACTCAGAGGCCCCGGCCCGCGCCTCCCTGCGAGGGAGGGCGGCCGACGAAGCGGCCCCGGCCCGCACCTCCCTGCGAGGGAGGGCTGCCGACTCAGAGGCCCCAGCCCGCGCCTCCCTGCGAGGGAGGGCGGCCGACGAAGCGGCCCCGGCCCGCGCCTCCCTGCGAGGGAGGGCGGCCGACTCAGAGGCCCCGGCCCGCGCCTCCCTGCGAGGGAGGGCGGCCGACTCAGAGGCCCCGGCCCGCGCCTCCCTGCGAGGGAGGGCGGCCGACGAAGCGGCCCCGGCCCGCGCCTCCCTGCGAGGGAGGGCGGCCGACAAAGCGGCCCCGGCCCGCGCCTCCCTGCGAGGGAGGGCGGCCGACTCAGAGGCCCCGGCCCGCGCCTCCCTGCGAGGGAGGGCGGCCGACTCAGAGGCCCCGGCCCGCGCCTCCCTGCGAGGGAGGGCGGCCGACGAAGCGGCCCCGGCCCGCGCCTCCCTGCGAGGGAGGGCGGCCGACTCAGAGGCCCCGGCCCGCGCCTCCCTGCGAGGGAGGGCGGCCGACTCAGAGGCCCCGGCCCGCGCCTGCCTGCGAGGGAGGGCGGACGACTCAGAGGCCCCGGCCCGCGCCTCCCTGCGAGGGAGGGCGGCCGACTCAGAGGCCCCGGCCAGCGCCTCCCTGCGAGGGAGGGAGGCCGACTCAGAGGCCCCGGCCCGCGCCTCCCTGCGAGGGAGGGCGGCCGACGAAGCGGCCCCGGCCCGCGCCTCCCTGCGAGGGAGGGCGGCCGACGAAGCGGCCCCGGCCCGCGCCTCCCTGCGAGGGAGGGCGGCCGACTCAGAGGCCCGGCCCGCGCCTCCCTGCGAGGGAGGGCGGCCGACGAAGCGGCCCCGGCCCGCGCCTCCCTGCGAGGGAGGGCGGCCGACTCAGAGGCCCCGGCCAGCGCCTCCCTGCGAGGGAGGGAGGCCGACTCAGAGGCCCCGGCCCGCGCCTCCCTGCGAGGGAGGGCGGCCGACGAAGCGGCCCCGGGCCGCGCCTCCCTGCGAGGGAGGGCGGCCGACGAAGCGGCCCCGGCCCGTGCCTCCCTGCGAGTGAGGGCGGGCGACAAAGCGGCCCTGGCCCGCGCCTCCCTGCGAGGGAGGGCGGCCGACGAAGCGGCCCCGGCCCGCGCCTGCCTGCGATGGAGGGCGGCCGACTCAGAGGCCCCGGCCCGCGCCTCCCTGCGAGGGAGGGCGGCCGACGAAGCGGCCCCGGCCCGCGTCTCCCTGCGAGGGAGGGCGGGCGACGAAGCGGCCCCGGCCCGCGCCTCCCTGCGAGGGAGGGCGGCCGACGAAGCGGCCCCGGGCCGCGCCTCCCTGCAAGGGAGGGCGGCCGACGATGCGGCCCCGGCCCGCGCCTCCCTGCGAGGGAGGGCGGCCGACTCAGAGGCCCCGGCCTGCGCCTCCCTGCGAGGGAGGGCGGCCGACGAAGCGGCCCCGGCCCGCACCTCCCTGCGAGGGAGGGCTGCCGACTCAGAGGCCCCAGCCCGCGCCTCCCTGCGAGGGAGGGCGGCCGACGAAGCGGCCCCGGCCAGCGCCTCCTTGCGAGGGAGGGAGGCCGACTCAGAGGCCCCGGCCCGCGCCTCCCTGCGAGGGAGGGCGGCCGACGAAGCGGCCCCGGCCCGCGCCTCCCTGCGAGGGAGGGCGGCCGACAAAGCGGCCCCGGCCCGCGCCTCCCTGCGAGGGAGGGCGGCCGACTCAGAGGCCCCGGCCCGCGCCTCCCTGCGAGGGAGGGCGGCCGACTCAGAGGCCCCGGCCCGCGCCTCCCTGCGAGGGAGGGCGGCCGACTCAGAGGCCCCGGCCCGCGCCTCCCTGCGAGGGAGGGCGGCCGACTCAGAGGCCCCGGCCCGCGCCTGCCTGCGAGGGAGGGCGGACGACTCAGAGGCCCCGGCCCGCGCCTCCCTGCGAGGGAGGGCGGCCGACTCAGAGGCCCCGGCCAGCGCCTCCCTGCGAGGGAGGGAGGCCGACTCAGAGGCCCCGGCCCGCGCCTCCCTGCGAGGGAGGGCGGCCGACGAAGGGGCCCCGGCCCGCGCCTCCCTGCGAGGGAGGGCGGCCGACGAAGCGGCCCCGGCCCGCGCCTCCCTGCGAGGGAGGGCGGCCGACTCAGAGGCCCCGGCCCGCGCCTCCCTGCGAGGGAGGGCGGCCGACGAAGCGGCCCCGGCCCGCGCCTCCCTGCGAGGGAGGGCGGCCGACTCAGAGGCCCCGGCCAGCGCCTCCCTGCGAGGGAGGGAGGCCGACTCAGAGGCCCCGGCCCGCGCCTCCCTGCGAGGGAGGGCGGCCGACGAAGCGGCCCCGGGCCGCGCCTCCCTGCGAGGGAGGGCGGCCGACGAAGCGGCCCCGGCCCGTGCCTCCCTGCGAGTGAGGGCGGGCGACAAAGCGGCCCCGGCCCGCGCCTCCCTGCGAGGGAGGGCGGCCGACGAAGCGGCCCCGGCCCGCGCCTGCCTGCGATGGAGGGCGGCCGACTCAGAGGCCCCGGCCCGCGCCTCCCTGCGAGGGAGGGCGGGCGACGAAGCGGCCCCGGCCCGCGTCTCCCTGCGAGGGAGGGCGGGCGACGAAGCGGCCCCGGCCCGCGCCTCCCTGCGAGGGAGGGCGGCCGACGAAGCGGCCCCGGGCCGCGCCTCCCTGCGAGGGAGGGCGGCCGACGATGCGGCCCCGGCCCGCGCCTCCCTGCGAGGGAGGGCGGCCGACTCAGAGGCCCCGGCCTGCGCCTCCCTGCGAGGGAGGGCGGCCGACGAAGCGGCCCCGGCCCGCGCCTCCCTGCGAGGGAGGGCGGCCGACTCAGAGGCCCCGGCCCGCGCCTCCCTGCGAGGGAGGGCGGCCGACTCAGAGGCCCCGGCCCGCGCCTCCCTGCGAGGGAGGGCGGCCGACGAAGCGGCCCCGGCCCGCGCCTCCCTGCGAGGGAGGGCGGCCGACTCAGAGGCCCCGGCCCGCGCCTCCCTGCGAGGGAGGGCGGCCGACGAAGCGGCCCCGGCCCGCGCCTCCCTGCGAGTGAGGGCGGGCGACAAAGCGGCCCCGGCCCGCGCCTCCCTGCGAGGGAGGGCGGCCGACTCAGAGGCCCCGGCCCGCGCCTCCCTGCGAGGGAGGGCGGCCGACAAAGCGGCCCCGGCCCGCCCCTCCCTGCGAGGGAGGGCGGCCGACTCAGAGGCCCCGGCCCGCGCCTCCCTGCGAGGGAGGGCGGCCGACGAAGCGGCCCCGGCCCGCGCCTCCCTGCGAGGGAGGGCGGCCGACTCAGAGGCCCCGGCCCGCGCCTCCCTGCGAGGGAGGGCGGCCGACGAAGCGGCCCCGGCCCGCGCCTGCCTGCGAGGGAGGGCGGCCGACTCAGAGGCCCCGGCCCGCGCCTCCCTGCGAGGGAGGGCGGCCGACGAAGCGGCCCCGGCCCGCGCCTGCCTGCGATGGAGGGCGGCCGACTCAGAGGCCCCGGCCCGCGCCTCCCTGCGAGGGAGGGCGGGCGACGAAGCGGCCCCGGCCCGCGTCTCCCTGCGAGGGAGGGCGGCCGACAAAGCGGCCCCGGCCCGCGCCTCCCTGCGAGGGAGGGCGGCCGACTCAGAGGCCCCGGCCCGCGCCTCCCTGCGAGGGAGGGCGGCCGACGAAGCGGCCCCGGCCCGCGCCTCCCTGCGAGGGAGGGCGGCCGACTCAGAGGCCCCGGCCCGCGCCTCCCTGCGAGGGAGGGCGGCCGACGAAGCGGCCCCGGCCCGCGCCTCCCTGCGAGGGAGGGCGGCCGACGAAGCGGCCCCGGCCCGCGCCTCCCTGCGAGGGAGGGCGGCCGACGAAGCGGCCCCGGCCCGCGCCTCCCTGCGAGGGAGGGCGGCCGACTCAGAGGCCCCGGCCCGCGCCTCCCTTCGAGGGAGGGCGGCCGACGAAGCGGCCCCGGCCCGCGCCTCCCTGCGAGGGAGGGCGGCCGACGAAGCGGCCCCGGCCCGCGCCTCCCTGCGAGGGAGGGCGGCCGACTCAGAGGCCCCGGCCCGCGCCTCCCTGCGAGGGAGGGCGGCCGACTCAGAGGCCCCGGCCCGCGCCTCCCTGCGAGGGAGGGCGGCCGACGAAGCGGCCCCGGCCCGCACCTCCCTGCGAGGGAGGGCTGCCGACTCAGAGGCCCCAGCCCGCGCCTCCCTGCGAGGGAGGGCGGCCGACGAAGCGGCCCCGGCCCGCGCCTCCCTGCGAGGGAGGGAGGCCGACTCAGAGGCCCCGGCCCGCGCCTCCCTGCGAGGGAGGGCGGCCGACGAAGCGGCCCCGGCCCGCGCCTCCCTGCGAGGGAGGGCGGCCGACAAAGCGGCCCCGGCCCGCGCCTCCCTGCGAGGGAGGGCGGCCGACTCAGAGGCCCCGGCCCGCGCCTCCCTGCGAGGGAGGGCGGCCGACTCAGAGGCCCCGGCCCGCGCCTCCCTGCGAGGGAGGGCGGCCGACGAAGCGGCCCCGGCCCGCGCCTCCCTGCGAGGGAGGGCGGCCGACTCAGAGGCCCCGGCCCGCGCCTCCCTGCGAGGGAGGGCGGCCGACTCAGAGGCCCCGGCCCGCGCCTGCCTGCGAGGGAGGGCGGACGACTCAGAGGCCCCGGCCCGCGCCTCCCTGCGAGGGAGGGCGGCCAACTCAGAGGCCCCGGCCAGCGCCTCCCTGCGAGGGAGGGAGGCCGACTCAGAGGCCCCGGCCAGCGCCTCCCTGCGAGTGAGGGAGGCCGACTCAGAGGCCCCGGCCCGCGCCTCCCTGCGAGGGAGGGCGGCCGACGAAGCGGCCCCGGCCCTCGCCTCCCTGCGAGGGAGGGCGGCCGACTCAGAGGCCCCGGCCCGCGCCTCCCTGCGAGGGAGGGCGGCCGACTCAGAGGCCACGGCCCGCGCCTCCCTGCGAGGGAGGGCGGCCGACGAAGCGGCCCCGGGCCGCGCCTCCCTGCGAGGGAGGGCGGCCGACGATGCGGCCCCGGCCCGCGCCTCCCTGCGAGGGAGGGCGGCCGACTCAGAGGCCCCGGCCCGCGCCTCCCTGCGAGGGAGGGCGGCCGACGAAGCGGCCCCGGCCCGCGCCTCCCTGCGAGGGAGGGCGGCCGACTCAGAGGCCCCGGCCCGCGCCTCCCTGCGAGGGAGGGAGGCCGACTCAGAGGCCCCGGCCCGCGCCTCCCTGCGAGGGAGGGCGGCCGACTCAGAGGCCCCGGCCCGCGCCTCCCTGCGAGGGAGGGCGGCCGACTCAGAGGCCCCGGCCCGCGCCTCCCTGCGAGGGAGGGCGGCCGACGAAGCGGCCCCGGCCCGCGCCTCCCTGCGAGGGAGGGCGGCCGACTCAGAGGCCCCGGCCCGCGCCTCCCTGCGAGGGAGGGCGGCCGACGAAGCGGCCCCGGCCCGCGCCTCCCTGCGAGTGAGGGCGGGCAACAAAGCGGCCCCGGCCCGCGCCTCCCTGCGAGGGAGGGCGGCCGACTCAGAGGCCCCGGCCCGCGCCTCCCTGCGAGGGAGGGCGGCCGACGAAGCGGCCCGGCCCGCGCCTCCCTGCGAGGGAGGGCGGCCGACTCAGAGGCCCCGGCCAGCGCCTCCCTGCGAGGGAGGGAGGCCGACTCAGAGGCCCCGGCCCGCGCCTCCCTGCGAGGGAGGGCGGCCGACTCAGAGGCCCCGGCCCGCGCCTCCCTGCGAGGGAGGGCGGCCGACTCAGAGGCCCCGGCCCGCGCCTCCCTGCGAGGGAGGGCGGCCGACTCAGAGGCCCCGGCCCGCGCCTCCCTGCGAGGGAGGGCGGCCGACGAAGCGGCCCCGGCCTGCGCCTCCCTGCGAGTGAGGGCGGGCGACAAAGCGGCCCCGGCCCGCGCCTCCCTGCGAGGGAGGGCGGCCGACGAAGCGGCCCCGGCCCGCGCCTCCATGCGAGGGAGGGCGGCCGACTCAGAGGCCCCTGCCGGCGCCTCCCTGCGAGGGAGGGCGGCCGACGAAGCGGCCCCGGCCCTCGCCTCCCTGCGAGGGAGGGCGGCCGACTCAGAGGCCCCGGCCCGCGCCTCCCTGCGAGGGAGGGCGGCCGACTCAGAGGCCCCGGCCCGCGCCTCCCTGCGAGGGAGGGCGGCCGACGAAGCGGCCCCGGCCCGCCCCTCCCTGCGAGGGAGGGCGGCCGACTCAGAGGCCCCGGCCAGCGCCTCCCTGCGAGTGAGGGAGGCCGACTCAGAGGCCCCGGCCCGCGCCTCCCTGCGAGGGAGGGCGGCCGACGAAGCGGCCCCGGCCCTCGCCTCCCTGCGAGGGAGGGCGGCCGACTCAGAGGCCCCGGCCCGCGCCTCCCTGCGAGGGAGGGCGGCCGACTCAGAGGCCCCGGCCCGCGCCTGCCTGCGATGGAGGGCGGCCGACTCAGAGGCCCCGGCCCGCGCCTCCCTGCGAGTGAGGGCGGGCGACAAAGCGGCCCAGGCCCGCGCCTCCCTGCGAGGGAGGGCGGCCGACTCAGAGGCCCCGGCCCGCGCCTCCCTGCGAGGGAGGGCGGCCGACAAAGCGGCCCCGGCCCGCCCCTCCCTGCGAGGGAGGGCGGCCGACGAAGCGGCCCCGGCCCGCGCCTGCCTGCGAGGGAGGGCGGCCGACTCAGAGGCCCCGGCCCGCGCCTCCCTGCGAGGGAGGGCGGCCGACGAAGCGGCCCCGGCCCTCGCCTCCCTGCGAGGGAGGGCGGCCGACTCAGAGGCCCCGGCCCGCGCCTCCCTGCGATGGAGGGCGGCCGACTCAGAGGCCCCGGCCCGCGCCTCCCTGCGAGGGAGGGCGGCCGACTCAGAGGCCCCGGCCCGCGCCTGCCTGCGATGGAGGGCGGCCGACTCAGAGGCCCCGGCCCGCGCCTCCCTGCGAGGGAGGGCGGCCGATGAAGCGGCCCGGCCCTCGCCTCCCTGCGAGGGAGGGCGGCCGACAAAGCGGCCCCGGCCCGCGCCTCCCTGCGAGGGAGGGCGGCCGACTCAGAGGCCCCTGCCGGCGCCTCCCTGCGAGGGAGGGCGGCCGACGAAGCGGCCCCGGCACTCGCCTCCCTGCGAGGGAGGGCGGCCGACTCAGAGGCCCCGGCCCGCGCCTCCCTGCGAGGGAGGGCGGCCGACTCAGAGGCCCCGGCCCGCGCCTCCCTGCGAGGGAGGGCGGCCGACGAAGCGGCCCCGGCCCGCGCCTCCCTGCGAGGGAGGGCGGCCGACTCAGAGGCCCCGGCCAGCGCCTCCCTGCGAGGGAGGGCGGCCGACTCAGAGGCCCCGGCCCGCGCCTCCCTGCGAGGGAGGGCGGCCGACTCAGAGGCCCCGGCCCGCGCCTCCCTGCGAGGGAGGGCGGCCGACGAAGCGGCCCCGGCCCGCACCTCCCTGCGAGGGAGGGCTGCCGACTCAGAGGCCCCAGCCCGCGCCTCCCTGCGAGGGAGGGCGGCCGACGAAGCGGCCCCGGCCCGCGCCTCCCTGCGAGGGAGGGCGGCCGACTCAGAGGCCCCGGCCCGCGCCTCCCTGCGAGGGAGGGCGGCCGACTCAGAGGCCCCGGCCCGCGCCTCCCTGCGAGGGAGGGCGGCCGACGAAGCGGCCCCGGCCCGCGCCTCCCTGCGAGGGAGGGCGGCCGACAAAGCGGCCCCGGCCCGCGCCTCCCTGCGAGGGAGGGCGGCCGACTCAGAGGCCCCGGCCCGCGCCTCCCTGCGAGGGAGGGCGGCCGACTCAGAGGCCCCGGCCCGCGCCTCCCTGCGAGGGAGGGCGGCCGACGAAGCGGCCCCGGCCCGCGCCTCCCTGCGAGGGAGGGCGGCCGACTCAGAGGCCCCGGCCCGCGCCTCCCTGCGAGGGAGGGCGGCCGACTCAGAGGCCCCGGCCCGCGCCTGCCTGCGAGGGAGGGCGGACGACTCAGAGGCCCCGGCCCGCGCCTCCCTGCGAGGGAGGGCGGCCGACTCAGAGGCCCCGGCCAGCGCCTCCCTGCGAGGGAGGGAGGCCGACTCAGAGGCCCCGGCCCGCGCCTCCCTGCGAGGGAGGGCGGCCGACGAAGCGGCCCCGGCCCGCGCCTCCCTGCGAGGGAGGGCGGCCGACGAAGCGGCCCCGGCCCGCGCCTCCCTGCGAGGGAGGGCGGCCGACTCAGAGGCCCCGGCCCGCGCCTCCCTGCGAGGGAGGGCGGCCGACGAAGCGGCCCCGGCCCGCGCCTCCCTGCGAGGGAGGGCGGCCGACTCAGAGGCCCCGGCCAGCGCCTCCCTGCGAGGGAGGGAGGCCGACTCAGAGGCCCCGGCCCGCGCCTCCCTGCGAGGGAGGGCGGCCGACGAAGCGGCCCCGGGCCGCGCCTCCCTGCGAGGGAGGGCGGCCGACGAAGCGGCCCCGGCCCGTGCCTCCCTGCGAGTGAGGGCGGGCGACAAAGCGGCCCTGGCCCGCGCCTCCCTGCGAGGGAGGGCGGCCGACGAAGCGGCCCCGGCCCGCGCCTGCCTGCGATGGAGGGCGGCCGACTCAGAGGCCCCGGCCCGCGCCTCCCTGCGAGGGAGGGCGGCCGACGAAGCGGCCCCGGCCCGCGTCTCCCTGCGAGGGAGGGCGGGCGACGAAGCGGCCCCGGCCCGCGCCTCCCTGCGAGGGAGGGCGGCCGACGAAGCGGCCCCGGGCCGCGCCTCCCTGCAAGGGAGGGCGGCCGACGATGCGGCCCCGGCCCGCGCCTCCCTGCGAGGGAGGGCGGCCGACTCAGAGGCCCCGGCCTGCGCCTCCCTGCGAGGGAGGGCGGCCGACGAAGCGGCCCCGGCCCGCACCTCCCTGCGAGGGAGGGCTGCCGACTCAGAGGCCCCAGCCCGCGCCTCCCTGCGAGGGAGGGCGGCCGACGAAGCGGCCCCGGCCAGCGCCTCCTTGCGAGGGAGGGAGGCCGACTCAGAGGCCCCGGCCCGCGCCTCCCTGCGAGGGAGGGCGGCCGACGAAGCGGCCCCGGCCCGCGCCTCCCTGCGAGGGAGGGCGGCCGACAAAGCGGCCCCGGCCCGCGCCTCCCTGCGAGGGAGGGCGGCCGACTCAGAGGCCCCGGCCCGCGCCTCCCTGCGAGGGAGGGCGGCCGACTCAGAGGCCCCGGCCCGCGCCTCCCTGCGAGGGAGGGCGGCCGACTCAGAGGCCCCGGCCCGCGCCTCCCTGCGAGGGAGGGCGGCCGACTCAGAGGCCCCGGCCCGCGCCTGCCTGCGAGGGAGGGCGGACGACTCAGAGGCCCCGGCCCGCGCCTCCCTGCGAGGGAGGGCGGCCGACTCAGAGGCCCCGGCCAGCGCCTCCCTGCGAGGGAGGGAGGCCGACTCAGAGGCCCCGGCCCGCGCCTCCCTGCGAGGGAGGGCGGCCGACGAAGGGGCCCCGGCCCGCGCCTCCCTGCGAGGGAGGGCGGCCGACGAAGCGGCCCCGGCCCGCGCCTCCCTGCGAGGGAGGGCGGCCGACTCAGAGGCCCCGGCCCGCGCCTCCCTGCGAGGGAGGGCGGCCGACGAAGCGGCCCCGGCCCGCGCCTCCCTGCGAGGGAGGGCGGCCGACTCAGAGGCCCCGGCCAGCGCCTCCCTGCGAGGGAGGGAGGCCGACTCAGAGGCCCCGGCCCGCGCCTCCCTGCGAGGGAGGGCGGCCGACGAAGCGGCCCCGGGCCGCGCCTCCCTGCGAGGGAGGGCGGCCGACGAAGCGGCCCCGGCCCGTGCCTCCCTGCGAGTGAGGGCGGGCGACAAAGCGGCCCCGGCCCGCGCCTCCCTGCGAGGGAGGGCGGCCGACGAAGCGGCCCCGGCCCGCGCCTGCCTGCGATGGAGGGCGGCCGACTCAGAGGCCCCGGCCCGCGCCTCCCTGCGAGGGAGGGCGGGCGACGAAGCGGCCCCGGCCCGCGTCTCCCTGCGAGGGAGGGCGGGCGACGAAGCGGCCCCGGCCCGCGCCTCCCTGCGAGGGAGGGCGGCCGACGAAGCGGCCCCGGGCCGCGCCTCCCTGCGAGGGAGGGCGGCCGACGATGCGGCCCCGGCCCGCGCCTCCCTGCGAGGGAGGGCGGCCGACTCAGAGGCCCCGGCCTGCGCCTCCCTGCGAGGGAGGGCGGCCGACGAAGCGGCCCCGGCCCGCGCCTCCCTGCGAGGGAGGGCGGCCGACTCAGAGGCCCCGGCCCGCGCCTCCCTGCGAGGGAGGGCGGCCGACTCAGAGGCCCCGGCCCGCGCCTCCCTGCGAGGGAGGGCGGCCGACGAAGCGGCCCCGGCCCGCGCCTCCCTGCGAGGGAGGGCGGCCGACTCAGAGGCCCCGGCCCGCGCCTCCCTGCGAGGGAGGGCGGCCGACGAAGCGGCCCCGGCCCGCGCCTCCCTGCGAGTGAGGGCGGGCGACAAAGCGGCCCCGGCCCGCGCCTCCCTGCGAGGGAGGGCGGCCGACTCAGAGGCCCCGGCCCGCGCCTCCCTGCGAGGGAGGGCGGCCGACAAAGCGGCCCCGGCCCGCCCCTCCCTGCGAGGGAGGGCGGCCGACTCAGAGGCCCCGGCCCGCGCCTCCCTGCGAGGGAGGGCGGCCGACGAAGCGGCCCCGGCCCGCGCCTCCCTGCGAGGGAGGGCGGCCGACTCAGAGGCCCCGGCCCGCGCCTCCCTGCGAGGGAGGGCGGCCGACGAAGCGGCCCCGGCCCGCGCCTGCCTGCGATGGAGGGCGGCCGACTCAGAGGCCCCGGCCCGCGCCTCCCTGCGAGGGAGGGCGGGCGACGAAGCGGCCCCGGCCCGCGTCTCCCTGCGAGGGAGGGCGGGCGACGAAGCGGCCCCGGCCCGCGCCTCCCTGCGAGGGAGGGCGGCCGACGAAGCGGCCCCGGGCCGCGCCTCCCTGCGAGGGAGGGCGGCCGACGATGCGGCCCCGGCCCGCGCCTCCCTGCGAGGGAGGGCGGCCGACTCAGAGGCCCCGGCCTGCGCCTCCCTGCGAGGGAGGGCGGCCGACGAAGCGGCCCCGGCCCGCGCCTCCCTGCGAGGGAGGGCGGCCGACTCAGAGGCCCCGGCCCGCGCCTCCCTGCGAGGGAGGGCGGCCGACTCAGAGGCCCCGGCCCGCGCCTCCCTGCGAGGGAGGGCGGCCGACGAAGCGGCCCCGGCCCGCGCCTCCCTGCGAGGGAGGGCGGCCGACTCAGAGGCCCCGGCCCGCGCCTCCCTGCGAGGGAGGGCGGCCGACGAAGCGGCCCCGGCCCGCGCCTCCCTGCGAGTGAGGGCGGGCGACAAAGCGGCCCCGGCCCGCGCCTCCCTGCGAGGGAGGGCGGCCGACTCAGAGGCCCCGGCCCGCGCCTCCCTGCGAGGGAGGGCGGCCGACAAAGCGGCCCCGGCCCGCCCCTCCCTGCGAGGGAGGGCGGCCGACTCAGAGGCCCCGGCCCGCGCCTCCCTGCGAGGGAGGGCGGCCGACGAAGCGGCCCCGGCCCGCGCCTCCCTGCGAGGGAGGGCGGCCGACTCAGAGGCCCCGGCCCGCGCCTCCCTGCGAGGGAGGGCGGCCGACTCAGAGGCCCCGGCCCGCGCCTCCCTGCGAGGGAGGGCGGCCGACTCAGAGGCCCCGGCCCGCGCCTGCCTGCGAGGGAGGGCGGCCGACTCAGAGGCCCCGGCCCGCGCCTCCCTGCGAGGGAGGGCGGCCGACTCAGAGGCCCCGGCCCGCGCCTCCCTGCGATGGAGGGCGGCCGACTCAGAGGCCCCGGCCCGCGCCTGCCTGCGATGGAGGGCGGCCGACTCAGAGGCCCCGGCCCGCGCCTCCCTGCGAGGGAGGGCGGCCGACGAAGCGGCCCCGGCCCGCGTCTCCCTGCGAGGGAGGGCGGGCGACGAAGCGGCCCCGGCCCGCGCCTCCCTGCGAGGGAGGGCGGCCGACTCAGAGGCCCCGGCCCGCGCCTCCCTGCGAGGGAGGGCGGCCGACGAAGCGGCCCCGGGCCGCGCCTCCCTGCGAGGGAGGGCGGCCGACGATGCGGCCCCGGCCCGCGCCTCCCTGCGAGGGAGGGCGGCCGACTCAGAGGCCCCGGCCCGCGCCTCCCTGCGAGGGAGGGAGGCCGACTCAGAGGCCCCGGCCCGCGCCTCCCTGCGAGGGAGGGCGGCCGACTCAGAGGCCCCGGCCCGCGCCTCCCTGCGAGGGAGGGCGGCCGACTCAGAGGCCCCGGCCCGCGCCTCCCTGCGAGGGAGGGCGGCCGACGAAGCGGCCCCGGCCCGCGCCTCCCTGCGAGGGAGGGCGGCCGACTCAGAGGCCCCGGCCCGCGCCTCCCTGCGAGGGAGGGCGGCCGACGAAGCGGCCCCGGCCCGCGCCTCCCTGCGAGTGAGGGCGGGCGACAAAGCGGCCCCGGCCCGCGCCTCCCTGCGAGGGAGGGCGGCCGACTCAGAGGCCCCGGCCCGCGCCTCCCTGCGAGGGAGGGCGGCCGACTCAGAGGCCCCGGCCAGCGCCTCCCTGCGAGGGAGGGAGGCCGACTCAGAGGTCCCGGCCCGCGCCTCCCTGCGAGGGAGGGCGGCCGACTCAGAGGCCCCGGCCCGCGCCTCCCTGCGAGGGAGGGCGGCCGACTCAGAGGCCCCGGCCCGCGCCTCCCTGCGAGGGAGGGCGGCCGACTCAGAGGCCCCGGCCCGCGCCTCCCTGCGAGGGAGGGCGGCCGACGAAGCGGCCCCGGCCTGCGCCTCCCTGCGAGTGAGGGCGGGCGACAAAGCGGCCCCGGCCCGCGCCTCCCTGCGAGGGAGGGCGGCCGACGAAGCGGCCCCGGCCCGCGCCTCCATGCGAGGGAGGGCGGCCGACTCAGAGGCCCCTGCCGGCGCCTCCCTGCGAGGGAGGGCGGCCGACGAAGCGGCCCGGCCCTCGCCTCCCTGCGAGGGAGGGCGGCCGACTCAGAGGCCCCGGCCCGCGCCTCCCTGCGAGGGAGGGCGGCCGACTCAGAGGCCCCGGCCCGCGCCTCCCTGCGAGGGAGGGCGGCCGACGAAGCGGCCCCGGCCCGCGCCTCCCTGCGAGGGAGGGCGGCCGACTCAGAGGCCCCGGCCAGCGCCTCCCTGCGAGTGAGGGAGGCCGACTCAGAGGCCCCGGCCCGCGCCTCCCTGCGAGGGAGGGCGGCCGACGAAGCGGCCCCGGCCCTCGCCTCCCTGCGAGGGAGGGCGGCCGACTCAGAGGCCCCGGCCCGCGCCTCCCTGCGAGGGAGGGCGGCCGACGAAGCGGCCCCGGCCCGCGCCTCCCTGCGAGGGAGGGCGGCCGACTCAGAGGCCCCGGCCCGCGCCTCCCTGCGAGGGAGGGCGGCCGACGAAGCGGCCCCGGCCCGCGCCTCCCTGCGAGGGAGGGCGGCCGACTCAGAGGCCCCGGCCCGCGCCTGCCTGCGATGGAGGGCGGCCGACTCAGAGGCCCCGGCCCGCGCCTCCCTGCGAGGGAGGGCGGCCGACAAAGCGGCCCCGGCCCGCCCCTCCCTGCGAGGGAGGGCGGCCGACGAAGCGGCCCCGGCCCGCGCCTGCCTGCGAGGGAGGGCGGCCGACTCAGAGGCCCCGGCCCGCGCCTCCCTGCGAGGGAGGGCGGCCGACGAAGCGGCCCCGGCCCGCGCCTCCCTGCGAGGGAGGGCGGCCGACTCAGAGGCCCCGGCCCGCGCCTCCCTGCGATGGAGGGCGGCCGACTCAGAGGCCCCGGCCCGCGCCTCCCTGCGAGGGAGGGCGGCCGACTCAGAGGCCCCGGCCCGCGCCTGCCTGCGATGGAGGGCGGCCGACTCAGAGGCCCCGGCCCGCGCCTCCCTGCGAGGGAGGGCGGCCGACGAAGCGGCCCGGCCCTCGCCTCCCTGCGAGGGAGGGCGGCCGACAAAGCGGCCCCGGCCCGCGCCTCCCTGCGAGGGAGGGCGGCCGACTCAGAGGCCCCTGCCGGCGCCTCCCTGCGAGGGAGGGCGGCCGACGAAGCGGCCCCGGCCCTCGCCTCCCTGCGAGGGAGGGCGGCCGACTCAGAGGCCCCGGCCCGCGCCTCCCTGCGAGGGAGGGCGGCCGACTCAGAGGCCCCGGCCCGCGCCTCCCTGCGAGGGAGGGCGGCCGACGAAGCGGCCCCGGCCCGCGCCTCCCTGCGAGGGAGGGCGGCCGACTCAGAGGCCCCGGCCAGCGCCTCCCTGCGAGTGAGGGAGGCCGACTCAGAGGCCCCGGCCCGCGCCTCCCTGCGAGGGAGGGCGGGCGACGAAGCGGCCCCGGCCCTCGCCTCCCTGCGAGGGAGGGCGGCCGACTCAGAGGCCCCGGCCCGCGCCTCCCTGCGAGGGAGGGCGGCCGACTCAGAGGCCCCGGCCCGCGCCTCCCTGCGAGGGAGGGCGGCCGACGAAGCGGCCCCGGCCCGCGCCTCCCTGCGAGGGAGGGCGGCCGACTCAGAGGCCCCGGCCAGCGCCTCCCTGCGAGTGAGGGAGGCCGACTCAGAGGCCCCGGACCGCGCCTCCCTGCGAGGGAGGGCGGCCGACGAAGCGGCCCCGGCCCGCGCCTCCCTGCGAGGGAGGGCGGCCGACGAAGCGGCCCCGGCCAGCGCCTCCCTGCGAGGGAGGGAGGCCGACTCAGAGGCCCCGGCCCGCGCCTCCCTGCGAGGGAGGGCGGCCGACTCAGAGGCCCCGGCCCGCGCCTCCCTGCGAGGGAGGGCGGCCGACTCAGAGGCCCCGGCCCGCGCCTCCCTGCGAGGGAGGGCGGCCGACTCAGAGGCCCCGGCCCGCGCCTCCCTGCGAGGGAGGGCGGCCGACGAAGCGGCCCCGGCCTGCGCCTCCCTGCGAGTGAGGGCGGGCGACAAAGCGGCCCCGGCCCGCGCCTCCCTGCGAGGGAGGGCGGCCGACGAAGCGGCCCCGGCCCGCGCCTCCATGCGAGGGAGGGCGGCCGACTCAGAGGCCCCTGCCGGCGCCTCCCTGCGAGGGAGGGCGGCCGACGAAGCGGCCCCGGCCCTCGCCTCCCTGCGAGGGAGGGCGGCCGACTCAGAGGCCCCGGCCCGCGCCTCCCTGCGAGGGAGGGCGGCAGACTCAGAGGCCCCGGCCCGCGCCTCCCTGCGAGGGAGGGCGGCCGACGAAGCGGCCCCGGCCCGCGCCTCCCTGCGAGGGAGGGCGGCCGACTCAGAGGCCCCGGCCAGCGCCTCCCTGCGAGTGAGGGAGGCCGACTCAGAGGCCCCGGCCCGCGCCTCCCTGCGAGGGAGGGCGGCCGACGAAGCGGCCCCGGCCCTCGCCTCCCTGCGAGGGAGGGCGGCCGACTCAGAGGCCCCGGCCCGCGCCTCCCTGCGAGGGAGGGCGGCCGACGAAGCGGCCCCGGCCCGCGCCTCCCTGCGAGGGAGGGCGGCCGACTCAGAGGCCCCGGCCCGCGCCTCCCTGCTAGGGAGGGCGGCCGACGAAGCGGCCCCGGCCCGCGCCTCCCTGCGAGGGAGGGCGGCCGACTCAGAGGCCCCGGCCCGCGCCTGCCTGCGATGGAGGGCGGCCGACTCAGAGGCCCCGGCCCGCGCCTCCCTGCGAGGGAGGGCGGCCGACAAAGCGGCCCCGGCCCGCCCCTCCCTGCGAGGGAGGGCGGCCGACGAAGCGGCCCCGGCCCGCGCCTGCCTGCGAGGGAGGGCGGCCGACTCAGAGGCCCCGGCCCGCGCCTCCCTGCGAGGGAGGGCGGCCGACGAAGCGGCCCCGGCCCGCGCCTCCCTGCGAGGGAGGGCGGCCGACTCAGAGGCCCCGGCCCGCGCCTCCCTGCGATGGAGGGCGGCCGACTCAGAGGCCCCGGCCCGCGCCTCCCTGCGAGGGAGGGCGGCCGACTCAGAGGCCCCGGCCCGCGCCTGCCTGCGATGGAGGGCGGCCGACTCAGAGGCCCCGGCCCGCGCCTGCCTGCGAGGGAGGGCGGCCGACTCAGAGGCCCCGGCCCGCGCCTCCCTGCGAGGGAGGGCGGCCGACGAAGCGGCCCCGGCCCGCGCCTCCCTGCGAGGGAGGGCGGCCGACTCAGAGGCCCCGGCCCGCGCCTCCCTGCGATGGAGGGCGGCCGACTCAGAGGCCCCGGCCCGCGCCTCCCTGCGAGGGAGGGCGGCCGACGAAGCGGCCCGGCCCTCGCCTCCCTGCGAGGGAGGGCGGCCGACAAAGCGGCCCCGGCCCGCGCCTCCCTGCGAGGGAGGGCGGCCGACTCAGAGGCCCCTGCCGGCGCCTCCCTGCGAGGGAGGGCGGCCGACGAAGCGGCCCCGGCCCTCGCCTCCCTGCGAGGGAGGGCGGCCGACTCAGAGGCCCCGGCCCGCGCCTCCCTGCGAGGGAGGGCGGCCGACTCAGAGGCCCCGGCCCGCGCCTCCCTGCGAGGGAGGGCGGCCGACGAAGCGGCCCCGGCCCGCGCCTCCCTGCGAGGGAGGGCGGCCGACTCAGAGGCCCCGGCCAGCGCCTCCCTGCGAGTGAGGGAGGCCGACTCAGAGGCCCCGGCCCGCGCCTCCCTGCGAGGGAGGGCGGGCGACGAAGCGGCCCCGGCCCTCGCCTCCCTGCGAGGGAGGGCGGCCGACTCAGAGGCCCCGGCCCGCGCCTCCCTGCGAGGGAGGGCGGCCGACTCAGAGGCCCCGGCCCGCGCCTCCCTGCGAGGGAGGGCGGCCGACGAAGCGGCCCCGGCCCGCGCCTCCCTGCGAGGGAGGGCGGCCGACTCAGAGGCCCCGGCCAGCGCCTCCCTGCGAGTGAGGGAGGCCGACTCAGAGGCCCCGGACCGCGCCTCCCTGCGAGGGAGGGCGGCCGACGAAGCGGCCCCGGCCCGCGCCTCCCTGCGAGGGAGGGCGGCCGACGAAGCGGCCCCGGGCCGCGCCTCCCTGCGAGGGAGGGCGGCCGACGATGCGGCCCCGGCCCGCGCCTCCCTGCGAGGGAGGGCGGCCGACTCAGAGGCCCCGGCCCGCGCCTCCCTGCGAGGGAGGGCGGCCGACGAAGCGGCCCCGGCCCGCGCCTCCCTGCGAGGGAGGGCGGCCGACTCAGAGGCCCCGGCCCGCGCCTCCCTGCGAGGGAGGGCGGCCGACTCAGAGGCCCCGGCCCGCGCCTCCCTGCGAGGGAGGGCGGCCGACGAAGCGGCCCCGGCCCGCGCCTCCCTGCGAGGGAGGGCGGCCGACTCAGAGGCCCCGGCCCGCGCCTCCCTGCGAGGGAGGGCGGCCGACGAAGCGGCCCCGGCCCTCGCCTCCCTGCGAGGGAGGGCGGCCGACTCAGAGGCCCCGGCCCGCGCCTCCCTGCGAGGGAGGGCGGCCGACTCAGAGGCCCCGGCCCGCGCCTCCCTGCGAGGGAGGGCGGCCGACGAAGCGGCCCCGGCCCGCGCCTCCCTGCGAGGGAGGGCGGCCGACTCAGAGGCCCCGGCCCGCGCCTCCCTGCGAGTGAGGGAGGCCGACTCAGAGGCCCCGGCCCGCGCCTCCCTGCGAGGGAGGGAGGCCGACTCAGAGGCCCCGGCCCGCGCCTCCCTGCGATGGAGGGCGGCCGACTCAGAGGCCCCGGCCCGCGCCTCCCTGCGAGGGAGGGAGGCCGACTCAGAGGCCCCGGCCCGCGCCTCCCTGCGATGGAGGGCGGCCGACTCAGAGGCCCCGGCCCGCGCCTCCCTGCGAGGGAGGGAGGCCGACTCAGAGGCCCCGGCCCGCGCCTCCCTGCGAGGGAGGGCGGGCGACGAAGCGGCCCCGGCCCGCGCCTCCCTGCGAGGGAGGGCGGCCGACGAAGCGGCCCCGGCCCGCGCCTGCCTGCGAGGGAGGGCGGCCGACTCAGAGGCCCCGGCCCGCGCCTCCCTGCGAGGGAGGGCGGCCGACGAAGCGGCCCCGGGCCGCGCCTCCCTGCGAGGGAGGGCGGCCGACGATGCGGCCCTGGCCCGCGCCTCCCTGCGAGGGAGGGCGGCCGACTCAGAGGCCCCGGCCCGCGCCTCCCTGCGAGGGAGGGCGGCCGACTCAGAGGCCCCGGCCCGCGCCTCCCTGCGAGTGAGGGAGGCCGACTCAGAGGCCCCGGCCCGCGCCTCCCTGCGAGGGAGGGCGGCCGACGAAGCGGCCCCGGCCCGCGCCTCCCTGCGAGGGAGGGCGGCCGACTCAGAGGCCCCGGCCCGCGCCTCCCTGCGAGTGAGGGAGGCCGACTCAGAGGCCCCGGCCCGCGCCTCCCTGCGAGGGAGGGCGGCCGACGAAGCGGCCCCGGCCCGCGCCTCCCTGCGAGGGAGGGCGGCCGACTCAGAGGCCCCGGCCCGCGCCTCCCTGCGAGGGAGGGCGGCCGACAAAGCGGCCCCGGCCCGCCCCTCCCTGCGAGGGAGGGCGGCCGACGAAGCGGCCCCGGCCCGCGCCTGCCTGCGAGGGAGGGCGGACGACTCAGAGGCCCCGGCCCGCGCCTCCCTGCAAGGGAGGGCGGCCGACGAAGCGGCCCCGGCCCGCGCCTCCCTGCGAGGGAGGGCGGCCGACAAAGCGGCCCCGGCCCGCGCCTCCCTGCGAGGGAGGGCGGCCGACGAAGCGGCCCCGGCCCGCGCCTCCATGCGAGGGAGGGCGGCCGACTCAGAGGCCCCTGCCGGCGCCTCCCTGCGAGGGAGGGCGGCCGACGAAGCGGCCCCGGCCCTCGCCTCCCTGCGAGGGAGGGCGGCCGACTCAGAGGCCCCGGCCCGCGCCTCCCTGCGAGGGAGGGCGGCCGACTCAGAGGCCCCGGCCCGCGCCTCCCTGCGAGGGAGGGCGGCCGACGAAGCGGCCCCGGCCCGCGCCTCCCTGCGAGGGAGGGCGGCCGACTCAGAGGCCCCGGCCCGCGCCTCCCTGCGATGGAGGGCGGCCGACTCAGAGGCCCCGGCCCGCGCCTCCCTGCGAGGGAGGGAGGCCGACTCAGAGGCCCCGGCCCGCGCCTCCCTGCGAGGGAGGGCGGGCGACGAAGCGGCCCCGGCCCGCGCCTCCCTGCGAGGGAGGGCGGCCGACGAAGCGGCCCCGGCCCGCGCCTGCCTGCGAGGGAGGGCGGCCGACTCAGAGGCCCCGGCCCGCGCCTCCCTGCGAGGGAGGGCGGCCGACGAAGCGGCCCCGGGCCGCGCCTCCCTGCGAGGGAGGGCGGCCGACGATGCGGCCCTGGCCCGCGCCTCCCTGCGAGGGAGGGCGGCCGACTCAGAGGCCCCGGCCCGCGCCTCCCTGCGAGGGAGGGCGGCCGACGAAGCGGCCCCGGCCCGCGCCTCCCTGCGAGGGAGGGCGGCCGACTCAGAGGCCCCGGCCCGCGCCTCCCTGCGAGGGAGGGCGGCCGACGAAGCGGCCCCGGCCTGCGCCTCCCTGCGAGTGAGGGCGGGAGACAAAGCGGCCCCGGCCCGCGCCTCCCTGCGAGGGAGGGCGGCCGACAAAGCGGCCCCGGCCCGCGCCTCCCTGCGAGGGAGGGCGGCCGACGAAGCGGCCCCGGCCCGCGCCTCCCTGCGAGGGAGGGCGGCCGACTCAGAGGCCCCGGCCCGCGCCTCCCTGCGAGGGAGGGCGGCCGACTCAGAGGCCCCGGCCCGCGCCTCCCTGCGAGGGAGGGCGGCCGACGAAGCGGCCCCGGCCCGCGCCTCCCTGCGAGGGAGGGCGGCCGACTCAGAGGCCCCGGCCAGCGCCTCCCTGCGAGTGAGGGTGGCCGACTCAGAGGCCCCGGCCCGCGCCTCCCTGCGAGGGAGGGCGGCCGACGAAGCGGCCCCGGCCCTCGCCTCCCTGCGAGGGAGGGCGGCCGACTCAGAGGCCCCGGCCCGCGCCTCCCTGCGAGGGAGGGCGGCCGACTCAGAGGCCCCGGCCAGCGCCTCCCTGCGAGTGAGGGAGGCCGACTCAGAGGCCCCGGCCCGCGCCTCCCTGCGAGGGAGGGCGGCCGACGAAGCGGCCCCGGCCCGCGCCTCCCTGCGAGGGAGGGCGGCCGACTCAGAGGCCCCGGCCCGCGCCTGCCTGCGATGGAGGGCGGCCGACTCAGAGGCCCCGGCCCGCGCCTCCCTGCGAGGGAGGGCGGCCGACAAAGCGGCCCCGGCCCGCCCCTCCCTGCGAGGGAGGGCGGCCGACGAAGCGGCCCCGGCCCGCGCCTGCCTGCGAGGGAGGGCGGCCGACTCAGAGGCCCCGGCCCGCGCCTCCCTGCGAGGGAGGGCGGCCGACGAAGCGGCCCCGGCCCGCGCCTCCCTGCGAGGGAGGGCGGCCGACTCAGAGGCCCCGGCCCGCGCCTCCCTGCGAGGGAGGGCGGCCGACTCAGAGGCCCCGGCCCACGCCTCCCTGCGAGGGAGGGCGGCCGACTCAGAGGCCCCGGCCCGCGCCTCCCTGCGAGGGAGGGCGGCCGACGAAGCGGCCCCGGCCCGCGCCTCCCTGCGAGTGAGGGCGGGCGACAAAGCGGCCCCGGCCCGCGCCTCCCTGCGAGGGAGGGCGGCCGACGAAGCGGCCCCGGCCCGCGTCTCCCTGCGAGGGAGGGCGGGCGACGAAGCGGCCCCGGCCCGCGCCTCCCTGCGAGGGAGGGCGGCCGACTCAGAGGCCCCGGCCCGCGCCTCCCTGCGAGGGAGGGCGGCCGACAAAGCGGCCCCGGCCCGCGCCTCCCTGCGAGGGAGGGCGGCCGACTCAGTGGCCCCGGCCCGCGCCTCCCTGCGAGGGAGGGCGGCCGACTCAGAGGCCCCGGCCCGCGCCTCCCTGCGAGGGAGGGCGGCCGACGAAGCGGCCCCGGCCCGCGCCTCCCTGCGAGGGAGGGCGGCCGACTCAGAGGCCCCGGCCCGCGCCTCCCTGCGAGGGAGGGCGGCCGACTCAGAGGCCCCTGCCCGCGCCTGCCTGCGAGGGAGGGCGGCCGACTCAGAGGCCCCGGCCCGCGCCTCCCTGCGAGGGAGGGCGGCCGACTCAGAGGCCCCGGCCCGCGCCTCCCTGCGAGGGAGGGCGGCCGACGAAGCGGCCCCGGCCCGCGTCTCCCTGCGAGGGAGGGCGGGCGACGAAGCGGCCCCGGCCCGCGCCTCCCTGCGAGGGAGGGCGGCCGACTCAGAGGCCCCGGCCCGCGCCTCCCTGCGAGGGAGGGCGGCCGACGAAGCGGCCCCGGCCCGCGCCTCCCTGCGAGGGAGGGCGGCCGACGATGCGGCCCCGGCCCGCGCCTCCCTGCGAGGGAGGGCGGCCAACTCAGAGGCCCCGGCCCGCGCCTCCCTGCGAGGGAGGGCGGCCGACGAAGCGGCCCCGGCCCGCGCCTCCCTGCGAGGGAGGGCGGCCGACGAAGCGGCCCCGGCCCGCGCCTCCCTGCGAGGGAGGGCGGCCGACTCAGAGGCCCCGGCCCGCGCCTCCCTGCGAGGGAGGGCGGCCGACGAAGTGGCCCCGGCCCACGCCTCCCTGCGAGGGAGGGCGGCCGACTCAGAGGCCCCGGCCCGCGCCTCCCTGCGAGGGAGGGCGGCCGACGAAGCGGCCCCGGCCCGCGCCTCCCTGCGAGTGAGGGCGGGCGACAAAGCGGCCCCGGCCCGCGCCTCCCTGCGAGGGAGGGCGGCCGACGAAGCGGCCCCGGCCCGCGCCTGCCTGCGAGGGAGGGCGGCCGACTCAGAGGCCCCGGCCCGCGCCTCCCTGCGAGGGAGGGCAGCCGACTCAGAGGCCCCGGCCCGCGCCTCCCTGCGATGGAGGGCGGCCGACGAAGCGGCCCCGGCCCGCGCCTCCCTGCGAGTGAGGGCGGGCGACAAAGCGGCCCCGGCCCGCGCCTCCCTGCGAGGGAGGGCGGCCGACTCAGAGGCCCCGGCCCGCGCCTCCCTGCGAGGGAGGGCGGCCGACTCAGAGGCCCCGGCCCGCGCCTCCCTGCGAGGGAGGGCGGCCGACTCAGAGGCCCCGGCTCGCGCCTCCCTGCGAGGGAGGGCGGCCGACGAAACGGCCCCGGCCCGCCCCTGCCTGCGAGGGAGTGCGGCCGACTCAGAGGCCCCGGCCCGCGCCTCCCTGCGAAGGAGGGCGGCCGACGAAGCGGCCCCGGCCCGCGCCTCCCTGCGAGGGAGGGCGGCCGACGAAGCGGCCCCGGCCCGCGCCTCCCTGCGAGGGAGGGCGGCCGACTCAGAGGCCCCGGCCCGCGCCTCCCTGCGAGGGAGGGCGGCCGACGAAGCGGCCCCGGCCCACGCCTCCCTGCGAGGGTGGGCGGCCGACTCAGAGGCCCCGGCCCGCGCCTCCCTGCGATGGAGGGCGGCCGACGAAGCGGCCCCGGCCCGCGCCTCCCTGCGAGGGAGTGCGGCCGACTCAGAGGCCCCGGCCCGCGCCTCCCTGCGAGGGAGGGCGGCCGAGCAAGTGGCCCCGGCAGAGGAGAAAAATTCGAGGTATTGCATTGTACGTAAGGGAACTCGTTGATTGTTCAGAACTTCAGAATGGGACTGGGGAAAAGCCCACTGGATTTCTTTGAGTAAGATCAGAGCAACTCTGCTGTTGTCATGGTGGGGGTCTGTTTTTCCAAGGAGAATGGGGCAGATGTATCTTTCTTTGGACAACTCAGAGATGAACTGAAGTCCTCAAATGAGAGGCCCTGGTTCTCACAGGGGACTACAATCACCCTGACATCTCTTGGAAGAGCAATATATTTGTGCATCAACCATCTACGAATTTTGTGGACAGCGTTGAAGACACCTTCCTGGGGTAAGTGATGGAGGAAACAGCCGGGTGTCATGCTCCTCTTGACCTGCTGCCGCCAAGAAGTGAAGAACTGTTAGGAGAAGTGAGGGAGGACCGCCGACAAAGAGACCCCGGTCCGCACCTCCCTACGAGGCTTGGCGGCCGACGTGGCGGCCCAGGCACTCCCCTCCAAGCGACTGGAAGAGAAGGCAGCATCAGGCACTTGACCATGACCCTCAAGCTGAAATGACCTGAAATGGCGTACGAGTGCAGCAACTTGATTGTATCCTCCAGGCTTCACTGTCCTGCGAGGAACAGGGACCACAATGAGGATGGAGAGAGGGCTTTGTAGTCTTCGACAATGGGATGTTGTTGCAGGAATTGTTAGTAAGAGACGGGATCTAGCAAACAAAGGGAGGGAAGATCATCTTCACAGCCAAGCTTGCTAACTTAATGAGGAGGCCTTTCAATTAGGCTATCCAGGGCATGGAGACGTAAGCCCTGTGGCAAACAAGGAGAAAATCAGAAGGAAACATGAGGAGAAGGGCAGAAGAGAGAAAGACTCATGATTCATTCAGAGAAAGTAAGGCAATTGGCTAGGTATCTTAGGTACCTGTATATGAAATGGAAGAAGTGTGAGAAACAAACAGGAAAGAATGGGAACTACAATGTGACTGGAAAAAGTGAGTCTTGGTGGGGTAACTTGCATGACTGGAACACAGTCATGGAACCATATGAACTGCTCAGAAAGGACCATCAGGGGACAAAAGTTCAAGGAACAGCACCGTACGTAAGAAAACAGCCTGATTGTTCATTACTCCAGCCTGAAACAAAGGAAAAGCCCATTGGAAGTCTTTGTGAAAATGAGGGTGACTCCGCTGGTGTCATAGTGGGGGTCCGTTTTTCCAAGGCCGATGAGGCCGATGTGTCTTTCTTTGCAAAACTAAGACATTTTCTCACGAACTTCACGAACTGAGGTCCTCAGACCGGACGACATGGTTCTCACAGACGACTGCAAATACCGGGCCATCTGGTGACAGAGCAAAACATTTGTGCACAAACAAGTTAGGAAGTTTGTGGAGAGCGTTGAGTACAACTTCCCGGGGCAAGTGACGGAAGAAACAACTAGGTGTCATACTCCTCCTGCTGCCAAGCAGAGAACATTTGTGTGACGGACCGGGCCGTGTCTGGGCACAGCTGAGGGCATCCGCTCAGGGCGAATTGCTCAAATCCGGGGCTCTTTACAGTCCCCCTGACTGGCGACCTCTCCACACAGGCCACAAACCAGTCTCACAGAGCGCTTCAGCAGCCTGCCTGAAGCCCACCCCAATGTCAGCATTCACTGGCCCCTTCTTTCCTCCAGCTACCCCATGAAGTCATCTTTCCATCCCCACGCCCACTCCCTTTCCAGCCCATGATGCTTGAGGGCACAAAGAACTCCCCAAAATTCCCTCCCAGCCAACTCCCCCTTTCCCTCCTTCCTTTCTCCCCTCCTTCCCTGTTTTCTGAGCTATTCCGTTTCACTCAGGTAGCTCTGTGTGAAGCTGCTCAGGGAGATGCCCATCCCCCAGCTGATCAGCCTGGCTCCCTGCCTCACAGGAACTCTGAGCATCTGTGCGGGGCTCATTAAACAGCTGCATGGCCATGCAGTTGTCAGAGAACTCAGGTGCAGGCCCCGGTTTACCAGGAAATTCTCTGATTATTGATAGTGAAAATACGCTGAAATGCTGAAAACCAGTAAGACAATAACACACAAGCTAAGTCAAGGTAGGTTTCACATGTACCAAAGCCACAATTTCTGCTATGCAACACACAATGTTCTCTAACAAAGACAGCCTCTCTCCAGTGTCACTCGACCAATCACGCTGTTTCCCTCTCCACTCCTTCCTAGCCGGTTGACCCCAGAGCTACACCCTCAGGGCAGGCTCCTTGTCAGGCTGTAGCAGCTCCTGTGAAGATGATCCCATGTGTGACAGAAGAAGGGGAGGAGAGAAGTAAGCGAGAATGCCGGGTCTTTTGGGGGAAAGTCAGAACAAAGGAAACATGGGGATGCAGTGGAGAAGGGAGTGGAACCTTGAGGGGAAAAGTGGGGCAGAGAGCATGCATTGAGGAAATAGAAAGGGAGGGCACAGGGCCTCAGAGATCCTGTTACCAAATACTAGAAATGTGGAAAACCCTACGAGTTAATGAGTTGTGCTCAGACCAATAAACAAGATCTTCTCAATGGCAGAGAAAAGTAAGACCAGTCCAGAATTTAATAACTCTCTGATGGACCAGAAGTCATTGAGGGAAGAGGGCCCAACACCATGTCACCAGCCAGCTCTGCACAGATCTTGGTCTGCGAGTTAGAGCACCAGGAGAAAATGTTAAGTGCCTTTACGAATAAAGAGATACAGGATCCTGCCCCGGATCTCTTTGGTCCTCACCCCATAGATGATGGGGTTGAGCATGGAGGGCATCAAGTAGTAAACATTAGTAATGAGAGCATGGAAATGCTGAGGCATCTTCTGTTCAGATCGGGACATGAGGGAGAGGAAGAGACCTGGGATGTAAAACACTATAATGGAACAGAGGTGGGAGATGCAAGTCCCAAAAGTTTTGAGCCGGGCATCCTTTGTTGAGAGGCTGAAAATAGCCCTGAGGATCTGGGTATAGGACACAACAATGAAAATCACATCCAGACCCATCACACAGAATAGCAAAAAGAGGCCATAGTGACTACTGGTTCGGGTGTCACTGCAGGCCAGCTTCACCACTGGCATGTGTGCACAGTAAGGGTAGGGGATGATGTTTGTTCTACAGTATGACCATTGCCTTGCCAGGAAGACTGTTGGAAGTTCAATTATGCTGCCGCGCAGTAACACAGCCAGGCCAGTCTTGCCCACCATGAGGTTTGTCACAATGGTGGTATGTCGCAGGGGATGGCAGATGGCCACGTAGCGATCAAAGGCCATGGCCACGAAGATCCCAGACTCCATCACTGAGAAACAGTGAAAGAAATAGAGCTGGGCAAAGCAGGCATGAAAATTTATCTCCTTGGAATTGAACCAGAAGATGCTCAGCATTTTGGGCAGGGTGGATGTGGACATGACAAGGTCGGTGACAGCCAGCATGCAGAGGAAATAGTACATGGGCTCATGGAGGCTCAACTCTGTCTTCACAATGAATAGGATGGTGAAGTTCCCCAAAACAGCAATGGTGTACATGATGCAGAAAGGGATGGAGATCCAGACATGGGATTCCTCTAGGCCAGGAATGCCCTGCAGGATGAAGACGGAGGGGTTGGCGAAGTCAGTTGTGTTGGAATCTGACATGGAGTAGAGTAGAACGGGTCGTACTGTGAGATAGAACAATGTCTTCTGCATGTACCATATGTTCACCTGATGTCTGTGTTCAAGGTAGGATGATGCTCGCAGGGCAAATGCCTGGAAGGAGACACAATGTTCATATCAGACACAACATGCAATATTGGGAGCTATTGTCATGTGTGGATGGTTGGGGCTAAACCCCTAGGTTTTGCACTTCCTGGCAGGTCGTTGTGTGTGCCTCAGAGGCTCATGATGTCCCTGTCACTGTCGAGTAAGGCAAGTGTACCCAGCTACCAGAGTCCTTTTCTTCATCGGCCAGTTCGGGGTTTTCGGAGGTCAGTCCCTCCGATTAGTCTACAGGGTCTCTCCTGTTTTGTATTGGCAGCCCAGCAATCAGGAGGAGGGTTGGGGGGAACCCAGTCCCTCCCACGTCTTCCAGATTCCAGCGCAGGGACCTCTGGGGGGTGGGGCATAACCCCAAGTGAGCACCAGAGTTACACACCGACCAATCAGTCACATATCTCATTTTGAACCATCTTTAATCAGAGTTCACTTTTGGCTGATTGAGGGAAGCATGCAGGTAAATCAGATTTTGATTTCACTTACTTGTTTTAGTTGGAGAAACACTCAGGTACAAATATATAAACTAATACTATCACAGGAGCTCGCCTTAAAGAGCTAAAAACGGGCTAATTGGGAGATCTCTGAAAACTGTTGTCAATGGGCCTTTTTCAGGGCACAGGGCTGTTTCCAGTGGTGTTCTGCCCAGATCTTTTAGTGGTCTGATGCTATTCAATATTTTCATCAATGATCTGGAAGTAAATAGAAAATCATTGCAGATAAATGATTTGGTTACAAGGAGGAAGTCATATTAGGCACATGGATGCATCTGGTGAGCCAGGCCTATGCAAGCAAAATATGTTAATACAGTCACTTGCAAAGCTGCCTTCTCGTCACAGAGAATGCAGGCCCCACCCACAGACTACAGGACCAGAAGGATTTAATTGGAGTGGAGGGAGCAGTACAAAACAAAGTGGGGAAAAGGGGAAACAGCAAATATACAGATAGGAAGTTATGAAAATGGTAGAGGTTTACTAAAAACATCATGGAAATTTCCACGTCTGGCAGAGCTTTGGGTCACTAAGAGGAGGCTATTTAGGATATTCAGAAGAACAGAAGAAATCGGAGTACAATGTGGTCAAACAGGCTGCTGTGACGATTGGAGCCACCTGTGAGTTGGGACAAGGGAAGGCATTGGTACAAATGTCTGTTGACTCTGGGGTCCACATTTCAGAAAAAAATGTTCAGAATTGGACCATGTATGGAAAAGAGCCTCAAAAATTATTGTAGGCGCAAGAAAAAGCTGGATAGTAAGAGAATTAAGCAGCTTCCTCTATTCACCTTCCATAGTAATAACTGGCTTTGTGATCTAGGAAAAAAAAGGCAGAGCAGGGCCAAGTGGGTGGAAGCTGAAGCCAGACAAATAGCAGCTGGCAATAAGGGCCAAATATTTAGCACTGAGGGTGTGTCTAGACTACAGGGTTTTTTCGAAAAAAGTGACCTTTTTCGAAAAAAAAATCATCTCCGTCTAGACTGCTGCTGCGTTCTTTCTAAATTAAATGGAAAGAACATGGTAGTTTTTTCAATCGTGGTAAAACACATTTTATGAGGAAAAACACATTTTTTCAAAAGCGCTTTTTCGAAAAAAGGCGTTCCTGAATGCAAACAGGGCTTTTTCAAAAGAAAGCATAAGAACATAAGAATGTAAGAATGGTCGTACTGGGTCAGATCAAAGGTCCATCTAGCCCAGTAGCCTGTCTGCCGACATTGGCCAGTGCCAGGTGCCCCAGAGGGTGTGAACTGAAGACAATGATCAAGTGATTTGTCTCCTGCCATCCCTCTCCAGCCTCTGACAAACAGAGGCCAGGGACACCATTTCTATCCCCTGGCTAATAGCTTTTTATGGACCTAACCTCCATGAAATTATCTAGCTTCTCTTTAAACTCTGTTATAGTTCTAGACTTCACATCCTCCTCTGGCAAGGAGTTCCACAGGTTGACTATGTGCTCTGTGAAGAACTTTATTTTATTTGTTTTAAAACTAATTGCACGGATGCTCTCTTTTAAAAACACGGCTTAGTTTTTCGAAAGAAGTGGTTGCACTCTAGACACTCTGTTTCGAAAGAGGCTTGCAGTCTAAACGTAGCCAGAGGGTGATTAACCACAGGGGTAATTGCAATGGGAAGGATGGAATTTTCTGCAGATACAGCCTGGCCGCTTTGCTGGGAGAGGGGCTGCAGGGCTGTCTGCACTTGAAATGCTACAGCGGGGCTGCCTTATTCCATCAGTGTGTGTACTGCTCACCCAGATGGCAGGTGTTCTCCCATCACACATGTACATCCCCTCCCGGGGAGGTGACAGGTTTGTCAATGGAAGAATTCAGATATTGGCCTCATGCTGTGCACACGGGGGTTACCATGACAGATCAGCATCTCTACATGGCACTTTTCCTGCTGTATCCAAACGGGCTGATGCCAGGTTAGTTTCGCTAGCGGAGGTGTAGCAGGCTAGTGTCACAAGGGCCACATCTATACTTACATAAGAACGGCCATCCGAGGTCAGACCAGTGGTCGATGTAGCCCACAGTCCTGTCTTCCAGTAGTGCCCCAGAGGGAGTGAACAGAAAAGACAATCATCAAGTGATCCCTCCCCTGTCACCCATTCCCGACCCCAGACAAACAGAGGTTAGGAATGCCATTCCTGCCCATCCTAGCTAATAGCCATTCGTGGTGCTAACTTCCATGAATCTATCTAGTTACTGGCCAATCAACACTCTGGAAGTGGATCTTCTGGCGTTTGATTTAGAGGGCCTAGTATAGACCTGCGAATCGAATGCTGAGGGCAGCTCCTGCCTGCATCTGTTCTCTTTGCAATCACGAGGGGTAATGGAAGCTGATGGGAGCATTTGTTCCATTTGGACTCCCACTGTATGGACACCGTCACGCTCGGCGTAAGCTCAGCCAACTCCAGCTATGTGTTCTATGTAGCTGGAATTACCTCATGCTGAACTTCCAGCTCCAGCATAGCCCTGGCCTGAGTGAGAGTCCGGCTATACCACTGCAGTGCTGGGCCCAGTTTTGGACACTGCTGGGTAGGAAGGTGCAGAGAGACTGGAAAGGAGCCAGAGGTGAATGTAAAAGATGCTCCAAGGGGAGGAACTCGAGACGCATGATCCAGCTACAGGAACCGGGTCAGTTTAGTTGGGTAAAGAGGAGACAGAGGGCACATGACAGGGAGTTTCAAAGCCTTGGGCAGGTGGCAAAAGAAGGCTGGAGGGAAGCTGGTGTCTCTTGCTGCAGAGGGCAGGGCAAGAGGCAAGGGGTGCAAAGTGCAGCACGGCAGAGTCAGATTAAATCTCCGGGAAAACTTCCTCCCGGTGAGTAGAGAGAGATCATGGAACTGACGCTAAAAATTCTGAAAGGACGTGGAGAGCCAAGTGTCTGGGTGAAATTTAACAACCTCTGTTATAGACTTAAAGAATCCCAGGGCTGGCAGAGACCTCAGGAGTCATTGAGTCCAACCTCCTGCCCAAAGCAGGACCAACCCCAACTCCATCATCCCAGCCAGGGCTTGGTTAAGCTGGGGCTTAAAAACCTCTAGGGATGGAGATTCCACCCCCTCCCCAGAATGGACAATTAGGGTGTGTCTAAACTACATGGCTCCGTCGATGGAGCCATGTAGATTAGGCTGATCAGCAAAGGGAAATGAAGTCGCAATTTAAATAATCGCGGCCTCATTTAAATTTACATGGCTGCCACACTGAGCCGACAAACAGCTGATCAGCTGTTTGTTAGCTCAGTGCACTAGTCTGGATGCTCCCACGCTGACCTGAAAGCCCTTTATCGACCTCCCCGTTATGCCTCGTAGGATGAGGTTTACTGGGGAGGTCGATAAAGGGCTTTCATGTCGATAGGGGAGCATCCAGACTGCCCCGATCTGCCGACAAACAGCTGATCGGCAGAGCGGGGCAGCCATTTAAATTTAAATGAAGCAGCGATTATTTAAATCACGGCTTCATTTCCATTTGCCGAACAAACAAATCTACATGGCTCCGTTGACGGAGCCATGTAGTCTAGACGTACCCTTAGATCATTGAGTACCAACTCCTGTATCACAGGTGGCAGGTGACAGAACAAGAGGTCTCAAGTTGCAGTGGGAGAGGTTTAGGTTGGATGTTAGAAAAAGCGAAGTCACTCGGAGGGTGGTCAAGGACTAGAATGGATTATCTCACATTGGACCCCGTGGGTCTATCAATAAAGAAAGCAGATCAGGCACTTACATGAACTGTGTCTCGCAACACACAAGGAAGGAAAATTCAATTACACTGAAAGTCTGAATGTACAGTCGTTTTTTTAACTTTATACCTATTTAGCCTGTGAAACTCCATACCACTGTCCTTACGGGAGCTCAGAGCTTAGCTCCATAGGACTCCCTTGGATTCGCCATTGTAGCTGTTGCTGGTAACATCACATTGAATACAGGTTGACTGGCATTTTCAGTTAGAAGGCCTCATTTTCAGTTCATGATCAGTATGTCAACTCTTAAGCACTGGGACTGAAATTTCCCCCAAAAGATGGCTGCTGCCCACTGAATTGCATTTTCGAAAGTTTCAGGCATGAACATTTAGCCTCCCCCCTCCCCATGTGACAGGAGAAAAGGAGCGTGGCCCGTGTTGAAAAACTCTTAAAACTGCCACAACGAGGAGCCCCAGTACCTCCTGGCTTTCCAAGAGACACAAGTCAGGTAACAGCCACCCTGTTTCAGTGCCTTGAAATTCAAAAGGAGGAGGTGACGGTGTCTGGGCATTAACACACAGCTGGCTGCTCAGGTCTTTACTCGGTTCTTCTTCAGGGGGAGTTATACACTGGGGGGTGAGGTTCTGAGCAATTCATGGGCCGCAGCCTCAGACTTTTGCTTTTTATTGCACATCTACGAATAGCTTTCCTCCTGACGGATCACCTGGGCAACAGAAGTGCAGCTTCCACAGAGCTGGATGAATGAAAACGAATGGCAGTTTGCCCCATAGTAAGAGAGGAAACCCATCCTCAAGGGGGTTTAAGTCTGTTCATTGCCAGGGACCACAGACTTACTTGCTATCCCATCACACCCATGTGGTGCTACGTTTATTGAGCAGGTGAGCTCCTCAGCCATGGATGGTACCTGTGAATCCAGGGATGGGAGCCTCCTCCGTGCGAATCTGTCTCAGATAGCCGCGTGCCGCACCTCTCCCGCCACACGGTCTACGGAAACTTTCAATGCTAAGAGCTGACACAGCGATTGGCACTGTTTATAAGGCAGCTCTGTGCCATCCCAGTGGGCTTCACTCAGCATCTAGGGGAGAAGCGGCATCTGGATGTAAACAGGCTGGACACTGGGAACACACAGGCCAATATCTATTCTCATTTCTGTGCCTGAGCCCAATTAGTCTGAGCACTAAACACTAATTAAGGGACCTCCCCAGTGAGAGATGAGAAGATTTGATCTCTGCTGAATCAGAGAGTAATTAGATGCTCTGTTTAATTCTTTATATGATAAAGTTATGGGTGATGAAGAAGAGAATATTGGGATACCACAAGATCCACCCAGGTTCTGCTCACCTGCAAATGCCCAGGATGGATGGGTAGAGAGTAGACTGACAGATCTGGGGACAGACGACTAAAGGGACCTTAAGACTTTCTACAGTCACTCGTGTCTATCACTCAGAGATCAGAGATCAGCAATTGTCACCAGTAACAATCATCGTACAGTACAGCCACTTTCATGGAAGTATCTTCAAAACATCTTGCAAAGGAAAGTCACTATGAATATGTCCTCATTATACAAGTGGGGAAACTGAGGCAGGGTGTGACTGACTTGGTTAAGGTCACCCAGAGAATAAAATAGCAACCCCAGGAGCCCTGACTCTTCTCGGTTAAACAAGAGAGAATTTGATTCCTGCTCTGGCAGGATCTGCTCATAGTGCAGGTCTGAAAGAATTCCTCAGAACTGGAATGTGGTTACCCCTGAGCCCTCCGGCATATGCTGACAACCTGGTCTGGGAATGGCTTCCTTCCGTCTGTTGGACAGATTATTAGTATTTTCATAAACAACCATTTTCTCAGCCTGAGCTGTGTCCTATCTGAAAGAGGCAGAGGGCGTATTGAAACGCACGTTAATATCAACATTCTGAAAAGGCAAGAACCAGGCTGGGGTTTCCTCCATCCCCCCGTCTCTCTGACCCCGAGAGATCGGTTGAGTGATGGATTCCTCTCCGGGAGGCCAATAGCCCAGCTCCCTCTCAAAGCCTGAGCCACAAGCTGGGTGCCTGGATGCACAGATGGCAGGGAACCAGCCATTTCATCAGGGCGTCCACTGCCAAGTGACTAGTGAGCTCCAGCTGTTGCTGTGCTCCTACTATTCCCCCCAGTTGTCTTCTCTGCCAAATCCCCTAGGGCGTATACCTCTGTGATCCATGGTGGGATGGCAGTAAGCTGTCCGGACACTTCTCTCTGGGTACGTCTACAGAGCAATCTTATTTCAGAATAAAAAGAGCACGTCTACATGGCAAGCTTTATTTCAGAATACTGTTAAAATAGTGGCGAGCTGGAGGACTTCTTACACCGACCCCTGTAGCCCTACTTAATTGACCTAGCTGAAGTTGCGTATTTTAATTTGGCTCTCACCTTGCTGTGTAGACATGTCCTCACTGGCCCAACAACGCTCTTTTCCTGAGGCGGGTTTGCCACCTGCTGCAGTGTCAAAGAAACCATCTTCCCCCTCCTTAGTGGTTCTTTGATTCTATCACCCTTCTATGGCTTCTGCCTTGGGACAGATCCCCTGTGCTCTCTAGCCTTGGATTTGCCCCTTGCTTAGCTGCAATGTGACCTGTGGGGTTATTTTTCCTCACAGAAAATAGATTCTCTTCACTTGGAAAGTGCCTGGTGATTGGGCAACTAAGTGATTGTATAACAAAATGGCAGATTAATTGTAATGTTTATAAAAGCAAAGTAATGCACGTTGGAAAAAAATAAGTCCAACTACACATACAAAATGATGGGGACTAGTTTAGCTATAACAACTCAAGACACAGACCTTGGACTCACAGTGGAGAGTTCTCTGAAAACATCCACTCAGTGTTCAGGGGCACTCAAAAAAGCAAACAGAACGTTAGGAATCATTAATAAAGCGATAGAGTGTGTACAAGACCCTATACTGCAAGGGTCAGTACGTTGCCCGCATTCTTCGCCAAGTATTGTGTATTAGAGTGTAGGGTAAATTGAGGCAGTCCATGGTATCTTGCTGAGAACTGACAAACTCAAACCTGAAAGTATTAGGCCAGCTTGGGAAGTAAAACAGTTCAACAGTTACTGTGACCCTGGTTCCCCTGGCAACCACATTCCAAAAGGGCCTCACTTTGATAAGGCCGGTACCAAATAACCAAATAACCGCGCAGGATTGTTTTTTATGGTCTGCTTTGTTTTTAGAAAATAAACTTGGATCCCAAAGATCGCACCAAGGCAATACCACCCCCTCAGGAGACACATTATATTTCCGGCCGACAAAATGACCATCAACATGTCTTTGTTTATGTTGGCTTATTTAGCTTGTTAGGAATAATTACTTGTATTAGTGATAACATGTTTAATTGGCAATGGGCGGAGATACTGTGTAACTGTTGTAGACCATTGGCTTATGTGCATATCTCACGTCCCCTGCTAGACCTATCAAATCACTTCTCCTACGTCCATTTGCTACCTATATAATCTAATGTATGTTTTGGTTAAATTAGTGCTCACCGGGTTAACCCCTGGGTGGTACTCCACCAGCTGTGTGAACCAATAAATCCTCTGCTTGTTTTCACCTGCACCCAGTGTGTCCAAGAAAGTCTTCCCTACATAGAGCTTGTTCCTCCTGCCTCTGTATAAGCGGAGGCCACTCCAGCTCACTACATGTCTGGGAGTCACCTACAAGAAGGGAATTAGGTGGGGAACCCTCAGTTTCGGCTGCGGGGAGAAGTCTGGGCAAAGCAGTGGCAAGTTAACATCTCTATCCCGCAATCCAGGCAAACATCTGGGAATATAAGTCCCTTGTCAGGACTGAGCAGCAATCAGTTATGAGCCTAAGAACTCCAGTCAAGGTGGGCGGCAAATGGTGTATGGGTCAGGCCTGTACGCAGGGCTGAGCAGCAAACAAACTTTTAATAGCCTCACGTTTGGGGCGGAGAGAACTGTCTTGTGAGCTGGTGGGGTGAATATCCATGTGTCTGTCTGCTGTGACCTTTGTTTGACTGGGGCTGGTTGCAGAGACTGTTTGCCCATGTATTTGCTTGAAGTGTGGCTCTTTGAACATGTGTCTGTTTGAAAAGTCTGAACTGGGATGCTTTGTTCCGGGTGGCCTCTGAGTGCATGATTAAAGGGAAAGCTCGGAGCCAGGCTCACTACTCAGCAGCCTTATTAAAAACCAGCCAGTTGTGAACTGCGTGACAAGTGAACAGAGGGCTGTGTGTGAGCAGGGCTGGATTAAGGGGTGGGCAAGCCAGGCAGCTGCCCAGGGCGCCAAATGATGGGGGCACCTGATGGCAGCTGGAAGGGGTGCATGTCGCCCCCTATAGCTGCCGTCAGGCGCCGCGCACCCAGCTCCTGGCGGGCTGCAATGGCTGTCCAGGACAAGGGCTGCATTATTCCCCGCAGTGCCCTTCCCCCCTTGGCCGTGGGGCCCTGCAAGGCCAGGCGTGGCCTGCCCAGGCAGTCCTGGGCAGTGCGCCAGCGGTGGTGGCCGGGCAGCGCATGCACGGTGCGACTGCCCGCACGCCCCAGGGACGGGCTCACACATGTGCCATGCGCCCAAAGGTGTCCCGTTTGCCCCGGGGCAGGCTCGTGCATGCGCCATGTGCCCGGGGGTGGGCACACACATGCGCCGTGCGCCCTGGGTGGCGCTGCCCACCCGGGGTGCCAAAATGGCTCGGGCCGGCCCTGTCTGTGAGGTTTGCCTGGGGGAGGGTTCCACAGAGGTGTCTTTCATATTTCTGTGAGCAGTAAATACAGCATCTGAAGAGGATCATCAAAAGAAGAGGATATGGATAGTGAACAATCACCTGTTGTGAACTGCACAGGATGTGCCATGTGTTTTTCTTTTTCCCAGGGGATAGAAATGACTTCATCTGAAGAAAGTGCAATCTGGTCTCCATATTGGCAGAGACGTTTAAAGGACTAAAGGCCCTCCTGTCTATACTGTGTTGCATCAGAGAAAAAGAAGACTTTATTGATAGAGGTCAGTGTTTGCAGGCAGAGCATACTGAAATAGCAGAGAGGGCCATGCAGAATAGGGATGATATTATGACCTCCATGTGACCTTCAGAAGAAGAAAGAGGAGAACTCAGGTACCCCTCAGTGCAGATAAAGGTAAGAAGTCATATTAGGTCACTCTGCACAGACAGTCTGGTGGGGTATAGTTTGAAGAGTTATCTGAAGAAATGGATCAGGAGAACCAGTGGACCAGGAGACATGGGCTACGTCTAGACCGGCATGATTTTCCGCAAATGCTTTTAATGGAAAAGCTTTCAGTTAAAAGTATTTGCGGAAAAGAGCATCTAAATTGGCACGGACGCTTTTCCGCAAAAGCACTTTTTGCGGAAAAGCGTCCATGCCAATCTAGACGCGCTTTTGAGCAAAAAAAAGCCCCGATCGCCATTTTCGCGATCGGGGCTTTTTTGCTCAAAACAAATCTGAGCTGTCTACACTGGCTCTCTTGCACAAAAGCTTTTGCGCAAAAGGACTTTTGCCTGAACGGGAGCAGCATAGTATTTCTGCAAGAAGCACTGATTTCTTACATGAGATCTCCAGTGTTCTTGCGGAAATTCAAGCGGCCAGTGTAGACAGCTACCCATGACTACTTCTCCATTTGATACCTCTGAAAATGGCCTTTAGGAGGTCACTGAATACTACCTGGCACAGGGGAGAAGGATGAAGGAGTATGAGGCTCAAGTCATGTTCTCATCCATCTTCCATGATGAAGGCAATGGCCTAGAGAGAGGCCATCCAATCATGGAGGTAAATGCCTGGTGGTGCAGGTAGTGTTGGAGAGAGGGCTTTGGATTCTTTGACTGTGGAATGTTGTTCCAGGAACAAGGATTGCTAGAAAGAGAGGAAGATCACGAGAGGTGGGCTTTCTAACCTAGCAAGGAGGGCCTTAAGTTACGTTCTCAGGGGACAGAGAGAGAGACCCACCCCTTCCCAGCCCAGATGTGTTGCTGCCAGAGTGGGCTATTTAATTGGGTGCCTGAGGTGCTATTTTTTAAATTCACGTTTAATCCAGAAGTGAAACGTGTGTCACATTTTATTGGTTCTCTACTACCCTCCATACATAGTTCCTACTGGCATTTTCTTTTCAGCTGTGTGTGCCTGGCTTTCAAGAGACACAATTCAGACACCCTCTCTATATTAGATTTATTAGCCACCATTGTCAGGAGGAAAGTACAGACTGTAGCAGGATCTAATGCACCTTCAGAAATGTAACGTACATCTGTCCAGCAAGTAGCCGAGTTGTCCACCTGGATAAATGGATTTGTGGCTCAAAATGGGATAGCTGAATAATAATAATCGTCATCATCACCCAACCAGTGATGGAGAGGTGGGTGAAAAGTTCAATGCAAACATGAGAGCACAGCAAGCGAAGGTCCATCAGCAAAGGAATTTTTGACTCCAGTTGACCAGGCACAGTACGATTATCAGTAATGAGACTGAAAGGCTGCAAACCAGTCAGACAATCCCACTCAAGCTAGCACACTGCAGCCTTCACACGGGCTAGTGAACAAGATGCACCAAAGCCACAACCTCTGTTATACCACACAAAGTTCTTGCTAGCAAAGCCAGCCCCACTCCAGTGCCATTAGGGGACAAACTCCCGGGACAACTCTGGGGGAGAGGGAGCCCAGCTGGTGAGGAGACCGGTGAGGCAGTTCCAGCGAGGGACGGAAGAAGGTGAGGAGAGGAGTAAGAGAGGGTGCTGGAGCTTTTGAGGGAATATCAGAACAGAGGCAGAGACCAGGGGAAGCAGTGGAGAAGGGAGTGGGACCATGAGGCAGGAGGTGGGGAAGGAGGCTTGTCTTGGACGGAGTAGGAGGGAGGGCACAGGGCTTCAAGAGTCCAGTTACAAGAAATAAGAAAAATGGAAAACGCTCTGAGTTAATGAGCTGTCCTCATACTAATTGACCAGTTCTTCTTGCTGACAGAGGAAAGTAAGACCACAACAGGATGTAATGACTCTCCAATGGCCCAATAAGTGATTCAGGGAAGAGGGTCCAGCACCATGTCACCAGCCAGCTTTGTACAGACTTTACAGAAAACAGCAGGTGCCTTTATGAATGAAGAGATGCAGCAGCCTGTCCCGGATCTGTTTGGTCCTCATCCCATAGATGATGGGGTTTAGCATGGGGGGCATCAAGTAGTACACGTTGTTAATGAGAGCATGGAAATGCTGAGGCATCTTCTGATCAGATCGGGACATGAGGGAGAGGAAGAGCCCTGGGATGTAAAACACTATAATGGAACAGAGGTGGGAGATGCAGGTCCCAAAGGTTTTGAGCCGGGCGTCTGTTGTGGGGAGGCGGAAGATGGCCCTGAGGATCTGGGTGTAGGATGCAACAATAAAAATCACATCCAGACCCAACACACAGAACAGCACAAAGAGGCCGTAGTGACTACTAATGCGGGTGTCACCACAGGCCAGCCCCACCACTGGCATGTGTGCACAATAAGGATAGGGGATAATGTTGGTTCTGCAGTATGACCACTGCCTCACCAAGAGGAGCATGGGCAGTATAATCATGCTGCCGCGCAGGAAGACAGCCAGACCGATCTTGCCCACCATGTGGTTTGTCACAATGGTAGAGTGTCTCAGGGGATAGCAGATGGCCACGTAGCGATCCAACGCCATGGCCACGAAGATCCCAGACTCCATTATTATGAAACAGTGAAAAAAAAAGAGCTGGGTGAGGCAGGCACTGAAATCGATCTCCCTGGAATTGAACCAGAAGATGCTCAGCATTTTGGGCAGGATGGAGGTGGACAGGACCAGGTCACTTACAGCCAAAATGCAGATAAAATAATACATGGGCTCATGGAGTCTTGGCTCCATCTTCACTGTGAACAGGATGGTGAAGTTCCCTGTGACAGCTATGATGTACATGACGCAGAAAGGGATGGCGATCCAGACATGGGCCATCTCCAGGCCAGGAATGCCCTGCAGGATGAAGACGGAGGGGTTGGTGAAATGGGTTGTGTTGGAATCTGACATAGAGTAGAGTAGAATGGGTTCAACTGTGAGGTAGAACAATGTCTCCTGTATGGACCAGTCATTCCCCTGACTTCCTTTTCTGTGCTCTGAGTCTAGGATGATGTTGGTGGGACAAGTGCCTGGAAGGAGAGACAATGTTTATATCAGACAACACATGCACTATTGGTAGCTATTGTCATGGCTGAAACAGACTGGTCTCATCACACCCGGAAAAGTGACATTTTTATTATTACAGTCAATGATTGATGTAAAATTGACCATTCTAACGTGGACTCCGTATTTTATGGCGCTCCATGCATCTACAATGTATCATGCTCTGGGGAGCTTTAATAGGCACAACAAGGAGTCCTCTGGCACCTTAGAGACTAACAAAAATATGTCAAGTATCGTGAGCTTTCATGGGCCACTTCCTCAGAAAATGAGCTGGAAAGGAATAACCGGGGGAAAAAAAGTATTTTATAACAAAAAAGATACCTGTCAATTGCAGGACTGGTTTTAACAAGGCTAATGAAGTGGGCTGGAACTATCTCAGACTTGGATTTTAATGTAAAAATCAGGTTTTAAAGGCAGGAGAGATTAGTTTTTGAATGCAACATCTATTTAATATCTTTGTTCAAGCCTAGGGAAACTGTCAAATTTGCAGGTGAATGCCAATTCTACACGCTCTGTATAGCCGGCTGGTGAAATTCCTTTGTAGAAGAACGGCTGCCTTTCATTCCATTAAGCAGTGCCCAGGCAATTTAGCTGTTCCCCCATGGCTGCCTCTAGACTGGCATGATTTTGCACAATACTTGTAATGGACACATTTTTCCGTTAAGAGTATTTGCTCAAGAGAGCGTCTACACTGGAATGGATGCTTTTGTGCAAAAAACATCTTTTGCGCAAAAGCACCCATTCCAGTGTAGACGCTCTCTTGCGCAAAAAAGCTCCGATGGCTATTTTAGCCACCGGGCTTTCTTGCACAAGAAATTAACATTCCTGTCTACACTGGCCCTCTTGTGCAAGTATTCTTGCACAAGAGGGCCTATGCCTGAGCGGGAGCATCAGAGTATTTGCGCAAGGAGCACTGATTTTGTACATTACAAAGTCAGTGTTCTTGCACAAATACTCGCGGCCGGTGTAGACAGGCGGCAAGATTTTGTGCGAAAGATCAGCATCTCTACATGGCACTTTTCCTGCTGTTTCCAAAAGGCAGACTCCAGGTGAGTTTGCTCTAGCAGAGGTATAGCAGGCTAATGTCACTAGGTGTTAGTACAGCTGTACCAGTTGTGGTGCTGAGCCCTGTTTTGGACACTGCTGGTTAGGAAGGTGCAGAGAGACTGGAAAGGAGCCAGAGACAAATGAGAAAGATGCTCCAAAGGGCAGAACTCGAGCGTCATGAGCCAGCGGCAGGAACCGGGTGAGTTTAGTTGCATAAAGAGGAGAATAAGGAGACGACGACAGAGGGCTTCAAACCCTTGAGCAGGTGGCATGAGAAAGCTGGAGGGAAGCTGGTGTCTCTTGCTGCAGAGGGCAGGGCAAGAGGCAATGGGAGCAAACTGCAGCACGGCGGAGTCAGATTAAATCTCAGGGAAACCTTCCTCCCGGTGAGAACAGAGAGATCATGGAACGGACGCCCCTGAAGGCCAGGCCCTGAGTCCGTCACTAGAGAAAGCAGAACAGGCACTTACTTTTCCTATGTCTCACAACACACAAAGAAGGGGAAAAACTCAATTACACTGAAAGTCCGAACATAGACTCCTAGACGTTAAGGTCAGAAGGGACCATTATGATCATCTAGTCCAACCCCCTGCACAGTGCAGGCCACAGATCTTTTAATTTTAGACCAAATTGGCCCGTGATACTCAGGCCACAGACATTATTGGAGCCCAGCCCTTCGGTGCTCGGGATTCCCAAATGATGCTGCCATTGGAGCTCATGCTGGGACCATCCCATTGGCTGTGTCTTGACTGGCAAGTTTTTCTGCAAAATCAGGTGATTTTGCAGAAAAACTTGCAAGCTGTCTACACTGGACACTTGAATTTCCGGAAAAGCACTGACGATCTCCTGTAAAATCATCAGTGCTTTTCCGGAAATACTATGCTGCTCCCGTTCGGGCAAAAGTCTTTTTCCGAAAGACTTTTGCGCAAAAGGGCCAGTGTAGACAGCTCAGATTTGTTTTCCGCAAAAAAGCCCCGATTGCGAAAATGGCGATAGAGGCTTTTTTGAGGAAAATGCGTCTAGATTGGCCATGGACGCTTTTCCGTAAAAAGTGCTTTTGCAGAAAAGCATCCTGCCAATTTAGATGCGATTTTTCCGAAAATGCTTTTAACGGAAAACTTTTCCGTTAAAAGCATTTTCAGAAAATCATGCCAGTCTAGACGTAGCCGTTGAGTGCAGGCTGTCTGGCACTTTCACACGAAGGCCTCATGTTTATTGCTAATCAGGTGACAGTTGTGAGGCATTTGGACTGAAATTTCCCCCAAAGGAGACCTGCTTCCCACCCAATTGTCTTTTGAAAATTTCAGACATGACAGTTCAGCCGGCTCCTCTGACCATAGGTGGGTTTGTTTCCCATATTGTCACAGTGAGGAGCCCCATCAGCTCCTGGCTTTCCTAGCAATACAAGTCAGGTAACAGCCACCCTGTTGCCAGCCAGAGCCTGGAGATGCAAGGAGAGAGGGTGACAAGGACTGGGCACTAACCCCCCCCGGCTCCTCGCGGCTTTACTCAGTTCTTACTCCAAGGAGAGTTTTGCCTTGGAGGGTTCTGAGCAATCCATGGGTCACGGCCTCAGAATTTTGCTTTGCATTGTCCATCTTCTACCCCCGTTCCTCCTGACGGATCCCCTGGGCCACGGAAATGCAGCCGAAACCAAGCTGGCGGTGTCAGACAGGGAGAGGGACTACCCCAAAGGGAACGGCACTTTGCCCCGTGTTGAGAGAGGAAACCCACCCCCAGGGGGCTTTAAATCTGTTCATTGCAACAAGGCCCACAGACTTATTCTCTGTCCCGTCACACCGTGTTCCTCCGGCTTTATCAAGCAAGTGAGCCCCTCAGCAAGGGATGGGTACCTGTGAATCCTGGGGTGGAGGTGTCTTCCCAGGGAATGTCTCTCCGGTAGCCACGTCCACGTTGGCAGCATGCTAAGAGCCAACGCAGGGACTGCACCATTTATAAGGTCCCTCTGTGCAATCCCCATGGGCGTCACTCAGCATCTAGGGGAGAAGCGACCTCTGCATGGAAACAGGCTGGAGACTGGAGTCCCTTGAGCCAATGTCTCTGTCTCCATGTCTGTGCCTCTGGGCTCTTCAGCCAGGCTGAGAAGTAAACAGTCATTAAGGGACCTTCCTCGTGGGAGATGAGAAGATTCAGGCTCCCAGCTGAACCAGAGATAACATGATCTTGGTAACTAATTGACCATTCATTATCAGTGGGAAATAGGTCAATGGAGGGATGATAGGAGTTACTATAGAGAACTTTCTGAGTGTCTGGCTGGTGAGTCTTGCCCACATGCTCAGGGTTTAGCTGATCGCCATATTTGGGGTCAGGAAGGAATTTTCCTCCAGGGTAGATTGGCAGAGGCCCTGGAGGTTTTTCGCCTTCCTCTGTAGCATGGGGTACAGATCACAGCTGGAGGATTCTCTGCATCTTGAGGTCTTCAAAGTATTTGAAGGCTTCAATATCTGAGATATAGGTGAGAGGATTATTTTAGGAGGGGGTGGGCGAGATTCTGTGGCCTGCACTGTGCAGGGGGTCAGACCAGATGATCATAATGGTCCCTTCTGACCTTAAAGTCTATGAGTCTATGAGTCTGAGAGATGAATGGGCTGCTCTGTGTATTTGTGTGGATTTTGAAATTAGAGCTGATGACAAAGAGGATATTGGGATAACACCCTGATCTGCCCAGGTCCTGATCCCCTGCTAATGCCCAGCATGGATGGGTAGAGCATAGACAAACAGACCTGGAGACAGATGACAACAGAGACCCAAACCCTTTCTGCCCACACTCATGTCTGTCCCTAATTTCAGAGGTCGGTCATTGTCACCAGAAATTAGCACCGTATTGTGCAACATCTCCCACTGAATTATCTTCTGAACAGCTAGGAAAGGAAAGTCCCTGTGAACATATCCCCATTATACAGGTGGGGAAACCAAGGCAAGGTGTGACCAACTGGGTTAAGGTCACACCGAGAATGACACAGCGACCCCAGGAGTCTGGACTAACCTCTGCCAGTTAACGGAATGTACGATAAAAGAGAAAAGGGGGCATGGCCGGGCAGGGCCTGCCCGTGGAACAGGTCTGACAGAATTCCCCAGGGTGCTAACTGCAAGGTGGTTACCACTGAACCGTCTGTCTGGCTTTCAGCCTGGCCTGACAACGCCTCCCTCCCGTCTCTCGTTTGCATTGTGTGTCTACAGACATCCAGTTCCTTGGCAACGGCTGCGCCCTGTCTGAAGGAGACAGAGGGTATGTCTACACTACCCCGCTAGTTCGAACTAGCGGGATAATGTATGCATACCGCACTTGCTAATGAAGCCCGGGATTTGAATTTCCTGGGCTTCATTAGCATAAAGCCGGCTCCGCCATTTTTAAAAGCCGGCTAGTGCGAACCCCGTGCCGCGTGGCTACACGCGGCACAGGCTAGATAGTTCGAACTACGTAGCCATTCCGATCTATCTGTACACCTCGTTCCATGAGGCGTACAGATAGTTCGGAATAACTACGTAGTTCGAACTATCTAGCCCGTGCCGCGTGTAGCCGCGCGGCACGGGGTTCGCACTAGCCGGCTTTTAAAAATGGCGGAGCCGGCTTCATGCTAATGAAGCCCGGGAAATTCAAATCCCGGGCTTCATTATCAAGTGCGGTATGCATACATTACCCCGCTAGTTCGAACTAGCGGGGTAGTGTAGACATACCCAGAGAGTGTATTGAAACGCACAGGGACAGCAAAGTTCTGCAGGGATGTGGACTAGGGTCCTCTTGTCACCGCTCGCTCTGTCCCCGAGAGATCAGTCATGTGACGGATTCCCCTCCGGGAGCTCGAAGGCCCAGCTCCCTCTCAAAGCCTGAGCCACAGGCTGAGTGCACAGATGACAGGGAGCCAGCCACTCTGTCAGCGCATCCTCTGCCAAGCGACTAGGGAGGAGACATTGCAGTTCCTCTGTGCAGAACAGGGACAAAATTGTGACCTCCATGTGACGTTCAGAAGAAGAAAGAGGAGAACTCAGGTACCCCCCAGTGCAGATAAAGATAAGGAGTCATTGTAGGTTACTCAGCACAACAGTCTGGTGGGGTATAGTTTGGAAGAGTTATCTGAAGAAATGGATCAGAAGGCGAAGTGGTACACCAGGAGACATGGGGTGTAATGGCAGGATTAGGGTGAGGGTTTTGTGCTCTCCACTCCCACGAGGAGAAGAAGGATGATGGTTGTACAGAACTTCCTCCTAAGAGGAATGGAGTCATCCCTCTGTTGTTCCGACTGGTGAACTCGAGAATTGTGCTGCTTGCTTGGAGCCAGAATTCAGATGGTGAGAAGATGTCTGTTGAAACTGATCTAGTCATCAAACCGTTACCCCTTATTGCTTCTCCACTTGGGCACCAACGACACCGCTGAGAATGGCCTGAATACTACCCGGTGTTATGCTTACACAAAGCACACAAGATCTTTTATAGGGGAAAAGGCAGTACGCCGCATTTATTGAGAATCCAACAGTCGCATATGCTTTTCAATCACACACACACAAACGCCAAACCCACAGTCCCGCCAGACAATGTTATAGTTACCCGTCTAGAGTCTGGATCAATCTAGTGGCCAGCCAGATCTATGACAGAAATGATGCTCTTCTGGAGCTGGTGACAAGACGAACCCAAAGTTCCACAGCAAGGCTCCCTGCTTTTATAATCCTCTTTCCTTGTTGAAGTCTGTGGATTTTGCTATGACAGTCTATGACTGGTGTGATATCTAACCTATGGGGATCTAACCTATGGGGGGGTACCTGATGGCAGCTGTAAGGGGTGCCGTGCACCGGCTGCGTGGCGCCCCTTAGGGCTGCAATCAGGCGCCGCACATCTGAGGGCTGGGGGCTGTGCCACACTCCTGATTGCAGCTGTAAGGTGTGCAGCACGCCAGGGGGCAGAGCCATGCATGCGCCGTGCACCTGGGGGCAGAGCCGCGCATGCACCACGCGCCCGCTTCCCAGGGTGCAGAAATGGCTCGAGTCAGTCCTGACTGCAGCCACTTCCCTCTTGGCGAACTTTAAATTTTTCCGTAAAAAGGTTCTCAAAAATGAAATCACAATGGCTATGATCCAAAGGGGCTCTACCTCACTTCAGGGTTAGTCTTGTTCTCATGCCCTGTTAAACTTGATTCTCTTTCTTTTTAGTTTTCCCCTCACTTTCTCCAATTGCTCTGCAGCTGCACTTCGATGGCTCTTTGTTATCTCAAACTCTTGCTTATATGCTCCCAAATTAGGGGACAAGTTCTCCCAATGGCTAATGGCATGTGAGAAGGCAGCATAAATCTTCAGACCCACTGTATGAAGGTGGAGAAAAGCTTGTTGAGTCTCTGGGTTCAGATTAGAAATCGGGGATGGGGGAGAAGGAAATGACCTAGGCCCCCTTCCCAACCACTATGAGGAAGGCGATCCTGCCCCCACAGCTGGCACAGAAATGAGGGATGCAGGGGTGCAGGAGTCCTGCTGGCCCGGTGCATCAGGCACTCTTCTGCTTCCCCAGGTGGCTGGGGTCATGGCTGCCACCTCAAGTGCTGGGAGACCTGCGGCTGTCCCAGTGCCCAGGATGGTGAGAGATACCCCTGCTTCCCTGGGGTGGGAGAGGAACTAGGGAGTTGGGGATACCAGAGTCCCCCCAACAACACTATGTGCCAGGAACTCCTCTGCCTCCCTGGGTGTCAGTGTCCCGGCTCTTATTGTGTCAGTCGGGACTCTGCTGACAACCCAGTGCCCATGAGGCTAAAAGAAAGACAGAGAGAGAGAGAGAGAGAGAGAGAGAGACCCATCCCTTTCTGGCCCAGCTGGGTTGCTGCCAGAGTGGGCTATTTAATTGGGCTTCTGGAGTGTTTAATTTTTAATTCACACTTAGGAGGAAAGTACGGATGTAGCCGGATCTAATACGTCTTCACAAATGTAACAGGTGTCAGTCCAGTAAGTAGCACAGTTGTCTACCAGGAAAATGGATTTCTGGCTGAAAATGGAACATTTGAATAATAATCATGATCAGTGTGATGGGGGGGCGGTCACAGACGACCTCTTGGGGGGCCTCCCGGGGTGCTTCCAAGGCTACTGCCACTCGCCTTCCCACTTTCTGGGACACCTCACTGCCCGGTTCTGCTGGGCCAGCTCCCTGGTCTCCCCCAGCCAAGGCCCCGAGCTGAGGTCCCTGCCACACCGAGAAGCAGCACAGACACCGAACCGCTTCAGGTCCAAGGAGAGGGCAGTTTAGGGTCCAGTTTCCTAAGGCAGCACTCCCCATATGGGATTGGACCCCAAAGAATTGGGTGAGCCCCGTTTAACAATGGAAGGGGGAATGTGCACACTGGTTGCCCCCCATTACACTGGGTTTGACTGAAAATAAAAATGATTTTATTAGGTACAAGCAGTAGGGTTTAAGTAGTAATATGTGAGAACAGGCAGAGCAAAGTAGGGGTACGTCTACACTACAGCGCTAATTCGAACTAACTTAGTTCGAATTCGTTAATTCGAACTAAGCTAATTCAAACTAACGCGTCTAGAACTAAAAACTAGTTCGAATTAGCGTTTTGCTAATTCGAACTAGCAAGTCCACATTGAGTGGACCCTGAACCAGGCTTAAGGATGGCCGGAAGCAGTGCCGGCAGGGCATCAGAGGAGGACTTAGAGCGTGGAGATGTTGTCTCAGGCTAGCCGAGGGCTGTGCTTAAAGGGTCCCGACCCCCACCCCGGACAGACAGTTCTAAGGGGTGCCCCGCTTGCAAAGCAGTCCTGGCTTGGATTGCCCGGAGTACCCACACTGGGCACATCACACCACTCGGCCATCAGCCCGGCTGCACTTGCCGCAGGCTGCCATCTGGGGAGAGGGGGCAATCGGGGGGCTGTAGGAGAGCTTCCACCCCCAGAAGCCCGCAGAGCCAGCCCAGTCCTCCCCATTGGGGGCACGTACCCCATTCCTCCCTCACCTCCTTCCACTTACCCTTCCCTAGCCCCCCTTCTTATTGATGTACAAAATAAAGATAACGTTTCTTCCAACATTGACTCTGTCTTTATTGAACAAAACTGGGGGAGACTGGGAAAAGGAGGTGGGAGAGGGGAAGAGAAAGGCTGGGAGAGGGGAGGGCAACTAACATGATCAGGGGTTGGGAACAGGTCCCAGATGAAGAGAGGCTACAGAGACTGGGACTGTTCAGCTTAGAAAAAAGGAGATGGAACGGGGACAGGATAGAGGTCTCTAAAAGCAGGGGTTGGGTGGAGAGGGTGCACACAGAAAAGTTCTTCATGAGTTTCCATAAAGAAGGACTAGAGGACACCAAAGGAAAGGAATGGGTAGCAGGCTTGAAACTAGTAAGAGAAAGTTGTTCTTCCCAAAGCAAATAGTTAACCTGTGGAACTCCTTGCTGCAGGAGGCTGTGAAGGCTACAACTAGAACAGAGTTGAAAGGGAAGTGAGATCAAGTCATGGAGGTTGGGTCCATGGAGTAGTCTTAGCCAGGGGGTAGGAGTGGTGTCCCTGCCCAAAGTTTGTGGAAGGCTGGAGAGGGATGGCACGAGACAAATGGCTTGGTCACCGTCTTCGGTCCATCCCCTCCAGGGTCCCTAGGGTTGGCCGCTGTCGGCATACAGGCTACTGGGCTAGATGGACCTTTGGTCTGACCCAGGATGGCCATTGTAAGCTCAGGGCTCAGGGTTGGGGGTCTCAGTGGACCCCCTTGATTTTCATGCACACCTGCTCCTGGGTGGCCAGGCTGGCAGCTCTCCTGCCCTAGACGGCCACTTTCCTGTGCCTAGTGCAGAGATCGTGGACGAGGTCCACGATGTCCGCACTTGCCCAGGAAGTTGCCCGCCTCTTGCGGTCCAGGGCAAGCTCCCGGGAGCCACCAGCCTGGTCCCGGGAAGAGGGGGTGGGCTGGGGGACATCGGGTGGGTGGCTCTGTTCCATGCCAGGTGCAGGGTCTGCTGGCTGGGTGCTGGCAGGCTTGCACCTGGCACGGGCACCGTAGCCAGCCCGTGCCCCTTTAAGGGGTCCGGGGCCGGGAGGGGGGCATAGAGTTTCCCTGGTGTTGGCCAGAGTGGCCACCAGGGAAACCTGGGGAGGGCTAGCCTCCCACTAGTTCGAATTAAGGGGCTACACACCCCTTAATTCGAACTAGTTAAATTCGAACTAGGCTTAATCCTCGTAAAATGAGGTTTTCCTAGTTTGAAGTAAGCGCTCCGCTAGTTCAAATTAAGTTCGAACTAGCGGAGCGCTAGTGTAGCGGCTATGAATGTTAGTTCGAACTAACGTCCGTTAGTTCGAACTAACATTGTAGTGTAGACATACCCTAGGATACAAAGCAAAAGAAACAAAACCACTTGGCTATTTCTACACTGAAACCTCAGCACAAACTCTCCACACTCACCCTAGAACCTCTGCACCTCCAAACCAGGGCTGTCTCCCCACCCTCAGGTCTTTTTCCCCTTACTTCAGTGGCAGCCCAGCCAAAAGACTCCAGATGACTAGGCACAGTACAATTATCGGTAATGAAACCGAAAGGCTGCAAAGCACTCAACCAATGCCACCCAAACTAGCATGTTGCAGCCTTCACATGGGCCAGTGAACAAGATGCACCAAAGCCACACCCTCTGTTACACCACACCCGGTGCTTGCCAGCAAAGCCAGCCCCAGTGTCATCTGGGGACAAATCGTGCTTCCTCCCTCCCCACTCCTGCCAGGCCTGCTGGGCCCGGAGCTACATCCTCATGGCAGGCTCCTTGTCAGTCTGTGGCAGCTCCCGTGACAATCCTGGGGCAGAAGGTGCCCAGCCGGTGAGGGGAGTGGTGAGGCCGGTCCAGCGAGGGATGGAAGAAGGGGAGGAGGGGGTGAGTGAGAGAGCTGGAGCTTTGAGGGAAATGTCAGAACAGAGGTGGAGACCTGAGGGATGTAATGGGGACGAGGGTGGGAATTTGGGGAGAAAGGTGGGGCAGAGGCTTTTCTTTGAGGTAATAGAAAAGGAGGGCACAAAGCCTCTGGGATCCTATTATGAGACGTTAGAGAGGTGGAGAACCCTATGAATTGATGGGTTTTGCTCAGACCAATTCACCAGTTCCTCTTGCTGACAGAGCAAAATAAGATCTGGACAGGATGTAATGACTCCCTGATGGCCCATAAGTGATTCAGGGAAGAGAGCTCTGCAGTGACATTGTAGAAAATCTCAGGAGCCTTTATGAATGAAGAGATGCAGCAGCCTGTCCCGGATCTGTTTGGTGCTCACCCCATAGATGATGGGGTTTAGCATGGGGGGCATCAGGGAATACAGGTTGTTAATGAGAGAATGGAAATGCTGAGGCATCTTCTGGTCAAATCGGGATGTGAGGGAGAGGAGGAGGCTTGGGATGTAAAACAGTATAATGGAACAGAGGTGGGAGCCACAAGTCCCAAAGGTCTTGAGCCGGACGTCGTTTGTGGGGAGGTTGAAGATGGCCCTGAGGATCTGGGTGTAGGACACAACAATGAAAATTGCATCCAGACCCATGACACAGAATAGCAAGAAGAGTCCGTAGTGACTACTAGCTCGGGTATCACCACATGCCAGCCCCACCACAGCGACGTGCACACAGTACGGTTGGGGGATCATGTTGGTTCTGCAGTATGACCACTGCCTTGCAAGCAGGACCATGGGCAGTACAATCATGCTGCCGCGCAGTAAGACAGCCAGGCCAATCTTGCCCACCACGTGGTTTGTCACAATGGTAGAGTGTCGCAGGGGATGGCAGATGGCCACGTAGCAATCCAACGCCATGGCCACAAAGATCCCAGACTCTATTGAAAAAAAGCAGTGAATGAAGAACATCTGGGTGAGGCAGGCACTGAAATTGATCTCCCTGGAATTGAACCAGAAGAGGATCAGCATTTTGGGCAGTATGGATGTGGATAGGACCAGGTCACTTACAGCCAGCATGCAGAGGAAATAGAACATGGGCTCATGGAGGCTTGACTCCATCTTCACTATGAACAGGATGGTGAAGTTCCCCAAGAGGGCTATGGCGTACATGGTGCAGAAGGGGATGGAGATCCAGACATGGGCCGCCTCTAGGCCAGGAATGCCCATTAGGATGAAGGTGGAGGGGTTGGTGAAGTCAGTTGTGTTGGAATCTGACATGAAGCAAGGGAGAATGAGTTCAACTGTGAAGTAGAACAATGTTTCCTGCATGTACCGTACGTTCTGCTGATTTTTTCTTCTGTCCTTGGGGTGTAGGATGATGGTCACAGGAAAAATGCCTGGAATAAGATACAACGTTCATATGAGACACAACATGCACCATTGGTAGCTATTGTCATGGCTGAAACAGATTGCTTTCGTCATGCCCTGAAAAGTAACATTTTCGTTATTAGGAAAATTACTGATGAAAAACTGACCCTTCTCATGTGAATTTCATATTATATGGAGCTCCATATATCTATAATATGTCATGGTCTGGAAAACTTTAATAGGCACAACAAGTAATCCTGTGGCACCTTGGTGAGCAACAAAAATACATAGTATCATGAGCTTTTTTAGGCATAATCCACTTGATCAGTTGATGAGCTGGAGAGGAATAACAGAAGTCAAGTGTTTTATTACAGAAAAAAGGTACTTGTCAGTTGCTGGACTGGTGCTTGTCATGGCTCCTTCCCCACGATGAATGCAGAAGTGGGAGCCACCAAAAGTATCCCAAACCTTATCTTTCCAGGCTTTGGCATAAAACTTCCCCCAAAATCTTAAAAACCTAGATTTTGGGGATAAAATCTGCTGCCACCACCCAGGTAAGGATAAGAAAATCAGATGGAAGATCATAGACTTTATAGACTCATAGACTTTAAGGTCAGAAGGGACCATTATGATCATCTAGTCTGACCCCCTGCACCGTGCAGGCCACAGAATCTCGCCCACCCCTCTTAGAATAATCCTCTCACCTATGTCTCAGATATTGAAGCCTTCCAATACTTTGAAGGCCCCAACATGCAGAGAGTCCTTCAGCTGTGATCTGTGCCCAATGCTACAGAGGAAGGCGAAAAACCTCCAGGGCCTCTGCCAATCTACCCTGGAGGAAAATTCCTTCCTGACCCCAAATATGGCGATCAGCTAAACCCTGAGCATGTGGGCAAGACTCACCAGCCAGACACCCAGAAAGTTCCCTATAGCAACTCCTATCATCCCTCCATTGACCCATTTCCAACTGGAAATGAATGGTCAATTAGTTACCAAGATCATGTTATTTCATCCAACCATCCCCTTATCATAGAATCAGAACTGGAAGAGACCTCAGAAGGTCGTCAAGTCCAGCCCTCCGCTCTAGGCAGGACCAATCCCATCTAAATCAACCCGGCCAGGGCTTTGTCAAGCCGAGACTTAAACACCTCTAGGGATGGAGACTCCACTACTTCCCTAGGTAACCCATTCCAATGCTTCACTACCCTCCTAGTAAAATAGTTTTTCCTAATATCCAATCTGGACCTCTCCCACCACAACTTGAGACCATTGCTCCTTGTTCTGCCATCTGTCACTACTGAGAACAGCCTCTCTCCATCCTCTTTGGAACCTCCCTTCAGGAAGTTGAAGGCTGCTATCAAGTCCCCCCTCACTCTTCGCTTCTGCAGACTAAACAGACCCAAGTCCCTCAGCCTCTCCTCGTAGGTCATATGCTCCAGACCCCTAATCATTTTGGTTGCCCTCCGCTGGACCCTCTCCAATGCGTCCGCATCCTTTTTGTAGTGGGGGGCCCAGAACTGGACACAGTACTCCAGATGTGGCCTCACCAAAGCCGAATAAAGGGGAATAATGACATCTCTGGATCTGCTGGCAATGCTCCTCTTAATGCATCCTAATATGCCATTAGCCTTCTTGGCTACAAGGGCACACTGTTGACTCATATCTAGCTTCTCATCCACTGTAACCCCCAGGTCCTTTTCTGCAGAACTACTACTTAACTGGTTGGTCCCCAGCCTGTAACTATGCTTGGGATTCTTCCGTCCCAAGTGCAGGACTCTACACTTGTCTTTGTTGAATCTCATGAGATTTCTAGTGGCCCAATCCTCCAATTTGTCCAAGTCACTCTGGACCCTCTCTCTGCCCTTAAGCGTATCTACCTCTCCCCCTAGCTTAGTGTCATCTGCAAACTTGCTGAGGGTGCAATCTATCCCCTCATCCAGGTCATTAATAAAGATATTGAACAAAACCGGTCCTAGAACCGAACCTTGGGGCACTCCACTAGAAACCGACCTCCATCCTGACATCGAACCGTTGATCACTACCCGCTGGGCCCGGCCTTCTAGCCATCTTTCTATCCATCTTACCGTCCATTTATCCAATCCGCATTCCCTTAACTTGCTGGCAAGAATATTGTGGGAGACCGTATCAAAAGCCTTGCTAAAGTCAAGGTATATAACATCCACTGACTTTCCCATGTCCACTGAGCCAGTTACCTCATCATAGAAGCTAATCAGATTGGTCAAGCACGACTTGCCCTTTGTGAATCCATGCTGACTATTCCTGATCACTTTCCTCTCATTCAAGTGTCTCAAAATGGATTCCTTTATGATCCCTTCCATGATTTTTCCAGGAACCGAGGTAAGACTGACCGGCCTATAGTTCCCTGGATCGTCCTTCTTCCCTTTTTTGAAGATGGGCACTACATTTGCCTTTTTCCAATCATCTGGGATTTCGCCCGATCTCCACGACTTTTCAAAGATAATGGCCAAAGGCTCCTCAATGACATTTGCCAACTCCTTCAGTACCCTTGGGTGCATTAAGTCTGGACCCATGGATTTGTGTACGTTTAGTTTTTCTAAATAGTTCCTAACCTGTTCTTTACCCACCAAGGGCTGTCCATCTTCTTCCCATCTTGCGTCGCTTAGCACAGAAGTCCAGGAGCCGACCTTGTCCGTGAATACAGAGGCAAAGAAAGCATTGAGTACTTCAGCTTTCCCCACATCCTCTGTCACTAGGTTACCTCCTTCATCCATTAGGGACTGCACACCCTCTCTGATCACCTTCTTCTTGTTGACATGCCTGTAGAAACCTTTCTTGTTATCCTTCACATCCTTAGCCAGTCGCAACTCCATTTGCGCTTTCGCCTTCCTGATAACCCCCCGACATTCTCGAACTATACATTTAAGCTCCTCCCTAGTCATTTGTCCAAGTTTCCACTTTCTGTAAGCTTCCTTTTTGTGCTTAAGTACACCAAGGATTTCCCCTGTAAGCCAATCCGGTCTCCTACCAGGTTTGCCTCTCTTGCTACGTGTCGGGATGGTTTCTTTCTGTGCCTTCAATAAGGCTTCTTTAAAATACTGCCAGCTGTCCTGGACTCCTTTCCCCTTCATGTTAACATCCCAGGGGATTCTTTCCATCAGATCTCTGAGGGAGTCAAAGTCTGCTTTTTTGAAGTCCAAGGTGTGTATTTTACTACTCTCTTTCCTTCCTTTGGTCAGGATCCTGAAATCTACCATCTCATGATCACTGCTTCCCAGGTTGTCACCCACCTCTACGTCCCCTATTAGTTCCTCCCTGTTTGTGAGGAGAAGGTCAAGCTGTGCACGGCCCCTGGTCGGATCCTTCAGCACTTGTACCAAGAAGTTATCCCCAACATTCTCCAAAAACTTCCTGGATTGCCTGTGTACTGCCGTATTGGTTTCCCAACAGATGTCAGGGTGATTAAAGTCCCCCATGAGAACCAGGGCCTGCGATCTGGAAGCTTCGCTCAGTTGTTCGAAGAAAGCCTCATCTACCTCATCCACCTGGTTCGGTGGCCTGTAGCAGACACCAACCACAACATCACTGCTGTTTGCTCCTTTAAACCTGACCCATAGACTTTCAACAAGTTTTTCTCCCTCTTTATACTGGAGTTCAGAGCAATCATAGTGCTCTCTTACATATAGTGCAACTCCTCCTCCTTTTCTCCCCTGCCTATTCTTCCTGAACAATCTATACCCTTCCATGACAGCGCTCCAGTCATGCGAGTCATCCCACCAAGTCTCTGTTATCCCAATTAAATCATATTTCTTGGCCTGGGCCAGGGCCTCCAGTTCTTCCTGCTTGTTGCCCAGGCTTCTCGCATTAGTGTACAAACACCTCAGGTAACCAGTTGATTGCCCTATCTTCTCCATTCGAAACTGGGGTCCTCCTTTCTCGCTCCTTGCTCTATGCATTTCTTCCCGGTATCTGACTTTCCCACTCCCCTCAGGGTTTTGGTCACCGTCCCCCGACGAACCTAGTTTAAAGCCCTCCTCACTAGGTTCGCAAGCCTGCCCGCGAAGATGCTCCTTCCTCTCTTCGTTAGGTGGATCCCATCTCTTCCTAACAATCCTTCCGCCCGGAACAGAGTCCCATGGTCGAAGAAACCAAAGCCCTCTCTGCGACACCAGCTGCGCAACCACGCATTTACGTCCTCAATTCGACGATCCCTGCCCAGTCCTTTCCCTTCAACAGGGAGGATGGACGAGAACACCACTTGCGCTCCAAAGTCTTGGATCCTTCTTCCCAGTGCTACATAATCCGCAGCAACCCGCTCAAGGTCATTCTTGGCCGTATCATTCGTTCCTACATGGAGAAGCAGGAAGGGGTAGCGATCTGAAGGTTTGATCAGCTTGCTAAGCCTCTCAGTGACATCCCGAATGCGAGCTCCCGGTAAGCAGCACACCTCTCGAGATTCCAGGTCCGGACGGCAGAGGGATGGCTCAGTCCCTCTTAGGAGGGAGTCCCCGACCACCACCACCCGTCGTTTCCTTTTGGGGGTGGTGGCCGTGGAACCCCCATCCCTAGGACTACGCATCCCATGCCTTTCAGTAGATGGTGCTCCCTTCTGGTTTCTACCTTGTGAGGTCCCTTCCAGAGCATTCAGCACTGCAGAGCCTGTGGAGAGAGCTTGAAAGCGATTGCTTACCTCTATAGCATCGGGGGAATCCCGTGCTGGCCTTTTTCCCCTTCTAGAAGTTACATGCTGCCAGTTCTCCTCTTGGTCGCATACTGCCCTCACTGGCTCCTCTGCCTGCTGTGCTTGAAGGATCAATTGCTGCCTTCTATCGAGGAAGTCTTCATCCTCTCTGATCAAGCGTAAGGTCGACACTTGGGCCTCCAGTCCTCTAATTTTTTCTTCCAAAATCTCGACCAGCTTGCACTTGGTGCAGATGAAATCCGTTCTTTCTTCCGGGAGGAAGACAAACATGGCACACGCCGTGCAGGTAACAACAGCAGCAGACGCATCATCAACCATCGCTGCTGTCCTGGAGAAGGGATTTAAAAAGAAAGACAAGAGAACCTCCCGCCCTTCCCTCTCCCCTTCCCAACTCCCTCTCAAAACTCCCTGTTAGCAATCACCTGTTCGCAAGCTCCTTGGTCGCTTGCCCACTGCCTTATAAAGCCCCTCCCCCTACCAAGGCTCAGCCAATCAGCAGAGGCTTCTACAATTCAAACTTTAATTAGAAGCCAACAGTTTCCACCTGCCAATCAATCACAGCCCCTACCAATCACAGCACAAACTCTATCAAGGGGAGGGGGAAGGGAAAAAAAAAAAAAAAAAAAAAAAAAAAAAACCTCACTCTCAAACACAGGGGAAAATAAATAAATAAATAAATAAATAAATAAATAAACAAACAAACAAGAACACACACAACCCTCACTCACAACACAAGCTCAGCATACAGCAAGAAGCCCCAAGCACAACACCCACTTCTCCCAAACTCCTGTATCTACTTGTCCTCTACCTGGAGAACTCCCCCTCTAAAGCCTCACTCAAACAGGGGGGGAGGAGGGAAAGGGAAAAAAAAAAAAAAAAAAACCCACAAACCACCACACACCAAACAAAAACAAGCTCTGCACACACTGAGAAAGCCCCAATAACAAAACACACTTCCCTCAAGAGTCCTGTATCTGCTTCTCCTTCACCTGGAGAACTCCCTCTCAAAACTCCCTGTTAGCAATCACCTGTTCGCAAGCTCCTTGGTCGCTTGCCCACTGCCTTATAAAGCCCCTCCCCCTACCAAGGCTCAGCCAATCAGCAGAGGCTTCTACAATTCAAACTTTAATTAGAAGCCAACAGTTTCCACCTGCCAATCAATCACAGCCCCTACCAATCACAGCACAAACTCTATCAAGGGGAGGGGGAAGGGAAAAAAAAAAAAAAAAAACCTCACTCTCAAACACAGGGGAAAATAAATAAATAAATAAATAAATAAATAAATAAATATTATCACTTGGAAATTTATCACTTGGAAAATCTCACCCCTAAAGTACAAACCAGGACACAAAAATTAACCAATACCAGGTTAATACAAAGAAAAGAGAAAGGTCTTTTATTATCAACACAATATTCCCATTGCAAGCATAATGACTAGATGGTAAAGTCACAAAGTAATAAACTCATCAGAGGGAGGAAACCCACCATGGACCAGGAGCTTAGCAGCAAAGGAGAGGAAAGAGGAAACCCCATTTTTAAATGCACAGACATCAGATACAATGTCCCAAACCATAAAACAATAAAACCAAATGGATTTATCTAAATTTTACCCTACTTACAGATAATGAAGAGTCTTTTCTTGGAGGGAGACATTCTTTCTGTCCCCCTCAGTAGCTGGAGAGAAAATTCCCCAGGGACAAAAGAGGGAAAACCCCCAAATTCCTTTTTCCCAGTTTGAAATTCCTAGCTACAGTCCTATTGGCCAACTCTACCTGGCTTAGGTATAGTTAACCCCTTAGTCCCCAGGCTGCTGGTTAAGCTTCATGATCATGACAGTGCTAATCATGCTAATGAAGTGGGCTGGAAGTGTCCCATACTTACCTTTTGATGTAAAAAAACCCCAGAGATGTTAAAGGCAGGGGCTTTGTAATGGGACATCCGGTTAATGTTTTTAGTCAAGCCCAGGGAAACAGTGTCACATTTGCAGATAAAGGTCAATTCTGCACCCTCCCTTAAATTGGCTAGTGAAATTCCTTTTGAAGAAGAATGGCTCCTTTTCGATCCAGATTGAGTGCCCAGGTGGGGTAAAATGTTCCCCTTCAAGAAGCAATGGGCTTAAACTGCAGCAAGGGAGGTTTAGGTTGGACATTAGGAAAAAGTTCCTAACTGTCGGGGTAGTCAGACGCTGGAATAATTTGCCCAGGGAGGTTGCGGAATCTCCATCTCTGGAGATATTTAAGAGTAGGTTAGATAAATGTCTATCAGGGATGGTCTAGACAGTATTTGGTCCTGCCATGAGGACAGGGGACTGGTCTCGATGACCTCTCGAGGTCCCTTCCAGTCCTAGTATTCTATGATTCTATGTGTTACTATTTCTCATGTCTGATTTTTGGCCATTTATCCTTCGCCACAGAGACTTTCTGATTTGGCCAATATCCATGGCAGAGGGTCATTGCTGGCACTTGATGGCATAGATCACATTAGGGGATGTGCAGTTGTATGAGCCCCTGATGCGGTGGCTGATGTGGTTAGGGGCTGTGATGGTGTTGTGTGTCTAAACATGTGGACAGTTGACAGAGAGGTTTATTGTAGGGGTAGGTTCCTGGGTGAGGTGTTATGTGCCAAAGGGGGAGCTGTAGTCATCATGATGAGGTCAAATTATGAACAGGAGGCCACCAGATGACTCACCAACACTACATTCTACAGGCCTCCTTCCTCTGATCCCAATGAGGATCAAGCCTACACAGACAACACCCTCCCTCTCCCCCTCAAACACATCCAGAAATCTGGGATGTCCAATCATCTCAGGCATCAGCATCCTTACAGCAGGATTATCCAGCTATGTTAACTCTCTCCTGTGACTCCTCCATTCCGCCATGCTTTGTGACATGGACTTATGGACACAAATAGACCTAACTTTGGACAGTTTGCTCCATGTAACCCATCAATCTTCATGTCATAATCCCCTGGGTCTGTCTATTCTATTTTGGTGAATGTATCTTTCTTCTGTGTAAAGTTAGATCTATGGTGTATGGAATGCTTTGTGGTTTTAAAAGTGCAAAGGCAAGCCATCAAGTGTGTTTCCCTCAAGGTCTGATCCACTGCAAACATCCTCTTTTGTCCTTTAAGTCTTAGCAGGGGTTGGTCCCAGGAAGTCACGTGACCTCCCTCACTGGTAGCCAGTCTCACAGAGCGCTTCAGCAGCCTGCCTGAAGCCGCACGAGCAAAACCCCTCCGACACCCCAGCAATATCCGTGCCCCAGATGGCCCCGGGCCTATACACAGGTGGGGGGTCCTAGCACCCAATCCCACCTACCCCGAACAAGTTCTGTCCGGTTCCAAGAAACCAGCCACAGATCCCTGGTCAATTTACCCTCTGGACCTTACCCACAAATCACGCTGGGCCAATCCTTTAGAATCTATATCTAAAGGTTTATTAACACAAGAAAGAAAAGCATGAGAGTAAGGTTATTAAAGTACAGTACGTTACATGCACCGAATCTCCCAGTTCTCGATGCAGGCTCTAGCAGAGGTGTTGCAGCTGCTGGTTTAAAAGTTCTTATTGCACATCCTACGATCAGGATGGGTTCACAGGTCTTCCGGGCTCTTCAATCCCTGCAGTGCTGCCTCTTTATACCTCCTTCCTGGCCTCTTCTAGTCTGCAGCAAGTCACCTGGTCAGAGGCCAATCTCTATGTTTCCTGCTGGCTGCCCTCAGGTGACAAATCCCATTCTTTGGGTGTGTCCATAGCCTATTGAGAGTCATTGTTCCACAGGGCTTTGCTACTCAGCCTGTCCATAGCCATGCTTAACCACATTCACAGAAATATTCAGCTTCCACACAGATTACAGATTCCTACCTACACACATAGACATTAAACACTCACATAAATAGCGTACATAAGATCAACAAACAACAATCTCCCACTCAACACCCCACATGGCTCCCCCCACACCAATTTCTGGGGCCAACACCCCCACCTAGGGGTGCACCAGCGATCTGGCTGCTTCCCTCCAATTCAGCAACGTGACAGTTTGTCCTTTGGAATCCCTGCATTTGTCCTCCTAGATTCAGAATTCATCCTCTTCCATATCCTGAGCCATGCCGCAGGACAAAAGGCTTTCACCCGACACCAACTGCAGAGACCTGGCCTGCTACGAGCTCCATCCAGGAGGAACTAACAGCAATGGAAAGCTAAAGAAATAAGCCACACAAAGGTTTCTGCCTGCAGGGTCTGGAGCTGAGATTTACGACTCACAAGCTGTGTGATGCCCGATCACCCCTGTGTGTCACACAAACATGGCTCCCAACCACTGGCCATTCTCATACAGCTTCCAGGCTTCCCTCTCTGCTTCTCACTGTCCAATAGGCCTCATCATTGTTTCCCTGTTGCTGGCTTCTTGTCAGTCTGTAGCATCTCCGGTCCCATCCCTGGTTCTGAGGAAGGCCAGTTATCACGGATGGAGGTCAGGATGATCCAGGGAGAAGGGGAGGAGAGGTATGAGTGAGAGTATGGGCACTTGTGGGAACATGTTAGAATAGAGGTGGAGATGTTGGGATGCAATGGAGCAGAGGGTGGGGCCTTTGGAAAAAAAAGGTGGGGCAAGAGGGCCCGGTTTTCAGATAATAGGCAGGGAGGGCACAGGGCCTCAGGGGTCTAAATACCAGAAATCAGAAAGCTGGAAACCCTATGGCTGTGTCTACACTGGGCCACTTATTCCGGAAAATCAGCCGCTTTTCCTGAATAATCTGCGAGCTGTCTACACTGGCCCTTGAATTTCTGGAAAAGCAACGACGCTCTACTGTACAAAATCAGCCGCTATTCTGGAAAAGCTACGCTGCTCCCGCTCGGGCTTAAGTCCTTATTCCGGAACACTGTTCCGGAAAAGGACCAGTGTAGACAGCCCAGTAGTCTTTTCCGGAAAAGCGCGTCTAAAATAGTATTCCATTTTAAGCAGTTCCAGAAATTCATGCCAGTGTAGACACAGCCTATGAGTTAAAAATGCCTAGGACAGCCTGGTAAGGGATTCAGGGAAGAGGGCCCGACACCATGTCACAACCCAGCTCTATACAGACCTTGGTCTGCGAGGCAGAGCACCGGGTGAAAACCTCAAGCACCTTTACAAATAAAAAGATGCAGCAGCCTTCCCCAGATCTGTTTGGTCCTCACCCCATAGATGATGGGGTTGAGCATGGGGGGCATCAAGTAGTACACATTGGTAAAGAGAACATGGAAATGCTGAGGGACTGTCTGGTCAAACCGAGTTGCAAGGGACAAGAAAAGACCTGGGATGTAAAATACCAAAATGGAACAGAGATGGGAGATGCAGGTCCCAAAAGTCTTGAGCCGAGCATCCTTTGTGGGGAGGCGGAAGATGGCCCTGAGGATCTGGGTGTAGGACACAACAATGAAAATCGCATCCAGACCCATCACACAGAAAAGCACAAAGAGGCCGTAGTAGCTACTGACACTGGTGTCGCCACAGGCCAGCTTCACCACGGCCATGTGTGCGCAGTAAGCCTGGGAGATTCTGTTAGTTCTGCAATATGACCACTGCCTCACCAGGAAGGGATAGGGCAGGATGAGTACACCACCCCGAAGCACCACAGCCAGGCCAATCTTGCTCACCACGGGGTTTGTCAGGATGGTGGAATGTCGCAGGGGATCACAAATGGCCACGTAGCGATCTACAGCCATGGCCACAAAGATCCCAGACTCCATCACTGAGAAGCTGTGAAAGACATAGAGCTGGGTGAGGCAGGCATTGAAATTGATCTCGCTGGAATTGAACCAGAAGATGCTCAGCATTTTGGGCAGGATGGAAGTGGACAGGACCAGGTCAGTAACAGCCAGCATGCAGAGGAAATAGTACATGGGCTCATGGAGGCTCGGCTCCTTCTTCACAATGAACAGGATGGTGAAGTTCCCCAAGAGGGCTATGGCGTACATGGCGCAGAAGGGGATGGCAATCCAGACATGGGCTGCCTCCAGTCCAGGAATTCCCAGCAAGATGAAGACAGAAGGGTTGGTGAAATCAGTTTTGTTGGAACCTGACATGGAATGAAGTAGAATGTGTCGAACTCTGAAGCAGAACAGACTCTTCTGCATGTGTTGAGCGTTCCTCTGACTTCTTTTAAGTGTCCGGGATCCACAGTGATGGTCACAGTACGAATGCCTGCAAGGGGCGACAATGTTAATATGAGACACCGCGTTGCATGACCGCGCGCTGTTCTGTTGGGTGACAGACATGGGCTACGTCTAGACTGGCATGATTTTCCGGAAATGCTTTTAACGGAAAAGTTTTCCATTAAAAGCATTTTTGGAAAAGAGCATCTAATTTGGCACGGATGCTTTTCCGCAAAAGCACTTTTTGCGGAAAAGCATCCATGCCAATCTAGACGCGCTTTTGCGCAAAAAAGCCCCGATCGCCATTTTAGCCATCGGTTTTTTTTTTGCAAAACAGTCCTGTGCTGTCTACACTGGCCCTCTTGTGCAAATGATTTGCGCAAGAGGGCTTTTGCCCGAACGGGAGCAGCACAGTATTTCTGCAAGAACACTGACAATCTTACATGAGATCGTCAATGTTCTTGTGGAAATTCAAGCGGCCAGTGTAGACAGCTGGCAAGTTTTTCCACAAAAGCAGCTGATTTTGCGGAAAAACTGGCCAGTCTAGACACAGCCATGGGTTGTTCTTCACAAACTAAAAATGACATTTTCATTATGCAGAGAAATGAACTATGCGCCAGTAGGTCTACTAATGCAAATTCTATATTTTATGGCACTCCATTTGTCACTAATGTGTCGTGGGGTGTGAGATGTCCATTGGCACAGCAGGAAAATATGAGTTAGGACACCCCTAATCTATCTTTGTCCTTTGATGCCTTTAAAGCCAGGCTAGAGAGTTCAAGCAGTAGGTAGTCCCTACTTGGCTGGAAAGTTGAGAGTCGGAAAAAAACCAAACAAACCTTTTCTATGACAAGAGCCGGAAACCATCCCAATTAGAACAGACCTCATCTGAAAATCTGGGCGGTATTGATAGCAGCTGCCCAAAAGTGAAACTAGGTTTGCATGCCAAAGGAATGGGATGGAGAAGAACTGGCACAGGACATGTGCTCAGTTTTCCTCTCCAGTCCCTATAAAGGATAAAACTGATACAAAGAGATTTTCTGAAACAGGTGATGAGAATGGGGGATGCTGCCCTATGTGGACAGATTGAAATGTCTGGGACTCTTTACTTTGGAGAAGAGAAAAAAGCAAGTGGGAGATGATAGAAAAGAGGATGTTCACAATTGAATTCATTGTATTGAAATGGAAAATGAGGGAAACTTTCCAACTAGTAATAGCTATAGACAGTTAGTGCTTCAGACGAGCTAGTACCCCAAAGCGGAGGGAAATTATCAGCAGAATTGATTGGGAGGAAAAAATAGACCAAACGGAAACAAAAATTGAAATTTATTTAAGACAAGATTATTAGATACCTCAAAGTGACCATTCTGCAGTCGAAGCTGGCAAAAAACAAGCTAAAAACTTAGTAGAGAGAATAAGGTAGGAAAGAAATGAGGGAGAGGGGGACAATATATAACAAAAGGGGGAAAGGGAAAAAAGCAAGGAATGCAAATTGGAAGTAATGAAAATTAATGAGGGATGTTGAAAACTTCACGGAAATATCCATGATTAGCAGAGCTAGGGATGACAAAAAGGAGTGTTTTAGGTTTTAAGAGCAAAGGAAACCCAAGGAAGATTTAACCAGTTCCTAAAGGGAGAAAGGAAACTTGTTAATGTTGCAGCAAAGATCGATATGTTCAAGAAATAGTTTTGTTTTTCATTTGGAAAAAAGCAGTATTATATCCTCCTATGACGTGAGAGGTGAAATACATTCCAGTCTATGAGCATCCAAGAAGAAGGTTAAAAAATATGAACAGTTGAACATTTGAATTGTGAACACTACAACCGCACACTGCCCAATCAATCACACATCCCATGTGGAATCAGAAGTCTGAAACCAGGCAGCAAATGCTAAATATAGACATTAAATAAATAAAGGCAAATGAAAGGCATTTTCTGTTTCATGTAATTAAAAAAAGACAAACTATCTTGTTAGTCTTCAAAGTGCTGCATAGTCCTGTTTTAACTATTGGGAGTAACTGTGAAGAGAAGTGGTGGATTCTCCAACTCAGCACGTCTCCAGATCCAGACTGGATGCTTTAATGGAAGGTTAGTAGGAGGTCTTGTCTACACTTAACATGCCACAGCGGCACTGCAAGAACCCTTGGGTCACAGTGAGGTGCCTACCACTGCCATGTTTCCCAGATAAAAGTCGAATAGCGGCCACCCCGTTACCAGCGAGAGCCCAGAGGAGAAGTAACAGTGTCCGTACCTGCACACACACCTGCCCCCTGAAGTTGTTACTTAATTCTTACTCTGGTTTTGCCTCAGGTGGTACTGAGGAAACATGGGGCCCCAGCCTCAGGATTTTGGTTTCTATTGTACATCTAGTAACATTCACTTTCCTTCTGAAGGATTCCCTGTGCCACTGAAATGGAGCCAGGGCCTGCAGAAAAAAGAATGGGGTGTTGAACCAGGCCAGTGGAAGAAATCCACCCCTCTGGCAAGGGCTGTGGGAGGTGTAGAGTCTGTTCAGAGCAAAAAGGACCATTTATTTCTGCGCTATCCCAGCACACCCACGTTGCACTAGGTTGTTGAGCGGGGGAGTTCCTCAGCAACACATGGGTACCTGTGAATCCTGAGATCAGAGTGTCTTTCCTGGGAATCTCCCTCAAGTAGCCGTATCCTGCTCCTCTCTCAGCCCAGCATCTGCAGCAACAGCCGACGCTGAAAGCTGATGCAGGGATGGCACCATTTATAAGGCAGCTCTGTGCCCTCCCACGGGGGTTCACTCCGCGTCTGGGGGAGAAGCAGCATCTAGATGTAAACAAGCTGGAGACGGGAGACCCTCAGTCCATTGTCCCTGTTCCTATTTCTGTGTGTCTGGGCTATCTATCCAGGGTTAGCGGTAAACAGTAATTATGGGACCTTCCCAGGGGGAGATGAGACGATTCAGGCTCCTGCTGATCCAGAGAGGAATTGGCTGCTCTGTGTATTTGTTTGTATTTTAAAATTAAAGTTGATTAGTAAGGAAAGGAGAGATTCGTGCCTAGAAGATCTGATGCCACGTAAATGTCCATGATGGTTGGGTGGATAGTAGAGACACAGATGCGGAGACAGATGACTGAGGAGGCCCTGCTTGTGGTGTGGGGCTGACACAGTTCCCTGGGGTGCAAGCTGCCATGTGGTCAGCTCTGAGCCCTTTGGTCTGTGCTGCCTCTTGGCCCAGGCACTGTCTTCTCTCTGTTGGATGGGTATGATGGACCGGGCTGGGTCTGAGCACTGTTGAGGGCATCAGCTTAGGGTGAATTTCTCAAAACCAGGGCTACTTACAGCCCTCAACTGGAGACCAAAACCATATAGGCCACAAACCAGTCAGACTGGGTACATCTAAACTAGATGGCTCTGTCGACAGAGCCATGTAGATTAGTTTACTCAAAAAAGGGAAATGAAGCGGCGATTTAAATAATTGCCGCTTCGTTTAAATCAAAATGGCTGCCACGCCATGCCAATCAGCTGTTTGGCGGCACAGCACAGCAGTCTAGATGGGGATCTGCCGACTCAAGATTCCTTTGTCGGCAGATCCTGTAAGCCTTGTTTGACGAGGCATAAAGGATCTGCCGATGAAGGGTTCTGGGATCGGTAGATCCCTGTCTAGACTGCTGTGCTGTGCCGACAGACAACTGATCGGCATAGCATGGCGGCCATTTTGATTTAAATGAAGCAACTTCATTTCCCTTTGTCGTCCTGCCTCGTCTACATGGCTCTGTCGATGGAGCCATGTCGTCTAGACACGCCTACTGAGAGCTTCTGCTGCCCATCTGGCCAGCAAAATTCCTTAGATACCCCAGCTCTACCTGTGCCACAATCAGCCTCAGGCTTACACACAGGTGAGGGGTTATAAAACCTGATCTCACCTACTCAGAACAGATCCTCCCGGTCCCAAAGAACCAGTCACAGTCCCTGGTCAACTTGCACTTTAGATCTTACTCACGAGAGCACACTGAGACAATCCTTTAGAATCTACAATCTAAAGGTGTATTAATAAAAGAAAGAAAAGGTGGAGAGTAAGATTGCTAAGGAGAATATATTACATACATAATTACCAAGATGCTGGCTCTTACCAGAGCTGTTACAAACTTCTAGCTTAAAAGTCTCTGGTGTACATCCTGTATTAGGATGGGTCAGCAATCCTTCCCAGATCTCTGTAATCAGTAGCAAGATTGAAGACAAGATGGAGACAGCCTCCTGGCACATTTATATTCCTTTGACACCTCACATGCCCCCCTTTGTACAGAAATGGGGGCTACCCTCCTTCTCCCGTGGGTGCAAGAGTGATCAGTCTACTCACTTTAATCCTCTTTTCAAAACACCCCATCTCTTTAATTGAGGATGTTGCTGAGGCTAAGGAAATGGCCATCTGAGAAAACACGTATGACCCTTTGTCACGTTTTTGGATTTTAAAGAAAAAATCCAGACCCGGATTAGGGTCCCTTTGTCACCTCTCTTCCCATTGCTGAGAGGTCAGTGGTATGACAGCTTCCCTGAGCCATGTCACAACACAGTTCCATCTCAGAGCCTGACCCACAGGCTGGGTGGCTGGGTGCAGGGAGGTGGAACCAGCCCATCTGCCCTGGTCACATTCCCACCATTGACCAGTGAGGTGATATACCCGTGCCAGCACTATTCCTCCACCGGATTCCTCCTCCGCCAGACCCCCCAGGACACAAACCTCTCTGCTCAGATGGGGTCTGTCCCCTGCTCATCTGGGGTGGGCTCAGAGCCAACAATCTGGACAGGTAGGTCAGGGGCAGGTACCACGTCCCCCTCCCTGTCTGAGGTGGGGTTGCCTCCTGCTGCAGGTTTATTCACCACAGAGTCTTGTCTAAGCTCAAACCATCTGCTAGAGAAGCCATCACCTCATCCACAGCTGTCACTTTTGTGTCCCACAGACATTGTGTGACGGCATGTTTGCTGAGCAACAAGAGCCAATCTCCCTTCAAAGTGCATACTGCCTTTGTCCTTCCTCACTTTCCCATCAGATCTTCCATTGTGTTTGCAGATTCCACATTCCCCACACCAACACCCCCTGCAGGTTCCTGGCAGTGGATTGGTGGGGCTCCCTCCCACTCTGGGTCAGAGGGAGGCTGCCCCACCTTGCTACATCTCTGGCCATCACCCCCAGTAAAGGAGTTACCAGGCAACCACAACCTGTGGCCCTGGCTGGCCATGTAGAGACACAGACAGTCGGGGTCTTTGTCCTGCAAACAGGGCAAAGCAGCAGTTACAAGTGCAGGCCATTGGGCAGGGCAGGGAACCAACGAACCCCTGGCTCAGGCCTGTGTCCAGGGCCGAGCAGCCAACAGCCAGTTCTGAGACCCACCCCTCAGTCAGGGTGGGCAGTGACAGGTCTATCATAGAATCATAGAATCATAGGACTGGAAGGGACCTCGAGAGGTCATCGAGTCCAGCCCCCCGCCCTCAAGGCAGGACCAAGCTCCGTCTACACCATCCCTGACAGATGTCTATCTAACCTGTTCTTAAATATCTCCAGAGAGGGAGATTCCACCACCTCCCTTGGCAATTTATTCCAATATTTGACCACCCTGACAGTTAGGAATTTTTTTCCTAATGTCCAATCTAAACCTCCCCTGCTGCACTTTAAGCCCATTACTCCTTGTCCTGTCCTCAGAAACCAAGAGGAACAAATTTTCTCCTTCCTCCTTGTGACACCCTTTTAGATATTTGAAAACCGCTATCATGTCCCTCCTTAAACTTCTTTTTTCCAAACTAAACAAGCCCAGTTCATGAAGCCTGGCTTCATAGGTCATGTTCTCTAAACCTTTAATCATTCTTGTCGCTCTTCTCTGAGGGGCTGAGACGTGAGGTAGCTGGGAATCCAGTGGATGTCTGACAGTCACAGCTTGCTTGGCCTAGAGATCAGGATAGCTTGACAAATGGTGGGGTAATGAGGTAGGGGTGCATAGTCCTTTCCACTTGCACCATGCCTCAGCCAGGTGCACTAATGAAGGCAAGCAATTTGTCCTCTTGTTGAGTGGGGAATCCAGCTAAACCACAATATTAGATTTTGTGGTTCTCACAAAGCCAGACTACGGTTGGCTGCCCCTTGGTCATTTCCTGCCCTACCCTTCATGGGTACTTGGATTCATAGGGGGTCCTCTGCTTCCACTGGTGGAAGCCAGAGGTAATCCCAGTGACTCCTCAGTGCCCTGGTCACTGTCTGGCTTCAGCAGCTCTGGGCTGTCTTCAGCTTGGTGGATATCCACTGCAGTACCCACTGGTATTTTTCATGGTATTTAGTAATTGTAAATCCACAAGCTCACTGATCAGTTTAAAAGGGGCCCGAAAAGACAACATCTAATGGCAGACAAAGCCCATTTAAGAGGGATAAACTCAACAGGAACAAGTCCCTGGGACCAGATGTCATTCACCCAAGAGTTCTGAAAGAACTCAAATGTGAAAATGCGGAACAAGTCACTGTGATTTGGAACCTATCCTTTAGATCAGTTTCTGTACTTAATGACGGGAAGAGAGCTAATGTGATGCCAATATTTAAAGAGGGCTCTAGAGGTGATCCTAGCAATTACAGACTGGTGAGTCTAATGTCAGCACTGGGCAAATTAGCTGAAACTATGGTAAACAATAAAATTGTCAGACACATAAATGAGCATAATTTGTTGAGGCAAAGTCAACATGGTTCCTGTAAAGAGATATCATACCTTACTAATCTGTGAGAGTTCTTTGAGAGAGTCAACAAACATGTAGACAAGGGGGATTCAGTAGATATATTATACTTAGATTTTCCAGAAAGCCTATGACAAGGTCCCTCACCAAAGGCTCTTCAAGAAAGTAAGTTTTCATGGGATAAGAGGGAAGGTCCTTTTATGGACTGATAACTGGTTAAAAGTCAGCAAACAAAGGGTAGGAATAAATGGTCAGTTTTCAAAATGGAGAGAGGTAACTAGTGGTGTCCCCCAAAGGTCTGTCCTGGGACCCACCCTATTCAACCAATTTATAATTTATCTAGAGCAGGGGTTCCCAAACTTTTTGATACAAGGACCAGTAAATCCATTCACGAGCTTTTGGAGGACTAGCAACATTCTTTTGCAAATTTGCATATTCATTAAGCAAATTATGAATATTCAGATGAGTTTTTTCTGGTCCTCCCAAAGCCCCCAGTGCCAGCGTTAGCAAAGCTTTAGATACAGTCACCCACAATATTCTTGCCAGAAAGTTAAGGGAATATGGATTGGATAAATGGACTATTAGATGGATAGAAAGCTAGCTAGATCGGGGTTTCCCAAACTTTTTACTTTAGTTGTAACCCGTTTCTTTTCAGTACTGTTTTTTGCAGCCCAAAAATATAAACACATTTAAAAAAAAGAATGAAAAATGAATACATTTTCAGTGTTTCACCCGGTTGCATCCTCCATGCAGCCTGGGCCAGGGTTTGGGGGGCCCAGCACCATATGGACACTCCAGGAGGCGGGAGCAGAAGCAGATTGGCGGTAGGGTATCTGGCTAAGGGGGAGGGTGCAAGGAGGGTGGGGTTGCCAGGTGTCTGGTTTTGAACTGGACAGTCTGGTATTTGATGGTTTTGTCTGGGAAACAAATTGAGAAGTTACCAGACATATAAAATGACCAGTATTTTCTAATTAGGTAAGTTTTATTATAATTGGGTGTATCAGTCCTTAGCTGCAAACTGCCTGGCTGGTAGATGTGCTCACGCTGCCTGCGTGTGTCTACCTGCCAAGCAGTTCGCAACTACTCGAGGGAGGGCATGTGGGGAGGGGGAGGAGCAAAATGGAATCCCCGGGCAGACTCACTCGTCTGCCAGGGTCTGCAGAGTCTGCATGTGCCCACGTCAGTCCTGCTCCCTACCTTCTCCTCCCGATCTCCCAGTCAAGCCCTGCTGCCCCCATCCAGCCCTGCTTCCAGTGACCGGTTCCCCCCACCCCACATCAATCTCCCCAGGTCAGCCCCACTCCTCCCATGACCCCTCCACCAGCACCGCTTCTGGCAGCTGGTTCTCCCGTCTTCCTCCTCCTGATCTCCCCTGGCCAGCCCCTCCACCTCCCTGTCCAGCCCTGGTTCCGCCGCCTGCCCTCCCCGATCTCCACCGGACACCCCACTGCCCCCAACCCTGCTTCTGCCACCCGCTCGCCTACCCCCATCTCTGCAGGACAGCCCCTCTGCCCCCAACCCTGCTTCTGCCACCCGCTCGCCTACCCCCATCTCCGCAGGACAGCCCCTCTGCCCCCAACCCTGCTTCTGCCACCCGCTCACCTACCCCCATCTCCGCAGGACAGCCCCTCTGCCCCCAACCCTGCTTCTGCCACCCGCTCGCCTACCCCCATCTCCGCAGGACAGCCCCTCTGCCTCCAACCCTGCTTCTGCCACCCGCTCGCCTACCCCCATCTCTGCAGGACAGCCCCTCTGCCCCCAACCCTGCTTCTGCCACCCGCTCACCTACCCCCATCTCCGCAGGACAGCCCCTCTGCCCCCAACCCTGCTTCTGCCACCCGCTCGCCTACCCCCATCTCCGCAGGACAGCCCCTCTGCCCCCAACCCTGCTTCTGCCACCCACTCGCCTACCCCCATCTCTGCAGGACAGCCCCTCTGCCTCCAACCCTGCTTCTGCCACCCACTCGCCTACCCCCATCTCTGCAGGACAGCCCCTCTGCCCCCAACCCTGCTTCTGCCACCCGCTCGCCTACCCCCATCTCCGCAGGACAGCCCCTCTGCCTCCAACCCTGCTTCTGCCACCCACTCGCCTACCCCCATCTCCACTGGACAGCCCCTCTGCCTCCAACCCTGCTTCTGCCACCCACTCGCCTACCCCCATCTCCGCAGGACAGCCCCTCTGCCTCCAACCCTGCTTCTGCCACCCGCTCGCCTACCCCCATCTCCACTGGACAGCCCCTCTGCCTCCAACCCTGCTTCTGCCACCCACTCGCCTACCCCCATCTCTGCAGGACAGCCCCTCTGCCCCCAACCCTGCTTCTGCCACCCGCTCGCCTACCCCCATCTCCGCAGGACAGCCCCTCTGCCCCCAACCCTGCTTCTGCCACCCGCTCACCTACCCCCATCTCCGCAGGACAGCCCCTCTGCCCCCAACCCTGCTTCTGCCACCTGCTCACCTACCCCCATCTCCGCAGGACAGCCCCTCTGCCCCCAACCCTGCTTCTGCCACCCACTCGCCTACACCCATCTCCACTGGACAGCCCCTCTGCCTCCAACCCTGCTTCTGCCACCCACTCGCCTACCCCCATCTCTGCTGGACAGCCCCTCTGCCCCCAACCCTGCTTCTGCCACCCGCTCGCCTACCCCCATCTCCACTGGACAGCCCCTCTGCCCCCAACCCTGCTTCTGCCACCCACTCGCCTACCCCCATCTCTGCTGGACAGCCCCTCTGCCCCCAACCCTGCTTCTGCCACCCGCTCGCCTACCCCCATCTCCGCTGGACAGCCCCTCTGCCTCCAACCCTGCTTCCACCTGCTGCCTGCCCAGATCTGCACTGGACAGCCCCTCTGCCTGCAACCCTGCTTCCACCTGCTGCCTGCCCAGATCTCTGCTGGACAGCCCCTCTGCCTCCAACCCTGCTTCCACCTGCTGCCTGCCCAGATCTCCACTGGACAGCCCCTCTGCCTCCAACCCTGCTTCCACCTGCTGCCTGCCCAGATCTCTGCTGGACAGCCCCTCTGCCTCCAACCCTGCTTCCACCTGCTGCCTGCCCAGATCTGCACTGGACAGCCCCTCTGCCTGCAACCCTGCTTCCACCTGCTGCCTGCCCAGATCTCCACTGGACAGCCCCTCTGCCCCCAACCCTGCTTCCACCTGCTGCCTGCCCAGATCTGCGCTGGACAGCCCCTCTGCCCCCAACCCTGCTTCCACCTGCTGCCTGCCCAGATCTGCGCTGGACAGCCCCTCTGCCTGCAACCCTGCTTCCACCTGCTGCCTGCCCAGATCTCTGCTGGACAGCCCCTCTGCCTGCAACCCTGCTTCCACCTGCTGCCTGCCCAGATCTGCACTGGACAGCCCCTCTGCCTGCAACCCTGCTTCCACCTGCTGCCTGCCCAGATCTGCACTGGACAGCCCCTCTACCTCCAACCCTGCTTCCACCTGCTGCCTGCCCAGATCTCCACTGGACAGCCCCTCTACCTCCAACCCTGCTTCCACCTGCTGCCTGCCCAGATCTGCACTGGACAGCCCCTCTGCCCCCAACCCTGCTTCCACCTGCTGCCTGCCCAGATCTGCACTGGACAGCCCCTCTGCCCCCAACCCTGCTTCCACCTGCTGCCTGCCCAGATCTCCGCTGGACAGCCCCTCTGCCTCCAACCCTGCTTCCACCTGCTGCCTGCCCAGATCTCCACTGGACAGCCCCTCTGCCTCCAACCCTGCTTCCACCTGCTGCCTGCCCAGATCTCCGCTGGACAGCCCCTCTGCCTGCAACCCTGCTTCCACCTGCTGCCTGCCCAGATCTCCACTGGACAGCCCCTCTGCCTCCAACCCTGCTTCCACCTGCTGCCTGCCCAGATCTGCACTGGACAGCCCCTCTACCTCCAACCCTGCTTCCACCTGCTGCCTGCCCAGATCTCCACTGGACAGCCCCTCTACCTCCAACCCTGCTTCCACCTGCTGCCTGCCCAGATCTGCACTGGACAGCCCCTCTGCCCCCAACCCTGCTTCCACCTGCTGCCTGCCCAGATCTGCACTGGACAGCCCCTCTGCCCCCAACCCTGCTTCCACCTGCTGCCTGCCCAGATCTCCGCTGGACAGCCCCTCTGCCTCCAACCCTGCTTCCACCTGCTGCCTGCCCAGATCTCCACTGGACAGCCCCTCTGCCTCCAACCCTGCTTCCACCTGCTGCCTGCCCAGATCTCCGCTGGACAGCCCCTCTGCCTGCAACCCTGCTTCCACCTGCTGCCTGCCCAGATCTCCACTGGACAGCCCCTCTGCCTCCAACCCTGCTTCCACCTGCTGCCTGCCCAGATCTCCGCTGGACAGCCCCTCTGCCTGCAACCCTGCTTCCACCTGCTGCCTGCCCAGATCTCCACTGGACAGCCCCTCTGCCTGCAACCCTGCTTCCACCTGCTGCCTGCCCAGATCTCCGCTGGACAGCCCCTCTGCCTGCAACCCTGCTTCCACCTGCTGCCTGCCCAGATCTCCGCTGGACAGCCCCTCTGCCCCCAACCCTGCTTCCACCTGCTGCCTGCCCAGATCTCCGCTGGACAGCCCCTCTACCTCCAACCCTGCTTCCACCTGCTGCCTGCCCAGATCTCCACTGGACAGCCCCTCTGCCTGCAACCCTGCTTCCACCTGCTGCCTGCCCAGATCTGCACTGGACAGCCCCTCTGCCTGCAACCCTGCTTCCACCTGCTGCCTGCCCAGATCTGCGCTGGACAGCCCCTCTGCCTGCAACCCTGCTTCCACCTGCTGCCTGCCCAGATCTGCACTGGACAGCCCCTCTGCCTGCAACCCTGCTTCCACCTGCTGCCTGCCCAGATCTCCACTGGACAGCCCCTCTGCCTGCAACCCTGCTTCCACCTGCTGCCTGCCCAGATCTGCACTGGACAGCCCCTCTGCCTGCAACCCTGCTTCCACCTGCTGCCTGCCCAGATCTCTGCTGGACAGCCCCTCTGCCTGCAACCCTGCTTCCACCTGCTGCCTGCCCAGATCTCTGCTGGACAGCCCCTCTGCCTCCAACCCTGCTTCCACCTGCTGCCTGCCCAGATCTCTGCTGGACAGCCCCTCTGCCTCCAACCCTGCTTCCACCTGCTGCCTGCCCAGATCTCCACTGGACAGCCCCTCTGCCTCCAACCCTGCTTCCACCTGCTGCCTGCCCAGATCTGCGCTGGACAGCCCCTCTGCCTGCAACCCTGCTTCCACCTGCTGCCTGCCCAGATCTGCACTGGACAGCCCCTCTGCCTGCAACCCTGCTTCCACCTGCTGCCTGCCCAGATCTGCACTGGACAGCCCCTCTGCCTGCAACCCTGCTTCCACCTGCTGCCTGCCCAGATCTCTGCTGGACAGCCCCTCTGCCTGCAACCCTGCTTCCACCTGCTGCCTGCCCAGATCTCTGCTGGACAGCCCCTCTGCCTGCAACCCTGCTTCCACCTGCTGCCTGCCCAGATCTGCGCTGGACAGCCCCTCTGCCTGCAACCCTGCTTCCACCTGCTGCCTGCCCAGATCTCCACTGGACAGCCCCTCTGCCTGCAACCCTGCTTCCACCTGCTGCCTGCCCAGATCTGCACTGGACAGCCCCTCTGCCTGCAACCCTGCTTCCACCTGCTGCCTGCCCAGATCTCTGCTGGACAGCCCCTCTACCTCCAACCCTGCTTCTACCTGCTGCCTGCCCAGATCTCTGCTGGACAGCCCCTCTGCCTCCAACCCTGCTTCCACCTGCTGCCTGCCCAGATCTCCACTGGACAGCCCCTCTGCCTGCAACCCTGCTTCCACCTGCTGCCTGCCCAGATCTCTGCTGGACAGCCCCTCTGCCTGCAACCCTGCTTCCACCTGCTGCCTGCCCAGATCTGCACTGGACAGCCCCTCTACCTCCAACCCTGCTTCCACCTGCTGCCTGCCCAGATCTCCACTGGACAGCCCCTCTGCCTGCAACCCTGCTTCCACCTGCTGCCTGCCCAGATCTCTGCTGGACAGCCCCTCTGCCTGCAACCCTGCTTCCACCTGCTGCCTGCCCAGATCTGCACTGGACAGCCCCTCTACCTCCAACCCTGCTTCCACCTGCTGCCTGCCCAGATCTGCGCTGGACAGCCCCTCTGCCTGCAACCCTGCTTCCACCTGCTGCCTGCCCAGATCTGCACTGGACAGCCCCTCTGCCTGCAACCCTGCTTCCACCTGCTGCCTGCCCAGATCTCTGCTGGACAGCCCCTCTGCCTCCAACCCTGCTTCCACCTGCTGCCTGCCCAGATCTCTGCTGGACAGCCCCTCTACCTCCAACCCTGCTTCCACCTGCTGCCTGCCCAGATCTCCACTGGACAGCCCCTCTACCTCCAACCCTGCTTCCACCTGCTGCCTGCCCAGATCTGCGCTGGACAGCCCCTCTGCCCCCAACCCTGCTTCCACCTGCTGCCTGCCCAGATCTCCACTGGACAGCCCCTCTGCCTGCAACCCTGCTTCCACCTGCTGCCTGCCCAGATCTCCACTGGACAGCCCCTCTGCCTGCAACCCTGCTTCCACCTGCTGCCTGCCCAGATCTCTGCTGGACAGCCCCTCTGCCTCCAACCCTGCTTCCACCTGCTGCCTGCCCAGATCTCCACTGGACAGCCCCTCTGCCTGCAACCCTGCTTCCACCTGCTGCCTGCCCAGATCTCTGCTGGACAGCCCCTCTGCCTGCAACCCTGCTTCCACCTGCTGCCTGCCCAGATCTCTGCTGGACAGCCCCTCTGCCTCCAACCCTGCTTCCACCTGCTGCCTGCCCAGATCTCCACTGGACAGCCCCTCTGCCTGCAACCCTGCTTCCACCTGCTGCCTGCCCAGATCTCTGCTGGACAGCCCCTCTACCTCCAACCCTGCTTCCACCTGCTGCCTGCCCAGATCTCTGCTGGACAGCCCCTCTACCTCCAACCCTGCTTCCACCTGCTGCCTGCCCAGATCTCTGCTGGACAGCCCCTCTGCCTCCAACCCTGCTTCCACCTGCTGCCTGCCCAGATCTCCACTGGACAGCCCCTCTACCTCCAACCCTGCTTCCACCTGCTGCCTGCCCAGATCTCTGCTGGACAGCCCCTCTACCTCCAACCCTGCTTCCACCTGCTGCCTGCCCAGATCTCCACTGGACAGCCCCTCTGCCTGCAACCCTGCTTCCACCTGCTGCCTGCCCAGATCTGCACTGGACAGCCCCTCTGCCCCCAACCCTGCTTCCACCTGCTGCCTGCCCAGATCTCCACTGGACAGCCCCTCTGCCTGCAACCCTGCTTCCACCTGCTGCCTGCCCAGATCTCTGCTGGACAGCCCCTCTGCCTGCAACCCTGCTTCCACCTGCTGCCTGCCCAGATCTGCACTGGACAGCCCCTCTGCCCCCAACCCTGCTTCCACCTGCTGCCTGCCCAGATCTCCACTGGACAGCCCCTCTGCCTGCAACCCTGCTTCCACCTGCTGCCTGCCCAGATCTCCGCTGGACAGCCCCTCTGCCTCCAACCCTGCTTCCACCTGCTGCCTGCCCAGATCTCTGCTGGACAGCCCCTCTACCTCCAACCCTGCTTCCACCTGCTGCCTGCCCAGATCTCTGCTGGACAGCCCCTCTGCCTCCAACCCTGCTTCCACCTGCTGCCTGCCCAGATCTCCACTGGACAGCCCCTCTGCCCCCAACCCTGCTTCCACCTGCTGCCTGCCCAGATCTCCACTGGACAGCCCCTCTGCCTGCAACCCTGCTTCCACCTGCTGCCTGCCCAGATCTCTGCTGGACAGCCCCTCTACCTCCAACCCTGCTTCCACCTGCTGCCTGCCCAGATCTCCACTGGACAGCCCCTCTGCCTGCAACCCTGCTTCCACCTGCTGCCTGCCCAGATCTGCACTGGACAGCCCCTCTACCTCCAACCCTGCTTCCACCTGCTGCCTGCCCAGATCTCTGCTGGACAGCCCCTCTACCTCCAACCCTGCTTCCACCTGCTGCCTGCCCAGATCTCCACTGGACAGCCCCTCTGCCTGCAACCCTGCTTCCACCTGCTGCCTGCCCAGATCTGCACTGGACAGCCCCTCTGCCCCCAACCCTGCTTCCACCTGCTGCCTGCCCAGATCTCCGCTGGACAGCCCCTCTGCCTCCAACCCTGCTTCCACCTGCTGCCTGCCCAGATCTCTGCTGGACAGCCCCTCTGCCTGCAACCCTGCTTCCACCTGCTGCCTGCCCAGATCTGCGCTGGACAGCCCCTCTGCCTCCAACCCTGCTTCCACCTGCTGCCTGCCCAGATCTCTGCTGGACAGCCCCTCTGCCTCCAACCCTGCTTCCACGTGCTGCCTGCCCAGATCTGCGCTGGACAGCCCCTCTGCCTCCAACCCTGCTTCCACCTGCTGCCTGCCCAGATCTGCGCTGGACAGCCCCTCTACCTCCAACCCTGCTTCCACCTGCTGCCTGCCCAGATCTCCGCTGGACAGCCCCTCTGCCTGCAACCCTGCTTCCACCTGCTGCCTGCCCAGATCTGCGCTGGACAGCCCCTCTGCCTGCAACCCTGCTTCCACCTGCTGCCTGCCCAGATCTGCGCTGGACAGCCCCTCTGCCTGCAACCCTGCTTCCATCATCCACCAGCCCACCAGTCCCGATCTCCGTGGGACAGCTCTGCTGCCCCTAATCCTAATTCCTAGAGGCCCGTTTCCCCACACACACACCTCCTCCCGGCCCGCACCACTCTGCTCCCCTCCCGGCAGCCACGCTGAGGCCTGGTATTTTTTTCCCACGGCCCGGTATCAGGCTGCAGCCCATCGTTTGGGAAACGCTAATCTAGAGAAAGGGATAAGCAATGGGTTGGCAAAATTTGCAGATGATTCCAAACTGCTCAAGATACTTAAGTCCAAAGCAAACTGTGAAGAGCTTCAAAAGGATCTCACAAAACTGGGTGACTGGGCAACAAATCGTCAAATGAATTTTAATATTGATAAATGTAAAGTATTGAGTTTTTTATTCAAGCCCCTGGAGAGTACTCAGAACGTACAGACAAAGCAGTGTGCTTTCTGATGTCATTTGCTACTATGTACTGGTGTGAGACACCGTTTTCATCACTTACCACCCTTAAGCCCACATTCAGAGGCAGGATGAATGCTGAACCTGAGTATGAGCCGTATGCTTTCATTGGTAGACCAAAATTCATTCATTCTTATTAAGGCTTTTTAATATAGCACTGTTATCCAAAGCACTTTACAATAGTTAGCGAATGATGCAAATGACATTTGATGAGTTCATTGGGTACGTCCCAAAAACGTGAGAAAATTTCAAGTGGTGCATGGAAAAAAGTCTGAGAAGACTGGTGAGATGAGAGTGGTGCCATTTCTCTCTCTCCCCGGGAGCAATGGAAGCCACCTCTGCCCAACACCCCTCCTTTCCTGTTAACCCAGAAGCTTGTCCTTTGAAATCTCTGCACTTGTCCTTTTAGCTTCAAAGCTCATCCTCTTCCATATCCATGAGCCTGGCCACAGGACAAAAGGCTCTCACCCAACACCCACTGCAGAGACCTGGCATGCTACAGGCCCCAGTCAGGAGGAACAAACAGCACTGGAAAGCTAAAGAAACAAGCCACACAAAAGCTTATGCCTGCAGGGCTTTGTAGCTGAGATTTATGACTCACAAGCTGTGTGATGCCCGGCCTCCCCTGTGTGTCACACAAACATGGCTCCCAACCTTTAGCCATTTTCATAGAGCTTCTGGGCTTCCCTCTCTGCTTCTGACTAGCCTGTAGACCTTGGCATTGTGTCCTTATTGCAGCCTTCCTGTCAATCTGTAGACGCTCCAGTCCCATCCCTGGTTCTGAGGGAGGCCAATTCCTGGGGATGGAGGTCAGGATGATCCAAGGAGTGATGGGGGAAGGGGAGGAGAGGTGTGAGTGAGAATACGGGGGCTTGTGTCAGAACAGAGGTTTAGACATGGGGATGCAATGGAGAAGGGGATGGGGCCTTTGGGAAAAAGGTGGGGCAAGAGGGAAGGCTTTGAAAGAATAGGCAGGGAGGGCACAGGACCTCAGGGGTCTAATCACAAGAAATTAGAAATTTGGAAACCCTGCAAGTTAAAAATACCTAGGACAGCCCAAGCAAAATGCAGGACAATGTAGCACTTTAAAGACTAACAAGATGGTTTATTAGATGATGAGCTTTCGTGGGCCAGACCCACTTCCTCAGATCAAATAGTGGAAGAAAATAGTCACAACCATATATACCAAAGGATACAATTAAAAAAAATGAACACATATGAAAAGGACAAATCACATTTCAGAACAGAAGGAGGATGCGGGGGGGGAGGGGGAGGAAGGAAGGTAAGTGTCTGTGAATTGATGATATTAGAGGTGGGGAGAGTGGGATGTTTGTGAGTTAATGGTATTAGAGGTGATAATTGGGGAAGCTATCTTGGTAATGGGTAAGATAGTTTGAGTGTTTGTTCATTCCTTTTTGGAGAGTGTCGAATTTTAACATGAATGACAGTTCAGAGGATTCCCTTTCAAGTGCAGAGGTAAAAGGTTTTTGTAGCAGAATGCAGGTGGTTAAGTCATTGAGAGAGTGTCCTTTTTGGTTAAAATGGCAAGAAACTGTTTTTTCTTTGTGATCTTGTCTGATATCTGTTTTGTGGGCATTAATCCTTTGGCGAAGTGTCTGAGACGTTTGTCCAATGTACATAGCAGACAGACACTTTCGGCACATGATAGCATAGATTATATTTCTGGATGCGCAGGAATATGTCTGGCCCATGAAAGCTCATCATCTAATAAACCATCTTGTTAGTCTTTAAAGTGCTACATTGTCCTGCATTTTGCTTCAGCTACCCCAGACTAACACGGCTACATTTCTATCACTATAGGACAGCCCAGTAAGTGATTCAGGGAAGAGGGCCCGATACCATGTCAGCAACCAGCTCTGCACAGACCTTGGTCTGCGAGCCACAGCACCATAGAATACTTCAGGGGCCTTTATGAATAAACAGATGCAGCAGCCTGTTCCGGATCTCTTTGGTCCTCACCCCATAAATGATGGGGTTGAGCATTGGGGGCATCAAGTAGTACACATTAGTAATGAGGACATAGAAATGCTGAGGCACCGTCTGGTGAAATCGGTATGAGAGGGAGAAGAAGAGTCCTGGGATATAAAATACCAAAATAGAACAGAAGTGGGAGATGCAGGTCCCAAAGGTTTTGAGCCGGGCGTCCTTTGTGGGGAGGCTGAAGATGGCCCTGAGGATCTGGGTGTAGGACACAACAATAAATATCACATCCAGACCCATCACACAGAAAAGGACAAAGAGGCCGTAGTAGCTACTGACACTGGTGTCGCCACAGGCCAGCTTCACCACGGCCATGTGTGCACAGTACGGCTGGGGGATGATGTTGGTTCTACAATATGACCACTGCCGCAACAGGAAGGGATAGGGCAGGATGAGTACACCACCCCGAAGCACCACAGCCAGGCAGACCTTGCTCACCATCGGGTTTGTCAGGATGGCAGAATGTCGCAGGGGATGGCAGATGGCCACGTAACGATCCAACGCCATGGCCACAAAGATCCCAGACTCCATTACTGAGAAGCTGTGAAAGACATAGAGCTGGGTGAGGCAAGCATTGAAATCAATCACCGTGGAGTTGAACCAGAAAATTGCCATCATTTTGGGCAGGATGAAGGTGGACAAGACCAGGTCGGTGATGGCCAGCACGCAGAGGAAATAGTACATGGGCACATGAAGGCTTGGTTCCTTCTTCACAACTAACAGGATGGTGAAGTTCCCCAAGAGGGCTATGGCGTACATGGCGCAGAAGGGGATGGCGATCCAGGCATGGGCTGCCTCCAGTCCAGGAATGCCCTGCAAGATGAAGACGGAAGGGTTGGTGAAATCGGTTTTGTTGGAACCTGACATGGAATGAAGTAGAATGTGTCGAACTCTGAAGCAAAACACAGTCTCCTGCATGTGCTGAGCGTTCCTCTGACTTCCTTTAAGTGCCCGGGATCCACAGTGATGGACACAGTACGAATGCCTGCAAGGGGTGACAATGTTAATATGAGACACCGCGTTGCATGACGGGGTGCTGTTCTGGTGGCTGACACACATGGGTTGTTCTTCACAAACTAAAAATGACATTTTCATTATTCAGAGAAACAACTATGAGCCAATAGCTCTACGAATGCAGATTGTATGTTTATGGCACTCCATTTGTCACTAATGTGTCGTGGAGTCGGAGACTTCAATAGGCACAGCAGGAAAATATGAGTTAGGAGACTTCTTACCTATCCTTGTCCTGTCCCCAATTCACCCGTTTACTGAAAAGTTGAGAGTGTGTTAAAAATAAACCACACATTTTCTATGGCATGCACCGGGAACCATCCCAATTAGAACAGACCTCATCATAAGAACATAAGAACATAAGAACGGCCGTACTGGGTCAGACCAAAGGTCCTTCTAGCCCAGTATCCTGTCTGCCGACAGAGCCACCACCAAGTGCCACAGAGAGGGTGGACCGAAGACAATGATCAAGCGATTTGTCTCCTGTCATCCCTTTCCAGCCTCTGACAAACAGAGGCCAAGGACACCATTTTATCCCCTGGCAATAGCCTTTTATGGACCTAACCTCCATGCAATTATCTAGCTTCTCTTTAAACTCTATTATAGTCCTAGCCTTCACGGCCTCCTCTGGCAAGGAGTTCCACAAGTTAACTATGCACTGTGTGAAGAAGAACTTTTATGAGTTTTAAACATGCTACCCATTAATTTCATTTGGTGTCCTCTATTCCTTCTATTATGGGAACTAATAAATAGCTTTTCTTTATTCTCCCTCTCCACACCACTCATGATTTTATATACCTCTATCATATTCCCCCTCAGTCTCCTCTTTTCGAAACTGAAATGTCCGAATCTCTTTAACCTCTCCCCATATGGGACCCGTTCCAAACCCCTAATCATTTTAGTTGTCCTTTTCTGAACCCTTTCCAAGGCCAAAATATCTTTTTTGAGGTGAGGAGACCACATCTGTACACAGTATTCAAGATGTGGGCGTACCATAGTTTTATACAGGAGCAGTAAGATATTCTGGGTCTTATTTTCTATCCCTTTCCTAATAATTCCTAGCGTCCTATTTGCCTTTTTGATCGCCGCTGCACACTGTGTGGACGTTTTCAGAGAACTGTCCATGATAACTCCAAGATCTCTTTCCTGATTTCTTGTAGCCAAATTAGCCCCCATCATACTGTACGTATAGTTGGGGTTATTTTTCCCGATGTGCATTACTTTACACTTATCCACATTATATTTGATTTGCCATTTTGTTGCCCAGTCACTCAGTTTGGTGAGATCTTCTTGGAGTCCCTCACAGTCTGCTTCTGTCTTGACTATCCTAAACAGTTTGGTATCATCTGCAAACTTTACCACCTCACTGTTTACGCCTTTCTCCAGATCATTTATGAATACGTTGAAAAGGATTGGTCTGAGAACATGTCATCCAAAAACCTGGGTGACATTGATAGCAGCTGCCCAAAACTGAAACTAGGTTTGTGTGCCCAAGGAATGGGATGGAGAAGAACTGGCACAGGACATATGCTCAGTTTTCCTCCCAGTCTCTATATAGGATACAACTGATACAAAGAGGCTACGTCTACACTGGCATGATTTTCCGGAAATGCTTTTAACGGAAAAGTTTTCTATTAAAAGCATTTTCGGAAAAGCGCGTCTAGATTGGCAGGAGGCTTTTCTGCAAACGCACTTTTTGTGGAAAGGCGTCCATGGCCAATCTAGATGCGCTTTTCCGCAAAAAAGCCCCGATCGCCATTTTTGCAATTGGGGCTCTTTTGCGGAAAACAAATCTCTACTGTCTACACTGGCCCGTTTCCACAAAATGTTTTTGGAAAAAGACTTTTGCCTTAACGGGAGCAGTATTTCTGCAAAAGCACTGACAATCTTACATGAGATCGCCAGTTCTTTTGCAGAAATTTAAGCGGCCAGTGTAGACAGCAGCTGCTTTTCTGGAAAAAGTGGCCAGTCTAGACACAGCCAGAGATTTTCTGAGACAGGTGATGAGAATGAGGGAGGCTGCCCTATGTAGATAGATTTATAGAATCATAGAACCATAGAGCTGGAAGATATCTCAGAAGGTCATCAAGTCCACCCCCTACTCTAGGCAGGACCAATTCCAACTAAATCAACCCGGCCAGGGCTTTGTCAAGCCGAGACTTAAACACCTCTAGGGATGGAGACTCCACTGCTTCCCTAGGGAACCCATTCCAGTGCTTCACCACCCTCCTAGGGAAATAGTTTTTCCTAATATCCAACCTGGACCTCCCCCACTGTAACTTGAGACCATTGCTCCCTGTTCTGCCATCTGTCACTACTGAGAACAGCCTCCCTCCATCCTTTTTGGAACCTCTCTTCAGGAAGTTGAAGGCTGCTATCAAATCCCCCCTCACTCTTCGCTTCTGCAGACTAAGCAAACCCAAATCCCTCAGCCTCTCCTCATAGGTCACGTGCTCCAGCCCCCTAATCATTTTGGTTGCCCTCCGCTGGACCCTCTCCAATAAGTCCACATCCTTTTTGTAGTGGGGGACCAGAACTGGGCACAATACTCCATATGTGGCCTCACCAAAGCCGAATAAAGGGGAATAATGACATCTCTGGATCTGCTGGCAATGCTCCTCTTAATGCAACCTAATATGCCATTAGCCTTCTTGGCTAGAAGGGCACACTGTTGACTCATATCCAGCTTCTCATCCACTGTAACCCCCAGGTCCTTTTCTGCAGAACTACTACTTAACTGGTTGGTCCCCAGCCTGTAACTATGCTTGGGATTCTTCCGTCCCAGGTGCAGGACTCTACACTTGTCCTTATTGAACCTCATCAGATTTCTTGTGGCCCAGTCCTCCAATCTGTCTAAATCACTCTGTACCCTATCTCTGCTCTCCAGCATATCTACCTCTCCCCGTAGCTTAGTGTCATCTGCAAATTTGCTGAGGGTGCAATCCATCCCCTCATCCACGTCATTAATAAGGGTATGTCTACACTACCACCCTAGTTCGAACTAGGGTGGTAATGTAGGCAACCGGAGTTGCAAATGAAGGCCGGGATTTGAATTTCCTGGGCTTCATTTGCATAAAGCCAGGCGCCGCCATTTTAAAATGTGAAACGAGGAGTAACGGTAGTTCGGAATAGGAAGCCTTGCTTCATTTGCAACTCCGGTTGCCTACATTACCACCCTAGTTCGAACTAGGGTGGTAGTGTAGACATACCCTAAGATATTGAAAAATCTGGTCCCAGAACCGATCCTTGGGGCACTCCGCTAGAAAGTGACCGCCATCCTGACATTGAGCCGTTGATCACTACTCACTGGGCCCGGGCTTCTAGCCATCTTTCTATCCATCTTACCGTCTATTTGTCCAATCCACATTCCCTTAACTTGCTGGCAAGAATATTGTGGGAGACTATATCAAAAGCCTTGCTAAAGTCAAGATATATCACATCCACTGACTTTCCCACATCCACAGAGCCAGTTACCTCATCATAGAAGCTAATCAGATTGGTCAGGCATGACTTGCCCTTTGTGAATCCATGCTGACTATTCCTAATCACTTTCCTCTCTTCCAAATGCCTCAAAATGGATTCCTTAAGGATTCCTCCCATGATTGTTCCAGGAACTGAGGTAAGACTGACTGGCCTATAGTTCCCTGGATCGTCCTTCTTCCCTTTTTTGAAGATGGGCACTACATTTGCCTTTTTCCAATCATCCGGGATTTCTCCCGATCTCCATGACTTTTCAAAGATAATGGCCAAAGGCTCCTCAATGACATTTGCCAACTCCCTCAGATAGAGCTGTCAGAGACTCTTTAAGCAAAATGCAGGACAATGTAGCACTTTAAAGACTAACAAGATGGTTTATTAGATGATGAGCTTTCGTGGGCCAGACCCACTTCCTCAGATCAAATAGTGGAAGAAAGTAGTCACAACCATATATACCAAAGGATACAATTTAAAAAAATGAACAAATATGAAAAGGACAAATCACATTGCAGAACAGAAGGAGGATGCGGGGGGGTGGGAAGGGGGAGGAAGGAAGGTAAGTGTCTGTGAATTGCTGATATTAAAGGTAGGGAGAGTGGGATGTTTGTGAGTTAATGGTATTACAGGTGATAATTGGGGAAACTGTCTTGATAATGGGTGAGAAAGTTCAAAGACTTGTTAAGTCCTTGTCGGTAAGTGTCGAATTTTAACATGAATGACAGTTCAGAGGATTCCCTTTCAAGTGCAGATGTAAAAGGTCTTTGTAGCAGAATGCAGGTGGCTAAGTCATTTAGAGAGTGTCCTTTCTGGTTAAAGTGGCAAGAAACTGTTTTCTCTTTGTGATCTTGTCTAATATCTGTTTTGTGGGCATTAATCCTTTGGCGAAGTGTCTGAGATGTTTGTCCAATGTACATAGCAGACGGACACTTTCGGCACATGATAGCGTAGATTATATTTCTGGATGCGCAGGAATATGTGTTCTTGATCTTATAACTCACTTGGTTAGGTCCAATAATGGTATCAGCAGAATGAATATGTGGACAAAGCTGGCAACGGGGTTTGTTGCAAGGGAAGGTACCAGGGTTGGTATTAGTGTGGTATGTCCTGTGGTGGTTGGTAAGAATCATCTTGAGGTTAGGTGGTTGTCTATAGGAGACTATGGGTCTGTCTCCCAGAGGGTCTGTCTGTCTCCCAGACAACCACCTAACCTCAAGATGATTCTTACCAACCACCACAGGACATACCACACTAATACCAACCCTGGTACCTTCCCTTGCAACAAACCCCGTTGCCAGCTTTGTCCACATATTCATTCTGCTGATACCATTATTGGACCTAACCAAGTGAGTTATAAGATCAAGAACACATATTCCTGCGCATCCAGAAATATAATCTACGCTATCATGTGCCGAAAGTGTCCGTCTGCTATGTACATTGGACAAACATCTCAGACACTTCGCCAAAGGATTAATGCCCACAAAACAGATATTAGACAAGATCACAAAGAGAAAACAGTTTCTTGCCACTTTAACCAGAAAGGACACTCTCTAAATGACTTAGCCACCTGCATTCTGCTACAAAGACCTTTTACATCTGCACTTGAAAGGGAATCCTCTGAACTGTCATTCATGTTAAAATTCGACACTTACCGACAAGGACTTAACAAGTCTTTGAACTTTCTCACCCATTATCAAGACAGTTTCCCCAATTATCACCTGTAATACCATTAACTCACAAACATCCCACTCTCCCTACCTTTAATATCAGCAATTCACAGACACTTACCTTCCTTCCTCCCCCTTCCCACCCCCCCGCATCCTCCTTCTGTTCTGCAATGTGATTTGTCCTTTTCATATTTGTTCATTTTTTTAAATTGTATCCTTTGGTATATATGGTTGTGACTACTTTCTTCCACTATTTGATCTGAGGAAGTGGGTCTGGCCCACGAAAGCTCATCATCTAATAAACCATCTTGTTAGTCTTTAAAGTGCTACATTGTCCTGCATTTTGCTTCAACTACCCCAGACTAACACGGCTACATTTCTATCACTATTCTTCAGAGACTCTTTAGTGTAGGGAAGAGAAAAAAGCAAGTGGGAGATGATAGAAAAGAAGATGTTAACAATTGAATTCATTATATTGAAGTGGAAAATGAGGGAAACTTTCTAACCAGTAATAGCATGGTAATTTAGGGCTTCAGATGGGCTAGTACCCCAAAGCTGAAGCAAATTATCAGCAGAATTGACTGTGAGGAATAAATATAGACCAAATGAAAACAAAAATTGTAATTTATTTAAGACGAGATTATTAGATAGCTCGAAGGCAACATTCCACAGTCAATGCTGGTGAAAATAGCATAAGGTAAGGAAGAAATGGGGGAGAAAAATATGACAGAGGGGGAAAAGGGAGAAAGGCAAGGAATGCAAATTGAAAGTAATGAAAATAAATGAGTGATGTTGAAAATATCCATGATTAGCAAAGCTAGGGAATACAAAAAGGAGGGTTTTAGTGTATTAAGGACAAAGGAAATCCTTGGAAAGGTTTAGCCAGTTCCTAAAGGGAGAAAGGAAACTTGTTAATGTCACAGGAAAGGTCGATATGTTCAAGAAAAAGTTTTGTTTTGCATTTGGAAAAAAGCAGTATTATATCCTCCTATGACGTGAGAGGTGAAATACATTCCAGTCTATGAGCATCCAAGAAGAAGATTAAAAAATATGAACAGTTGAACATTTGAATTGTGAACACTACAACCGCATACTGCCCAATCAAGCACACATCTCATGTGGAATCAGAAGACTGAAACCAGGCAGCAAATGCTAAATATAGACATTAAATAAATAAAGGCAAATGAAAGGCATTTTCTGTTTCATGTAATTAAAAAAAGACAAACTTGGGAAAAAATTGACAAGGAAATAATGGAAAAGTTGATATACAAATGGGTAAAAAAGTTTGGAATCTAATTAATGCCGATCAACATCATGGAGAGTCCATTAGCTGACAAGGAGGCTATTAATCAACCTCAACAATCAAACATTAGAGTTACAAACATCAGAGTTCCAAACTGACCAATCACACATCTCATTGTGAACTTGAAGGGAACAATCAGGCAGTAGAGGCAAAATAAATTCAGTAATGAAAAAAAGAAAGCAAATGCAAAGCTTTTCTCTCTTTAATATAAATTTTATAAGAATAAAAAAATATAAAAATAAAAATAAAGGAAAAGTTGAAAAAAAGATTTCACAAGGTAAAGGAATAATGGAAAAGCTAATATTCAATTTGATAAAAAAGTTTGTAAGCTACTTAATGCCCGTTAACATCGTGGCGAATGGAAAACAGCCCTTGCCAAATAAATCTGGGCAAATGCTAAATACAGGCAGTCCCCGGGTTTCATGGATCCGACTTACATCAGATCCCTACTTACAAATGGGGTGAGGCAACCCCGCACTAGCTGCTTTCCCCCAGCAGACCAGGGAGACGCGAAGCTAGCACCCCCCCCCCCCCAGCAGACCAGGGAGACGCGAAGCTAGCACCCCCCCAGCAGACCAGGGAGACGCGGAACGGCTTTTCTCAGCAGACACCTCAGCTTGAGAATAAGGACTGAGGGAAGTGAGGTGTGGGAGAATAAAACTGAGCTCTGGAGAAATGTTTGGCTAGAGTTTCCCCTACAATATGTACCAGTTCCGACTTACATACAAATTCAACTTAAGAACAAACCTACAGTCCCTATCTTGTACGTAACCCGGGGACTGCCTGTATAAACATTAAATAAATAATGGTAAAGGAAAGGCAGTATTCTGTTTAATGTAGTTAAAAAAAGACAAAGTTGGAAAAAAAGATTTGACAAGGAAAGGAAATAATGGAAAAGTTGATATACAAATGAATAATCTAATTAGTTTGGAATCTAATTAATGCCAATCAACATCATGGAGAGTCTATTAGCCATCAAGGAGGATATACGTGAACATCAGCAGTCAACTAATTAGGGTTACAAATACCAGAGTTACAAACTGACCAATCACACATCTCATTGTGAACCTGAAATGAACAATCAGGCAGCAGAGGCAAAATAAATTCAGTAATTAAAAAAAGAAAGCAAATGCAAGGCATTGCTCTGTTTAACATAAATTACATAAGAATTAAAAAGAAGGGAAAGTTGGGGAAAAAAAGATTACACAAGGTAAGGAAATAATGGAAGAGCTAATATTCTATTAGATAAAAAAAACGTGTAAGCTAATTAATGCCAGTAAACATCGTGGTATATGAAACACAGGCCTTGCCAAATAAATCTGCGCACGTCTATAAGGCAGGGCAAAAGTCAAATCATGATACTCATTTTCAGCTTCGTCAATTGAGTAGTTGAAGTAGCTTAACTCAGCTACATAGTTGCAAGTCCAAGGAAGAACTCACTTCCTTTGACTTCCCTTATTCCTCATGTAATGAGGTTTACAGGAGTCGGAGTAAGAAGTCCTCCAGCTTGACAGTAGTTTGACACTGTTTTGAAATAACTACCTGCTGTGGAGATGTGGACTAAATTATTTTGAAATTATGTTGAAGTGTAGACATACCCTAAGTAACATTCACTTTCCTTCTGAAGGATTCCTCTGGCACTGAAATAGAGCCAGGGCCTGCAGAAGAAAAGAATGGGTGTTGAACCAGGCCAGTGGAAGAAATCCATCCCTGTGGCAAGGGCCGTGGGAGGTGTAGAGTCTGTTCAGAGCAAAAAGGACCATTTATTTCTGCGCTATCCCAGCACACCCATGTTGCACTAGGTTGTTGAGCGGGGAGTTCCTCAGCGACACATGGGTACCTGTGAATCCTGAGACCAGAGTGTCTTTCCTGGGAATCTCCCTCAAGTAGCCGTATCCTGCTCCTCTCTCAGCCCAGCATCTGCAGCAACAGGCGACGCTAAAAGCTGATGCAGGGATGGCACCATATATAAGGCAGCTCTGTGCCCTCCCACGGGGGTTTACTCCGCGTCTGGGGGAGAAGCAGCATCTGGATGTAAACAGGCTGGAGACGGGGGTTCCTCAGTCCATTGTCCCTGTTCCTATTTCTGTGCTTCTGGGATATCTATCCAGGGTTAGCGGTAAACAGTAATTTTGGGACCTTCCCGGGGAGGGGTGAGACGATTCAGGCTCCCTGCTGAGTCCGAGAGGAACTGGCTGCTCTGTGTATTTGTTTGTATTTTAAAATTAAAGTTGATTAGTAAGGAAAGGAGAGATTCGTGCCTAGGAGATCTGATGCCACGTAAATGTCCGTGATGGTTGGGTGGATAGTAGAGACACAGATGCGGAGACAGATGACTGAGGAGGCCCTGCTTGTGGTGTGGGGCTGACACAATTCCCTGGGGTGCAAGCTGCCATGTAGTCAGCACTGAGCCCTCTGGTCTGTCCTGCCTCCTGGCCCAGGTATGATCTTCTGTCTGTCGGATGGGTCATTAGTGGTTTCTCAGACGGCCATTTCCTCAGCTCCACCGGCATCCTCCATTAAAGAGACAGGGGGTGTTTTAAAAAGAGGATTAAGAAAAAATCCAGACGTGGATTAGGGTCCGTTCGTCACCCCTCTCCCCATCGCCAAGAGGTCAGTGGTGTGACGGCTCCCCTGTGCCATCGCGGTGACAGGGTTTCCTCTCAGAGCCTGACCCACAGGCTGGGTGGCTGGGTGCACGGAGGTGGAAACAGCCCTTCTGCCCTGGGCACCTTCCCACCATTGACCAAGGAGGAGATATTCCCGTGCAGGCCCTATTCCTCCGCCAGACCCCCCTAGACACAAATCTCTCTGCTCAGGTGGGGTCTGTCCCCTACTCAGCTGGGATGGGCTCGCAGCCAACAACCTGGACAGGTGTGTCAGGGGCAGGCACCCCATCTCCTTCCCTGTCTGAGGTGGGGTTGCCTCCTGCTGCAGGTTTATTCACCACAGAGTCTTGTCTCCGCTCAAACCACCCGCTAAAGAAGCCATCACCTCATCCACAGCTGTCACCTTTGTGTCCCACAGACATTGTGGGACGGCATGTTTGCGTATAATTGAGAAATGCTGCTGAGCAACAAGAGCCAATCTTCCTTCAGAGTGCGTACTGCCTTTGCCCTTTTCCACTTTCCCATCAGATCTTTCATTGTGTTTGCAGATTCCCCATTCCTCACACCAGCGCCCCCTTCAAGTAGAGGCAGTGGATTAATGGGCATCCTCCCCCCAGGACAGAGATGTCTCACCTCATTACATCTCTGGCCATCACCCCGAGGAAGGGAGTTACCTGGCAACCACAGCCCGTGGTCCTGGCCGGCCATGTAGAGACACAGCCAGTCGGGGCTTTTGTCCTCTTACCAGGGCAAAGCAATATTACGAGTCCAGGCCATTTGTCAGGGCAGGGCAACAACGGATCCCTGGCTCAGGTCTGTGTCCAGGGCCAAGCAGCCCACAGCCCTTTCTGGGACCCAGGCCCTCAGTCAGGGTGGGCAGTGACGAGACTATGGCTCAGGCCTGTTGCCAGGAGCGACCTGCAAACAATTAGCAGCAAGGCCTTGGTCAGGGAAAGGTCTGTGGCTGAAGCCTCTAGTCAGGGCAAAATCTGACTATATGAGCCCCAGGCCTCAGTCAGGGCAGGCAGTAAAGGGTCTATGGCTCAGGGCTGTCCCCAGGCCATGCAGCAGAACCCAAAATTTAGTAGCCCTAAACCCTTAGTCTGGGCAGGAGAGAGGTGCGTATTTCCAGTTCTCGCCTGTAGTGAGAGACCCCACAGAGACATGGTAACACACAGAAACTTGTTGGGGAACATTTTAACTTGCCCAGACACTAACTAATGGATCAAAAAGTGGCTATTCGCTTACAGAGTAATTTCAGGAACCAGCTAGAGAGAGAGAGAGTCTGCGGAACTGGTCTTCATTTGCAAATTTGACACATTTACACAAGGACTGAACAAAGATCTGTCTTGGATCAGCCATTATATACAACACCCAGATGACATCAAAAGCTAGTAGGATCATTTAGCATAGACACTTTAATCAAAGGCTGCATCTAGACTGGCATGATTTTCCGGAAATACTTTTAATGGAAAAGTTTTTCCATTAAAAGTATTTCCACAAAAGAGCGTCAAGATTGGAAGTGCCTTTGCGCAAAAGATTTGCTTTTGCGCAAAAGCATCTGTGCCCAGTATAGATGCGGTTTTGCACAAGAAAGCTCCAGCGGTCATTTTCTCCATCGGGGCATTCTTATGCAAAAAAGTCCTGTCCCTGTCTACACTGGCCATCTTGTGCAAGAACACTTGCACAAGGGGGCTTTTTCCTGAGCGGGAACGTCAGAGTTCTTGTGCAAGAACACTGACAATCTTACATTAGATCGTCAGTTTTCTTGCACAAATTCTTGCGGCCAGTTTAGACATCTGGCAAGTTTTTGCACAAAAGCCAGTCTAGAAGCTCCCAATGGGTTTTTCCCTTCCGACTCTCCACTCTTTTTCTGCTTTTTATTTGAAGCTCTGTTCCTCTTGTCCCATATTTGTTGTCTGAAGAAGTGGGTTCTGCCCATAAAAACTCATGATACTATCTAGATATATTTTTGGTTAGTCTCTAAGGTTATGTCTACACTGCAAATTTGTTTCAAAATAACAACCGTTATTTCGAAAGAACTTTACTAGCGTCTACACAGCCAAAGCGCTATTTCGAAATTAATTTGAAATAGCAGAGCACTTATTTTGAATTTGATAAAGTTCATTCCATGAGGAATAATGCCAAATTCGAAATAGCTATTTTGAAATTAGCACTGTGTAGACACTTATATTGAAATAGGGGGTCTCTAGCCTCAACCAAGAACACTTCTCCCCCTTCCCTTCTCCCCAGAGCCCTTAAAGAGGTAGACTCCAGCCACAGTGCCTGTGCCAGCTCCAAACCTGCCAGCTCAGAGCCAGCAGTCACTGCCCTTACCCCTGACTCAGTGGCCCCAAAATATGAGCCAGCAAGCCACTGGAAGCCAGCCCTCCACTGCTCCCCAGGAACAGTCTGCCAGTTCCCAGGAGCCAGCCAGGGCCAGGAGAAGGCGGGCACCTTCCTGGTGCAGGGTGGAGATCATAGACGTTATTCAGGTTTGGGGGGGATGCCCCTGACATCTATGATCTATGCACTAGATGGAGGAACACAGCTGCCTATGGCAGGATAGCTGCCAGCCTGGCCACCAAAGGCCACATGCAAACCCAGGAGCAGGTTTGCATAACAATCAAGTTGGTCCAAAGATACCCCCAAGTCTGAGTCCTGAGCTTCCCCCCCTTCTTCCCTTTGCTTCCCCCTTCCCACTCCCTCCTCCCAGGTTTCCCCCTCCTCTCTCCCACCCTCTCTTCTCCCTTCTCCCATCTTCTTTCCCCAGTCTCACCAGAGTTTCCTCCCCCCCCAGTTTTGTTAGAGAGTTTGTGTTCATGAAAATATATGTATTTTATTTGACATCAGGAAGTGGGGTTAGGGAGGGGTAAGTGGGAGGAATGAGGCACAACCCCCAGTGGGGAAGACCAGGGAGGCTCTTAGTGCTCCTCAGGGTGGAAGTTCTCCCACAGGGCCTCCTGGATTCTGACAGCCCCCCAATGGACCTTCCAGATGGCAGCCTGCAGAACGTGCAGCCAGGCTCGCAACAACGTGTCCATGAGAAGCACCAGAGTGCCCAGGGGCAGCTCTGGCTCCATGGTGCAGAGTGCTGTGGTGTCCCGAGTGAGGGCAACCAGAACACGCAGAGACAAAATGCGTTGGTGTCTCTCATTGAGGTAGGCAAGCAAGCAGGGAAAGCTGAGAACCGTCTGTCCAGGGGGGTCCCTTTAAGCACAGGCCTCAGATAGCCTCAGACAGCAGCCACACAAAGTAACTCCTGACCTGATGCCCTGCCAGACCTGGTTCCAACCGGCCTTACATGCGATTCAGCGTCCACTCAGTGTGGACGCGCTATTTTGAAATAGTCCAAATAGGGGAGTTGTGTTCACTTAACTTGATGGGAGAACCACTACTGTAGATTTATGTCGTGCCTACACAGAATGTGTAGACTAACACTCAATAGGATCTTTCAGAAAAGTATCTAGTCCAAATCTGTGGACATGCAGAGCCAGAGAATCCAGCACTTTTCTTTGCAGCCCTCTAGAATCGGGGTAGGGAAGGTCGTAGTACTGGGGGTAGGGAGTACACAAATGTCCATAACCCTGAGATTGGGAAAAGGCTCCAGAGAGGCCTACCCACCATGCAACGTCCTCTTATGTCCTTACCTTATCAGGTCCTGGCATACCAAGAACCCAAAGATGACCTTGAACTGACATCCCTACTGACAGGGACACTGAGGAAAACCAGTGACTAAAACATTTTAAGATTGAGCAAGGAGTTGAAAGACACAATGTGTATCGAATAAATGAAACTGTCCTTGCAGAAATTCTTCAATTGTGTGATAGTTTCTTGCTAATGGTAAACCTTATGAAAAAAATTGGTACTGATGGTAAACCTATGCAAAGGTGTAACATGCATGACTTTGGGAATTTTGGACACGTTAGGCATAATCACCAGGAAGATGTATGGGGGAGAGTAATTCTCAACTAACACCTGTCTAATGGCGCCGAGTTTGTCACAGTGGAGAAACCATAACAAACATGCACTACTTGTGCAGAAGGGGAAACTGAGGAAATTTTTTTTAACACTGCTGCATAGATACAAAGAGAGTTATTCTAGCAACCTAGAGAAGGCACACTTCCTGCCTTTTGAGATCTCTAGGCAGAGCTAAAAGGTGTTGCAAGGTATGCAGAGTTCTGCAAGAAAACGTGGGTAACACTACACTATGCAACACCTGCGGAGTTAAAACATAGGGTATGTCTACACTACCCCGCTAGTTCGAACTAGGGTGGTAATGTAGGCATACCGCACTTGCAAATGAAGCCCGGGATTTGAATTTCCCGGGCTTCATTTGCATAAGCCGGCCGGCGCCATTTTTAAATGCCAGCTTGTTCGAACCCCGTGCCGCGCGGCTACACGCGGCACGGGCTAAATAGTTCGAACTAGCAAGCCATTCTGCACTATCTGTACACCTCGTTCAGAATGGCTTGCTAGTTCGAACTATCTAGCCCGTGCCGCGTGTAGCCGCGTGGCACGGGGTTCGAACAAGACGGCATTTAAAAATGGCGCCGGCCGGCTTATGCAAATGAAGCCCGGGAAATTCAAATCCTGGGCTTCATTTGCAAGTGCGGTATGCCTACATTACCCCGCTAGTTCGAACTAGCGGGGTAGTGTAGACATACCCTTAAAGACTATGTTTAGCCGGGCATAATTTTCCGCAAATGCTTTTAACAGAAAAGTTTTTCTGTTAAAAGCATTTGTGGAAAAGAGTGTCTAGATTGGCACGGATGCTTTTCCGCAAAAGCACATTTTGCGGAAAAGCGTCTGTGCCAATCTAGACACGGTTTTGCACAAGACAGCCCCAATCGCCATTTTCACCATCGGGGCTTTTTTGGGCAAAACAGTTTTCAGCTGTCTACACTGGCCCTTTTGCGCAAAAGCATTTCTGGAAAAGGGCTTTTGCCCAAACGGGAACATCAAAGCATTTGCACAAGAAGCACTGATTTTGGACAGTAGAACGTCAGTGCTTTTGCGCAAAATCAAGCGGCCAGTGTAGACAGCTGGCAAGTTTTTGCGCAAAAACAGTTGCTTTTGCGGAAAAACTTGCCAGTCTAGATGCAGCCAAAGAGTGCTTTAATGAAAGGAGCTACACAGTATGATGACAGTTACTAATAACAATTACTAATCTCTGATCCATTAGTGAGAGCCCTACGTGCCTGCAGAACATGTTCCGATCTCCCCTCAATTATTTTTCTCCAGATCTGTCTCATATCTACCCCTCCATCCTGGGTATTTACAGGATTTCAGAACATTGGGGATCTAGTCATTATCCCTAGTTTTCTGATTACTAAACTCTATTTTTTAAATGTACACAAATACACAGAGCTGCTATTTCCTCTCTGAGTCAATGAAGAGCCCAAGAGTCCTCATCTCCCTGTGGGAAAGTTCCTTAATTAGTGTTAAATTCTAACTCTGATCATTATCACAGAAGCGCAGCCATGCAATCAGAGACTTGGCCTAGAGCGTCTCTGGTCTCTGGACTGTTTCCATCAGGAAGCAGCTTCTCCCCTAGAGATGGAGTGAACCCCACTGAGCTGCATTATAAATGGTCCACACGTCTGTTTCAGCGCTTGGCATGCGATATCGCTGCTGATTCTGGAATGTGAGCGATGTGTGATGCGCGTCCCAGGGAAGGCACGTCCATCTCCAGATTCACAGGTACTCATCTCGTGCTGAGGAGCTCACCTGCTCAACTAACCCAGTGCAACAGGGGCATGGCACAATGTAAGTCTGTTTCCCTTTCTGCTCTGCACAGCAATTAAACATCCCAGGGACCCTAGCACATATGACACTCGTTTCTGGATCCTGTCCATTTCCTGTATCACCCTTATGTACATTGGGGACCAAACCTGGACACGATGCTCCAGCTGAGACTGAACCAGTGCCTAGAGCAAACTTTCCCTCCCGTGACTTGCATTTTTTTTGCAATAGCAAAAAATCAACACACCTAAGAGCTGTGAAAAAAACCCAGCAAGCAAATGGTCTGGTAGCTCTTTATAGACTAACAAAACATGTAGATGGGATCATGAGCTTTTGTGGGCACAGCCCACTTCTTCAGATGAGCGGAGTTATGACTAGGAGATAAGAAAACTCGAAATAAATAGGAGAAGGGAAGGGGGAAAGGGAAAGATGCTCTGTCCCCCATCCCACTACCTCTATACATAAAGGCTGTGTCTAGACTGGCCAGTTTTTCTGGAAAATCAGCCGCTTTTCCGGAAAAACTTGCCAGCTGTCTACACTGGCCGCTTGAATTTCCGCAAAAGCACTGACGATCTCATGTAAGATTGTCAGTGTTCTTGCAGAAATACTATGCTGCTTCCGTTCGGGCAAAAGTCCTTTTGCGCAAAAGGGCCAATGTAGACAGCTCAGATTTGTTTTCCGCAAAAAAGCCCCGATTGCGAAAATGGCGATCAGGGCTTTTTTGCGGAAAAGCGTGTCTAGATTGGCATGGACGCTTTTCTGTAAAAAGTGCTTTTGCAGAAAAGCATCGGTGCCAATCTAGATGCTCTGTTCTGAAAATGCTTTTAACAGAAAACTTTTCCGTTAAAAGCGTTTCCAGACAATCATGCCAGTCTAGACGTAGCCAAAATATCAGGAGAAAGGGTGCTAAACCTGAGTAGATAAAGATCAAAGTCAGTGGATAGACTGGTAAGGCAGGAAGGATACCATTCAGAGAGCAGTTAGCACCTTCAGTGATAAAGGGTCCACCACCCCGTATCTTGATTAAGTCCATTAGTAATTGAATTGAGTTTGCATATGTATTGTAATTCCAAGCTTTCCCTGTGGATTTGGCTTGAAGAACTGGCCTGAGACAAGACCGCCACCTTCAGACCTGTGAGACTATGGTTAGGTAAACAGAAATGTTCTGCCACTGGCTTCTGAGTATTTTCTTTACGTATATCCGATTTGTGTCCATTGATGCTTTCCTGTAGAGAACGTCCAGTTTGACCAATATGTATAGTAGAGGGGTGCTGTTGGCACGCTGGTGTAGCCAACATGAGACAGAGGAATTCTTCCACCGACCCTACCTCCACCTCTTTTTGGGGTGGATTACCTGTGCTGATAGAAGAGCCATTGTTGTTAGTTTAAGTAGTGTCTACACTGAAGCACAAGGATAGCAGTGCTGTAGATTGTAAGTGTAGACAAGCCCTTGTGTATATCTTCCAGAAAACGCATCCAGTCTGGATCTGCAGATATGAGTAGCTGGAGAATCTTGTTCTGCCTTTTGCTTGTAGATTACAGGGTTTGTTATTACCTATGGCTGTGTCTACATTGGCCCCTATTCCGTAATAGGGATGCAAATGTAGCACTTTGGAATAGGCAAATCCGCGGGGGATTTAAATATCCCCCGTGGCATTTGCATTAACATGGCTGCCGCTTTTTTCCGGCTTGTAGATAAGCTGGAGAAAAGCGCCAGTCTGGACGCGATCCTCCGGAAAATAGGCTCTTTTCCGGAGGATCTCTTATTCCTACTTGAAAGAGCTTATTTTCTGGAGGATCGTGTCCAGACTGGCGCTTTTCTCCAGCTTATCTACAAGCCGGAAAAAAGCGGCAGCCATGTTAATGCAAATGCCGCGGGGGATATTTGAATCCCTTGCGGATTTGCCTATTCCAAAGTGCTACATTTGCATCCCTATTACGGAATAGGGGCCAATGTAGACACAGCCTATGGTTTTTGATAAGATAAATAGACGAAAGTCTTTAATCTCCGAGGCTATGTCTAGACTGCAGAGTTAAATTGGAAAAAGATACGCAATTTGTGGTATGCAAATTGCATATATTTTTCTGGTTTACTTTTGAAAAAGGCTTTCCCAAAATTTGGCGTGTCTGCCCAGCGCCAAATTTTGGGGGGAAAAAAGTGCTTTTAAATTAATGGAGATGGTCTATCTCCTAGAACTGGAAGGGACCTTGAAAGGTCATTGAGTCCAGTCCCCTGCTTTCACAGCAGGACCAAGCACCATCCTTAATGAATTTTTGCCCCAAATGGCCATGACAAGGATTGAACTCATAATCCTGGGTTTAAGCAGGCCAATGCTCACACCACTGAGCTATCCCTCTCCCTGCTTGTGTGATACATCCCCTATGCCTCATAGAAAGAGGTTTACAGGGATGGTGAACGAGAGCATCCCCTTTTTTAATGTTTTTTGAAAAGTGGACATGTTCCTTGGATGCAGCATTGCTTCTTTGGGATACCTCCAGTATCCCAGAAAAGCCATGGACTCTAGACAAAGCCTTTCTGTCCCACACTTTCGCCAGCTTCAAATATTTTTGTGGCTCTTTTGTGCACCATCTCCAATTTTTCAACATCCTTTCCAAAATGCGGACCTTATGACAGCACTAGTTGCTTTCACCGACATCATGTCCTGCAGTCAAATCCTTCCCCTTCTCCAAGACACCTGTTTATACATGGGCCCATTTGTCCACAGCAAAGCACTGGGAATTCCACATTGACCCCCAAATACTATTCAGTGTCCCTGATTTCCAATATACAGTGCGTTAGTGTGACGGATCCTCTCATGCTTTATGAAATAGACGTATGGACATGAATATACATAACTCAAAGGTGCTTTGAGCAAATTATTTCATGTAACCACCAATCTGCATGTCACGATCCACTGGATCTGTTTCTCTTACTTTGATGTGTGTATCATTTGTGTGTGTAAAATTAGACATATGGGCTACGTCCACACTGGCATGATTTTCCGGAAATGTTTTTAACGGAAAAGTTTTCCGTTGAAAGCATTTTCGGAACAGAGCGTCTAGATTGGCACGGACGCTTTTCCGCAAAATCTAGATGTGCTTTTGCGCAAAAATCCTCAATTGCCATTTTTGCGATCAGGGCTTTTTTGCGGAAAACAAATCTGGGCTGTCTACACTGGCCTTTTTGCGCAAAACTTTTGCACAAAAGGGACTTTTGCCCGAACGGGAGCAGCATAGTATTTCCGCAAAAAGTACTGATTTCTTACAGTAGGAAGTCAGAGGTTTTGCAGAAATTCAAGCGGCCAGTGTAGACAGCTGGCAAGTTTGTCCGGAAAAGTGGCTGATTTTCCGGAAAAACTGGCCAGTCTAGACACAGCCATGGAGTGGGGAATACTTTGTGGATTTAATTGTGTGAATGAGAGACATGGAGGATGTTATCCTCAAAGTCTTGATGAGCAACTTTTAAACAGTCTCTTTTATCCCTAAGGCTAATGGTGGTTGGTACAGAGGGGCCTCTATTCCTTAACAAAGAATAGGAAAGCAGGGGCCTTGGTCTTTTGGCCGGGCTGCACCTGAAGGAAGGATCCGAAGACCCCAGGGTGGGGAGACAGCCTGGTTTGCAGGGGCAGCTGGAAAAGAGTTTGAAAAGAGGTTTTAGGGTGAGTTTGAAGAGTTTGTGCTGAGGTTTCAGTGTAGAATTAGCCAAACGTTTTTGTTTCTTTTGCTTTGTAACCTATTTTGCTCAGCCTGTTTTCACTTATCACCACTTCAATCCTACTGCTTGCACTTAACACAATCACTTTTATTTTCTATCAAGCCCAGTGTAAATAATAGTTACCTGGCGGGAGGGGAGGCACCCAGTGTGCACATCCCCCTTCCATTGTTAAAGGGGGCTCACCCAGGTCATTTATTGGGGGTTTTGATCCCATCTGGGGAGGGGTATCCCAAGGAGCTGGGCCCTACACTGCACTCTCCTTGGACCTGAGGTGGTTCAGTGTCTGTGCTGCTTCTCGGTGGGGGCAGGGACCTCAGCTCGGGGCCTTGGCTGGGGGAGACCAGGGAGCTGGCCCAGCAGCACTGGGCAATTAGGGTTCCCAGAGAGCAGGAACGCAAATGGGAGTGCCTGTGGCAGCACCCCAGGAGGCACCCCCAAGGGGACTTCTGTGACCACCCCCCTCACATCTAGGCCGTGGTTCGGGCCCCAAGAGGATAATTTGGGATTTGACAGCGTTCACATATTTTGTTTCTTTGCAGCCAGCTCACCAAACACTGGAGATCAGTTGGTACGTCTGCTCTGGCTGCTCAGTTACCCCTCTACCAGTCCTTGGATCATCCGCACATTTTATCTGCAGTGCTTTTCTATTGCCTTCCAGATCATCCATGAAAATATTGAGTAGAGTTGAGCCTTCAACAGATCCCTGCAGGACTCCTCTAGGAACATCCCAATTCATTGGCAATGGTCCAATGAGAACTGCATCCTGAGATTTGTAAGTACGCCAGTCCTTTTACCGTGTGCTCTACTGAGATCATATAATGTTCATATTCTTTTCCCATACTACATAAGAACATAAGAACGGCCGTACTGGGTCAGACCAAAGGTCCATCTAGCCCAGTGGCCAGCACCAGGTGCCCCAGAGAGGATGGACCGAAGACAATGATCAAGCGATTTGTCTCCTGCCATCCCTCTCCAGCCTCTGACAAGCAAAGGCTAAGGACACCATTTTATCCCCTGGCTAATAGCCTTTTATGGACCTAACCTCTATGAAATTATCTAGCTTCTCTTTAAACTCTATTATAGTCCTAGCCTTCACAGCCTCCTCTGGCAAGGAGTTCCACAGGTTGACTACACGCTGTGTGAAGAAGAACTTTCTTTTATTAGTTTTAAACCTGCTACCCATTCATTTCATTTGGTGTCCTCTAGTTCTTCTATTTAGGGAACTAATAAATAACTTTTCTTTATTGGCCCTCTCCACATCACTCATGATTTTATAGACCTGTATCATATCCCCCCTCAGTCTCCTCTTTTCTAAACTGAAAAGTCCGAGTCTCTTTAACCTCTCCTCATATGGGACCCGTTCCAAACCCCTAATCATTTTAGTTGCCCTTTTCTGAACCCTTTCCTAGGCCAAAATATGTTTTTTGAGGTGAGGAGACCACATCTGTACACAGTATTCAAGATGTGGGTGTACCATAGTTTTATACAGGGGCATAAAACTACTCTGTCAAATTCCTCAGAGAAATCCAACTTGGTTGCCTCATTGTGGTTTCCTTGAACCGCCAAATGTGTACTCTTACTGAAGGATGAAAGCAGGGATTGTTGACAATTCTGCTTTTTCATGAACCATGTTGTTGATTGGCATAATTATAGTCCTAGAATTTCTTTTTTACTTAATCTCGTTCCTGTCTTTCCATTGTGTCCTAATCGTGTCAAATTTTAAAGCTTCCCCTTTATTTTTAAAAGTTTACTTTTAACACAAAACTAGCCCATGTCTGCCATTTTCCTTTGTTTTGCCTCTGCTGCTACCTGATTGTGTACTTGTGATTCCGAACGAGATGCGCGATTGATCAGTAAATTCACAACTTTTATGTTTGTAACTGTAAGGTTCTACGGTAGCTTTAACAAGCTCTGCCAAGCATGGGATTTTCTCTAATGTTTTTAACCTATTCAATTTGCAGAACTTCCCATTTCTGTTGTTTGCTATTTATAGTCTCTTTTTGCATTTATCATAAATGGATTTCAAGAAGACAGACTTTAGGAAACTCAGAGAGTTGGTAGGCAAGACCCCATGGGAAGCAAAACCAATGGACAAAACTGTTTTCTTGAAAGTCTGTCTTCTTGAATTCCTCAAAAATGAGGAGTAACGTTAATTCAAACCAATGGGGTTTGGTTCGAACTAACACATCCCAGTGCGCACTTCCTGGTTCGAATCAGCTGTAATTCGAACTAGCACACCAGCGATATCATGCTAATAAAGTGCGGGATATTTAAATCCCCGCTTCATTGACTATTTCAAATGCCTGCATTTGTATCCCTGGTTCGAACTAGGGTGCAAGTGTAGACATACCCTCTGTAAGTGATCTCAGTCACTACACGGAAAAGTAGACCTCACCCAGAAGGTGTGTGGGATATACTTTTTCTCGCCATTAATCCACTGGATTTATTTGATGAGCACTCCAGGCCCCTTCGAATGCAAATATTCTATGATTCTAAAATATTTTCCCCTTCCTCAGCTATTACATTCAGTTTGCCATTCAGCTGGGCTTTTAGCTGCAGTTGTGCTTTTCATCACCTGTGGAATTGTTGCTTATTTCCTGTGAAATAAACTCATAAATAACTGACATTTGTCATTTCCAGTTTTCTTTCTAACCTATTCCTCCCCATCAGTTTTGCTGATAATTTTCCTCAGTGCAGAGAATACATTATGTTGAAGAACTAAGTGGCTACGTCTACACTGGCATGATTTTCCGGAAATGCTTTTAACGGAAAAGTTTTCCGTTAAAATCATTTTCGGAAAAATTGCGTCTAGATTGACAGGACACTTTTCCGCAAAAGCACATTTTGCGGAAAAGCACCCGTGGCCAATCTAGACTCAGTTTTCCGCCAAAAAGCCCCGATCGCCATTTTCACGATCGGGGCTTTTTTGCGGAAAACAGTACTGTGCCGTTTACTCTGGCCCTCTAGCGCAAATCATTTGCGCAAGAGGGCTTTTGCCCGAATGGGAGCAGCACAGTATTTCTGCAAGAACACCAACAATCTTACATGAGATCGTCAGTGCTTTTCCGGAAATTCAAGTGGCCAGTGTAGACAGCTGGCAAGTTTTTCCGCAAAATCAGATGATTTTGCGGAAAAACTGGCCAGTCTAGACACAGCCAGTGTGTATAGGTAATACTAGTTGGGAACTCTTCTCTGTTGGTTTATTTGAATGTAATCGATCCCATGTGTTTATTTTCCTCACCTCTCTCATATGCCTCCCTGTTTGCCTCTTTCTTAAAGAGTCCCAGATTTTTCAGTCTGCATCTGGCTGTCTCCCCACTTGTCATAGCGTATCTACAATATTCTTCATAGAGACTGGATGGTCAAAACTGAACTTATGTCCAGAGCAAGTTCTTCTGTATCCCATTCCTTGGGAAATCAGTCTTGGTCTTTGATTTGGCCACTCCTGAAGATGACAGATAACTGGTATCACAATCATATGTCCTGGTTGTGTCTAGTAAGTCCACAATATGACATGCAAGAGTTATTGCTGCATAGATCACCTGAAATAGGCTACTGTCATTGCTAGAGTCAGTTGATCACAATTAGTCTCTATGAATAATGAAAAAAGTCATGTTTTCAATATGTGGTAGGTGACCAATCTCTGCCTCCCCTGAGAACAGTCGGCAGTGTTTTATTGAATATCTCATCTTAACGTGGTCTCTCCAACCAGGTATTTGCACTGTGACCATCACCGTAGCCCTATACACATACAGGAAGTCGGGGAAAGGACGGCACATGCAGGAGACACCGTTCTGCCTCAGAGTTGGACACCTTCTCACCTACTCCATGTCAGCTTCCTACACTGCCAACTTCACCAACCCTTCCGCCTTCATTCTACTTGGAATTCCTGGCCTGGAGGGAGCCCACGTCTGGATCTCCATCCCCTTCTGTACCATGTACGCTATAGCTGTCTTGGGAAACTCTGCCATTCTATTCATTGTGAAGAGGGAGCCGAGCCTCCATGGGCCCATGTACTATTTCCTCAGCATGCTGGCCTTCATTGACCTGGCTCTGTCCACGTGCACCCTGCCCAAAACACTGAGCATCTTCTGGTTCAATTCCAGGGAGATCGATTTCAATGCCTGCCTCACCCAAATGTATTTCCTTCGCTGCTCCTCCATGATGGAGTCTGGGATTTTGGTAGCCATGGCTTTTGATCGCTATGTGGCCATCTGTGATCCCCTGAGACACTGCACCATCCTGAGAAACTCTGTGGTGGCCAAGATTGGTCTGGCCGTGGTACTGCGTGGTGGCGTGCTTGTGCTGCCTTTTCCGTTACTGGCAAGGAATTTGCCATATTGCAGAACCAACATCATCCCCCACTCGTCCTGCGAGCACATGGCCGTGGTGAAGCTGGCCTGTGCTGACACCCGCATCAATAGTTACTACGGTCTCTTTGTGGCATCCTTTTTGCCTGGTCTGGATGTGATTTTTATCACTGTGTCCTATACCCAGATCCTCAGAGCCATCTTCAGCCTCCCCACCAAGGATGCCCGGCTGAAAACTTTTAACACCTGCATCTCCCACCTCTGTGCCATCTTAGTCTTTTACATCACAATTATCTTTTCCTCCCTCACGTACCGTTTTGGCCACAATATTGCCCTATGGGTCCACGTCCTCATATCCAATTTGTACTCGCTGGTGCCCCCCATGCTAAACCCCATCATCTATGGAGTGAGGACCAAACAGTTGCAGAACAGTCTGTTCCAGCTTGTTACTCATAAAGGGACCTAAACTTTTCTCCTGGTGCTCTGGCTTTCATAGTGACCTCCATGCACACACTGTAGGACCTTCTTCCCTGACCCATTGCCTGAAGAGCCAAGGAGACCTTAAATAATTTCCTGGCCTTCCTAGGCTGGGTCAGGGTGACAAACGGTGGACTCATGCAAATCATGAATGCATAATATTGCCACCTTTTTAAAAGCTTATAACTGGAACTCCAAGATTCCACACCTGCCCTGCCTCTCCCCAAAGACTGTATCCTTGTTGTTCTCTCCTTTCCTTTCATCTCCACCAATCCCTGGATCCTCTCCACCTCCCCCAGCAGGTATGGTGACCCCATTTCAGAGTGTGGCTGGGGGGGGTCTACTGTAACTGTGATTAGAAGGGCTCTGTGTCTAATTCCTCTGTGAAAATAAAGTCATACTAAACCCACTCGCCTCTATTACTAACATATTCTAACGTCTCATGGTCTGATGGATGGGAGGGGTACTACCCCTTTCTAAACACCCCAGTATTCAGTAGCTACATTGCCTGTGATGAGTTGAACCCAGAATGGTGGGAACCCGGGAAGTGTTGGCAGGGAGACAGGCGAGCCAATGGGAAGAAAGTGTGCGATTTGAATGGAAAACAGTGATGTGCCTGCTGCAGTTCTGTGTGTGGTTTTAGAAAGAAAAGCTGGTAAAAGATGGAAAGAATCTTGTGAGCCAGACACGAAGGGTACATCTAGACTAGAGGCTTTGTCGACAGATAGGGTACGTCTACACTACATGCCTCTGTCGGCAGAGGCATGTAGATTTGTTTTTTCAGCAAAGGTAAATGATCGCGGCTTCATTTACATTTACATGGCTGCGGCGCTGAGCCGACAAACAGCTGTTTGTCGGCTCGCCGCTAGTCTGGACGTTTCCCCTGTTGACATAAAAGCCCTTTGTCGGCAGCCCTGGTAAACCTCATTCCACAAGCAGATTATTTATTTATTTATTTCCGGTTTGTGAACTCTGGGCTGTGATGATGTGCCTCTGCAGCTGAATCCCAGGGAAGCAATTCTCTGTGTTTTAAAAAGATCATAAGAACGGCCGTACTGGGTCAGACCAAAGGTCCAGCTAGCCCAGTGTCCTGTCTGCCGACAGTAACCAATGCCAGGTGCCCTGGAGGGCATGAACCCAACAGGTAATGATCAAGCGATCTCTCTCCTGCCATCCATCTCCACCCTCTGACAAACACCATTCCTTACCCATCCTGGCTAATAGTCATGAATGGTCTTAACCTCCATGAATGTATCTAGTTCTCTTTTAAACCCTGTTATAGTCCTAGCCTTCACAACCTCCTCAGGCAAGGAGTTCCACAGGTTGACTTTTCTTTTCTTTTGTTGCGCTGTAACACCTGGCAATCAAATATGCCTCACCAAATATATTTTCTTTGTTTAGTTAATAAATCACTTTTTTTACAGCTATGATCTGAAGGCTGCATCCTGCATGACAGGAAGGTCTGTATGCACGTGCCTGCGACTGAGGGTACGTCTACACTGCCACCCTTGTTCGAACTAGGGTGGCTAATGTAGGCATTCGAACTTGCAAATGAAGCCCGGGATTTAAATATCCCGGGATTTAAATATCCCGGGCTTAATTTGCATGTAAACCTCATTCCACGAGGAATAACGGGGCTGCCAACAAAGGGCTTTGATGTCGACAGGGGGAACGTCCAGACTAGCGCGCTGAGCAGACAAACAGCTAATCAGCTGTCTGTCGGCTCAGCGTGGCAGCCATGTAAATGTAAATGAAGCCGCGATCATTCAAATCGCGGCTTCATTTCCCTTTGCCAAAACAACAAATCTACATGGCTCCGTCGACGGAGCCATGTAGTGTAGATGTACCCCAGCTGTGATCTTACCCGCCTAGGTCCCCATCCACCAGCATGGCCACTGTAGCGGTGGCTGGGAGCCCTGGGGCTCTTTGAATCATCGGGCCCCAGGCAGAAGCCCCTTTGCCCTCCCCCCCAGTTAGCTGTCCTGTGCTGTGGGCAACCCCCGGTGAAGGCGCTGTCATGTCAGTGAGAGGTCATGAAGAGAGCCCCGAACCTGGGACAGCAGCACAATCAAGGGCTTTCCCCGCGGAGTGTGAAGAGAGAGCAGAACCAGCAGCTGCCTCCCTCCCAGATGGCTGAGGGAACGCCAGCATAAGGACGGGCTTTCCCTGCCGCTCTCATTGGCTGGAGTTGCAGCCAATGGGATCAGCAGGAGATTATATTGGGACCCATGAGGGCATGGAGCCAGGTAAGCAGCCCCTTCCAAGCCCAGACTCTGCACCCCAACCCACCTTGTTCCCTCCCAAGACCTTGCACCCCCAGCTTATGCCAGGGCTGGCAAAAGATAACCTGCCAGCCGGATGCGGCCCGCAAGAGCGTCAGCCGACCCCCTGCCTGCCCACCCGGCAATGAGGAAAGCCGGCTTGAGGACCATGCATGTGTGGCTGAACGCTGAGAGCCCTGAGGGAGGGGAGCGTCTCATGCTGCCCCCTTCCCCAGGAGCTCCCATTGGCCAGTTTTGGCCAATTGCAGGACAGGCAGCATGGGAAGTGCCCCTCCTCCCTCGGGCTTACCGCATTCAGTTCAGAGCAGTAAACATGGCTCCTCCTGCAGCTCCCCTGATCAGGTAGAGGGGCTGGGAGCCAGGTAAGGTCCCACAGTCACAGTCTGTGGCACCCCTACCCCTCCCGCCCCCAACCCTCTGCCCCTCCACCCCATGTAATTCAAACGTTCCGCAATCCTGCCACAGTCCCCATACACCTTCCCAGACACTGCATCTCCTCCTATGCCCCACCTCAGGTAACAGCTCCCTCCCATTCTCTGCACCCCCGTCCACTGTCCCTGGTCACAGTCCAAATCCCTGAACCCCCTACTGTACTCCTGCCCCAGGTTATAACTCCCTCCCCGACCCTGGACATAAGAACATAAGAACGGCCAGACTGGGTCAGACCAAAGGCCCATCTAGCCCAGTAGCCTGTCTGCTGACAGTGGCCAATACCAGATACCCCAGAGGGAGGGAACACAATAGGTAATCCTCACGTGATCCCTCCTCTGTCATCCATTTCCAGACAAACAGAGGCTAGGGACACCATTCCTACCCATCCTGCCTAATAGCCATTGATGGACCTAACCTCCATGAATCTATCTAGCTCTTTCTTGAATCCTGTTGAAGTCCTATTCTTCATCATATCCTCTGGCAAGGAGTTCCACAGGTTGACTGTGTGCTGAGTGAAGAAAAACTTCCTTTTGTTTGTGTTAAACCTGCTGCCTATTCATTTAATTTGGTGACCCCTAGTTCTTATATTGTGGGAATAGGTAAATAACTTTTCCTTATTCCCTTTTTCCACACCAGTCATGATTTTATAGACCTCTATCATACAGACCTTAGTCTCTTCAGGTATGTCTACACTACCACCATAGTTTGAACTAGGGTGGTTAATGTAGTCGTAAGGAGTTGCAAATGAAGCCCGGGATTTGAATTTCCCGGGCTTCATTTGCATAAAGCCGGGAGCCGCCATTTTTAAATGTCCGCTAGTGCGGACTCCGTGCCACGCGCGTACACGCGGCACGGACTAGGTAGTTCGGACTAGGCTTCCTAGTCCAAACTACCGTTACTCCTCGTGAAGCCTAGTCCGAACTACCTAGTCCATGCCGCGTGTAGCCGCACGGCATGGAGTCCGCACTAGCGGACATTTAAAAATGGCGGCGTCCGGCTTTATGCAAATGAAGCCCGGGAAATTCAAACCCTGGGCTTCATTTGCAACTCCATATGACTGCATTAACCACCCTAGTTCGAACTAGGGTGGTAGTGTAGACATACCCTTCTTTTCTAAGCTGAAGAGTTCCAGTCTTTTTAATTTCTCTTCATATGGGACCCGTTCCAAATCCCTCATCATTTTTGTTGCCCTTTTCTGAACCATCTCCACTGCCAATATATCTTTTTTGAGATGAGGTGACCACATCTGTATGCAGTACTCACCCTGCACCGCCTCCTGCACTCCTGCCCCAGGTTACAACACTCCCCCCCAGACCCAGCTCTCTCTTCTCCTACACCCCACCCCTGGGCCAGAATCCTCTCCTGCACCCATAGCCCTCCCAGACTCTGCACCCAAACTCCCTCCCACAGCGCACTCCCCAGTCCCTTACCCCAACCTCCTTTTTGCACCCAACCTCCATCCCAGACCCTCACACCTCTTCCATTCATAATGGAATGTGAAGCCAAATTCCCGGAATGCCCCCCCATCAAAAATTATTGCCCAACCCTACTCTGCACCCTCCCCCCTGGCCAGACACCCTATCCCAACCCTCTCCTGAACCCTCCCTTGCTCCTGCATCTCCCCCCTGGCCAGACATTTACCCCCACTCTGGTCCTGCATCCATCGCTGCTCTTGCTCCCTCCCCGCAGCCAGACACTCTCAGTCCAGTCTGTTTCTGCACTCCACCTCCCACCCAGATCCTGTACCCCTTCCACTCACCTGCACCCTGCCCCGCACACTGAACCCCTCCTTGGTGTCCCCACCTCAGAGACTAAGGAGGTCCATGAAGTCCACTACCTCCAGTGTGACGGACCCCCCTCCCACGCTTTCTGAACTGGACTCATGGACATGATTACATAACTCAAAGGTGCTTTGAGCGAATTATTTCATGTAACCCATAGATCTGCATGTCATGAGCTGCCGGTTCTGTTTATCGTACTTTGATATGTGTATCATTTGTGTGTGGAAAATTAGACACAGGGGCTGTGTCTAGACTGCCCACTTCTTCCGGAAAAGCAGCCGCTTTTCCAGAAAAACCTGCCAGCTGTCTACACTGGCTGCTTGAATTTCCGCAAAAGCACTGACGATCTCATGTAAGATTGTCAGTGCTTCTGCGGAAATACTATGCTGCTCCCGTTCGGGCAAAAGTCTTTTTCCGAAAAACTTTTGTGCAAAAGGGCCAGTGTAGACAGCTCAGATTTGTTTTCCGCAAAAAAGCCCCGATCTCAAAAATGGCGATCGGGGCTTTTTGGCAGAAAAACGCGTCTAGATTGGCCATGGATGCTTTTCCGCAAAAAGTGCTTTTGCGGAAAAGCGTCCTGCCAATCTAGATGTGCTTTTCCGTTAAAAGCATTTTCGGAAAATCATACCAGTGTAGACGTAGCCAGGTAGTGGGGAATAATTTGTGAGTTTCCAACGTGCGAATGGGAGACTTGGAGGGTGTTTCCTGCAACTTCAAGATGAGCCACTGTTCAGCAATCTTTTGTCCTTAAGTCCTAGCAGTGGTTGGTAGGGAGGGGCCTCAGCTCCTTAACAAAAAGAATAGGAAAGCAGAGGCCTAGATCTTTTGGCTGGGCTGCACCTGAAGGAAGGAGCCAGGGACCCCAGGGTAGAAGAGAGCCCTGGTTTGGAGGGTCATCCTCCTTGATTGAATCCACCTCGTCGTTTCCAGCCTGATTCTGACCTGCATATTTATACCTGCCTCTGGAAATTTCCACTACATGCACCTGCAGAAGTGGGTCTTATGCTCCAACACTTCAGTTAGTCTATAAGGGTATGTCTAGACTACAGGGTTTTGTTGACAGAAGTTTTGTCGACAGATACTGTCGACAAAACTTCTGTCGACAAAGAGCGTCTAGAATACATCCAGTTCTGTCGACAAAGCAAGCCGCTTTGTCGACATAACAGTGTGGACGTAAAGGACAGTGTAGATGCAATAATGCCTTCTATCGACAGAACTCTGTCAACAAAAGGCGTTATTCCTCGTAGAATGAGGTTTACATATGTCGACATAACTCAAAGGCAGTGTGGACGTAGGTATAGTTTTGTCGACAAAAGTCCACTTTTGTCGACAAAACCCTGTAGTCTAGACACACCCTAAGGTGCCACAGGACTCCTCACCCCTTTTGCTAGTTTGGAGGGGCATCTGGAAGAGAGGTTTTAGGGGGTGTTTAAGCTTGTACTGAGGTTTCAGTAGAGAATTAGCCAAGTGTTTTTTTTTTCCTTTTGATTTGTAACCTATCGGAGGAATGAAGAATCTCAGTTGGGGGCCACATCAGTGAGGATTGGAGGGTTTTAGAAGAGGGTATTTTTTTTGTATTTGTTTTTTTGATTTTGCTTCTTAAGTGTGTGGTTCCCTACTTATTTTTCTGTAGCTCAGTGGTCCCTGATCCAAAAAAGGTTCCCCACACCTGCCGTAAATAAAGAAAACATGGGAACCTTTTGTGTTGAACATAAACTACTATTTTACTTTATTTAAAAGGAAGTTTGATTAAATGAACATGGGAAAGTTGAAACACATTATCCGTTTAATCATTTCAATTAAACCGCTCTCCCTAGCTGCAGCACTAGCAAAATGGCTCGGATGTAATTATGTATTTAACGCTGATTTCCATTAGCAACTGGTGGTCGGTGGCAAGATTTGCATTGAGCCAGGTGGTCCATGGGCCACAAAAGTTTGAGAACCACTGCCCTAGTGAGAAAACGTTCCTGTTTCCCCACAGTCATTTTTCTCCAGATCAGTCTCTTCTCATTTTCGTTCTCTTTTCTTATTACTGAACTATACTTTTCAAACATTCACAACTATAGAGAGCAGCTAATTCCTCTCAGAGCCAACCCAGAGCCCAACAGTTCTCACAAATCTCGCCTTTGGGGAGGTCCCTTGGTTTACTTCTCACACTTTGCTTCTCTGTAGAACAGAAGCTCAGCCATGCAATCAGAGACATGGCCTAGAGTATCTCTGCTCTCCAGACTGTTTACATCAGGAAGCAGCTTCTCCCCTAGAGATGGAGTGAACCCCGCTGGGATTGCACCGAGCTGCATTATAAACGGTGCACACTCTGTGTTGGCTCTCAGCCTGCGATGCTGCTGCTGAGTCAGGAATGCGAGAGGTGTGTGACACGGTTACTTCAGGGAAGAGACGTCCACCTCGGGATTCACAGGTACCCATCTCTGGCTGAGCTGCTCACCGGCTCGACAGAGCCACACAACCCGGGCATGGCAGAGCATAAGCCTGTGCGTTCTTCGGCACTGCACAGCCATTAATCAACCAAGGGACAATGTCACTGACGATGGCTTGCTCCAGGGTCAGTGGCCAGAACGTCCCCCTATTCCTTGGCTGATGGTCTCCAGCCCCCAGCGTGGCTGCGCTTTCCATGGCACAACAAATCCTGCAAGATGAAATGTGCTTATGTAACCCACACATCTAGGCTACGTCTAGACTGGCACGATTTTCCAGAAATGCTTTTAACGGAAAAGTTTTCCGTTAAAAGCATTTTCGGAAAAGAGCATCTAGATTGGCACGGACGCTTTTCCGCAAAAGCACTTTTCCGTGCCAATCTAGATGCGCTTTTGCGCAAAAAAGCCCCGATCGCCATTTTAGCCATGGGGGATTTTTTGTGCAAAACAAATCTAAGCTGTCTACACTGGCCATTTTGTGCAAAAGTTTTGCACAAAAGGACTTTTGCCTGAACGGGAGCAGCATAGTATTTCCGCAAGAAGCACTGATTTCTTACAGTAGGAAGTCAGTGCTTTTGCGGAAATTCAAGCGGCTAGTGTAGATAGCTGGCAAGTATTTCCGGAAAAGTGGCTGATTTTCCAGAAAAACTGGCCAGTCTAGACACAGACCTAGTGTGGTTACCATGCGGTGGGACCTAAACTACAGGAACAGTTAAGATCAAGAAACCTCTACAGCAGGGGCTAGAAAGTAGCTCGCTTTTAGCTCAGAGGGTAGAGGCACCTATAGTCTGCTTCCCAGGTTCCACTCCACCTGCTGGTGGTTACACTAGCAGATGTACAAGTCCAAATTCTGAAGCTGTTCCCCATCATTTAAATAGGTCACATTGAGGCAAATCTCCCCTTGGTAGTCAGAGAGTTGTTGTTAACGGTTCTAAATCCTGCTGGAAAGGGATAACAAGTGGAGTTCCTCAAGGGTCTGTTTTGGGACCCGTAAAGTTCAATATCTTCATCAATGATGTAGATATTGGGATAGAGAGTACGCTTATTAAGTTTGCAGATGATACCAAATTGGGTGGGGTTGCAACTTCTTTGGAGGATAGGGACATAATTCAAAATGACCTTAGCAAGTTAGAGAAATGGTCAGAGGTAAACAGGATGAAGTTTAATAAAGAGAAATGCAAAGTGCTCCACTTAGGAAGGAACAATCAGTTCCATACATACAAGATGGGAAGCGACTGTCTAGGAAGGAGCATGGCAGAAAGGGATCTAGGGGTCATAGTGGACCACAAGTTGAATATGAGTCAACAGTGTGATGCTGTTGCAAAAAAAGCAAATATGATTCTAGGTTGTATCAACAGGTGTGTTGTAAGCAAAACTCGTGAAGTCATTCTGCCGCTCTACTCTGCACTAGTTAGGCCTCAGCTGGAGTACTGTGTCCAGTTCTGGGCGCCACATTTCAAGAAAGATGTGGAGAAATTGGAAAGGGTACAGAGAAGAGCGACAAGAATGATTAAAGGTTTAGAGAACATGACCTATGAAGCCAGGCTTCATGAACTGGGCTTGTTTAGTTTGGAAAAAAGAAGATGAAGGGGGGACATGATAGCGGTTTTCAAATATCTAAAAGGGTGTCACAAGGAGGAAGGAGAACATTTGTTCCTCTTGGTTACTGAGGACAGGACAAGGAGTAATGGGCTTAAAGTGCAGCAGGGGAGGTTTAGATTGGACTTTAGGAAAAAATTCCTAACTGTCATGGTGGTCAAATATTGGAATAAATTGCCAAGGGAGGTGGTGGAATCTCCCTCTCTGGAGATATTTAAGAACAGGTTAGATAGACATCTGTCAGGGATGGTGTAGACGGAGCTTGGTCCTGCCTTGAGGGCGGGGGGCTGGACTCGATGACCTCTCGAGGTCCCTTCCAGTCCTATTATTCTATGATTCTATGATTCTATGATAAGAACTGAGTAAAGACTTTGGGAGGTGGTTGTATTAATGCACAGACACCGTTACCTCCTCTTCCGGCATTGCAGGACTCTCGCTCCACAGGGCAAGTGGCCGTTATCTCACATTCATCTACTGTCCGGTGTGGAAGTGCTGGAGCAAAAAGAATATTTCATTCTGGGCAAGAGATATGTTCTCCCAGCTTCCTGCAGGAAGTGGGTTATAGTCTTAGGTTAGAAACACTGAAACATGAATTCAGCCAGAAGCAAAAACCCAGAATGGGAATTTCCGTCCAAATAGTTAGGGTTGGGCAAACTTATAAGCCTCTCAAAATCAGTCTTCTAATTGACGGTGTCAGATAGCCTTAGGAGAAAGTTGTGCACCAGCAACACCAACAAAGCTAATCCATGTAGGAATCTGTTTTCACTAAGCTCTTTGCTCCAGTAATGCCAGTTGCAAAGAATGTCACAGGCCAAATGTGGATTATCTCAATATTTTTCTTTAATAGGAGTTCCATGTTTCGACTTTCAATGAAATTGAACATTCCCTTGTTCGCGTGCTGTGAGACCCAGCAAAAATCAGATTTCATTGACGGATTCATAAGGGATTAAGGGAAGTAAGGGACGTTGGATCATCTACTCTGATCGCCTGTATAAAACAGGGCGTTACAGTTCATCCAGTTAACCCATACTGAGCTTCATAACTGCTGTTTCATTAAGACCTGGTCCATTGTAGGATTTTACATAACTGAATCAGAGTCCCACAGGGTGAGAAGGGACCACAAGGGTTAACTAGTGTGATCCCCTGAAAAAAAGCAAGATTGATTGATTCCCATCTACCCAAGACAAACGGCTATCTGGCCTCCTCTGGAAACCCTCCAGCATAGGAGCTTCCACAACCCCTGCAGGTGTCTATTCCATTGCCCGCCTGGTTTTACAGCTAGGAAGTTTTCCTTGAGATTTCAACTATATTTGCTATGCTGTAGTTTGAGCCCGTTGCCTCTTGTCCCACCTCTCAAGTGTCTGTCTGTTCCTTCTTTATATCGGTGACGTAAACCGGACAAAGTGCTCCAGCAGAGATAAAATTAGTGCTGAGAGCAAACATTTACCTCCCACGACTTGCAAGCTAGGCCTCTGTTAATGCAACAGAAAATTGTGTTTTCTTTTTCTTTTTTTAAATAAAAGAAAATCAACCCACTTGAAAGACATGGCTACATCAATCTAACCCAGGTGTTGATGGTATGAGGGAGATGGGGGAATTCTTCCACCAACCTAGCTCCCACTTCTTCTGGGGGTGGATTCCCTACGCTGAGGGAAGAACTGCTGCTCTTGGTTTAAGTAATGTCTATACTGAATCACCAAGGTAGCAGTGCTGTAGAATTTTAAGTAAAGACGAGCAGTCAAATATACATATACTCCAGAAAAAGAATCCAGTCTGTTATGAATTGAGAGAGTCCCCCCTTTTTTCTCCACTCTACTCACCTGAGGAAGTGGGGTTTGCCCATGAAAGCTCATGATACTATCTATCTATCTATCTATCTATCTATCTATCTATCCCCACACCTCTCTCTCTCTCTCTCTCTCTCTCTCTCTCTCTCTTTCTGTGTGTTACTCTCTATGGTTACAGAGCTACTTGAAGATTTTTTGGAGAATCTTGCTCTTCCTTTTCTTCCTAGATTATACTCTGCATTGAGTATCTGAAATGTGTACTCTACTGATATAATAAAGCGTTCTTTTTATTATCTGATTTTTTCCGTATTACATGAAACGCCTCCAAGGCCGTGTCCAGACTCAGGGGTTTTTTCGGGAAAAGTAGCCTTTTCCCGAAAAAACTTCACCTGCGTCCAGACTCAAGCCGCGTTCTTTCGAAATTATTTCAAAAGAACGCGGCTTTTCTTTCGATGGCGGTAAACCTCATTTCACGAGGAAGAACGCCTTCTTTCGAAAGCTCCTCTTTCGAAAGAAGGCGTTCTTCAATGTAAAGAGGCCGTCTTCGAAAGAGAGCATCCAGATTCGCTGGGTGTTCTCTTTCGCAAAAGCGGATTTCTCTTTCGAAAGATTCGCCTGCAGTCTAGACGCGATCTTTCGAAAGAGGCTCTTTCGAAAGATGCTTTCGAAAGAGCCTCTTTCGAAAGAAGCCTGCAGTCTAGACATAGCCCAAGAAATCCAACTTTATTGCATCATCGGGGCTTCCTTGATCAGCTAAATGTGTACTCTTACTGAAGGATTCAACCAGAGTTATCTGACCATTCTGCTTTTCCAGGAACCATGTTGTCGATTGGCATTCATTATATTCCTAGGCTGCGTCTAGACTGGCAAGATTTTGTGCAAAAGCAACTGCTTTTGCGCAAAAACTTGCCAGCTGTCTACACTGGCCGCTTGAATTTGCGCAAGAGCACTGACGTTCTAATGTTAGAATTCAGTGCTTCTTGCGCAAATTACCCACGGTTTTCTCCCCATGAAACTCTTTGCTTGGTCATGGTTTTGATAAGGGAAATAGATGAATTTATCACTATCTCTCGTGTTCTCCAGTTTCAAATGTTTTGTATGTGGCTCTTTTCTGAACCTTCTCCAATTTTTCAACAGTCTTTTCAAAATGTGGAACCCATGACTGCATTCACCCATATCATGTGTGGAGATTAAATCGTTCCCTTACTCCACTCACTCCTGTTCATGCATTCAAAGATTGCATCAGCCCTTTGTCCGCACCAACACTCTGGGCGCCCATGATAAGTTGGTTGTCCACAATGTTCCCTAAACAGGGGCAGATGACGATTTTGTGGGGCCCAGGACAGCACAATTTCACAGCCCCCCCCCCTTTGACATGGCGCATGTGCGGTGGTGATAATGCACATGCTCAGGGCTTCTTGAAGCACGGGGCCCAGGGCGGCTGCCCCACTCGCCCTGCCCTATATCCGCCCCTGCCCCTAAATACTTTTCAGAGTCTTTGCATTCCAATATACAGTGTGCTGGGTTGGGATTCAGGCTGGCATTCCCTGCCCTACGATGATAGTTTGAGATTTGACAGTATTCATATATTTTATTTCTTTTTGCCCAGCTCACCAAAAGCTACAGACAAATTGGTACGTCTGCCTCATTGTTATCCCTCCGCCAGCCTTTGGGTCATCCCCCAATTTTATCTGCAGTGCTTTTGTATTTACTTCCAGATCATTGATGAAAATATTGAATAAATTTGGGCCTTGAACTGATCCCTGCAGAACGCCACTAGAAACATCCCCATTGGTCCATTGACAGCTGCCTTCTGAGATCTGTAAGTACGCCAGTATAGGTGGAAACTATCTAATCTGGCACTCTGTGGTCTGGTAACATCTGTGGTCTGGTGGCATTTGAGTTAGTCGGATGTCCACTTAGCATGGGTGTAGCCAAGTTTCGCACAGTCCCATAAAGTTTGTTTACAGCCACCAGGCCTGGTTGTTAGTGTTCTGTGCTGTTATTTGGCTCTAATTTACCTCTAAATGTCTTCTCAGTGCCCACTAACTTTCGGAAGTGCTGGTAATGCCACCTAAAAATATTGATCTCCCATGGTTTGGCAGATTCTCTGGTTCAACATCGGTCCGGTCCCCAGGATGTCAAACTAGAGAAGTTCACTCTGCATTTAGTATCTGAAATGTGTACTCTACTGATATAATATAGTGTTCTTTTTATTATCTGATTTTTTCCGTATTACATGAAACGCCTCCAAGAAATCCAACTTTATCGCATCATTGGGGCTTCCTTGATCAGCTAAATGTGTACTCTTACTGAAGGATTCAACCAGAGTTATCTGACCATTCTGCTTTTCCAGGAACCATGTTGTTGATTGGCATTCATTATATTCCTAGGCTGTGTCTAGACTGGCAAGATTTTGCGCAAAAGCAAGTGCTTTTGCGCAAAAACTTGCCAGCTGTCTACACTGGCCGCTTGAATTTGCGCAAGAGCACTGACGTTCTAATGTAAGAATTCAGTGCTTCTTGCGCAAATACTTTGACGCTCCCACTCAGGGATAAGTACTCTAGAGCAAAAATACTTGCTCAAGAGGGCCAGTGTAGACAGACACCTTAATTTTTTGTTCAAGAAAGCCTGATGGCTAAAATGGCCATCGGAGCTTTCTTGCGCAAAAGCGCATCTATACTGGGCACCGATGCTTTTGTGCAAAAGCACTTATTGTGCAAAAGCATCCATGCCAATCTAGACGCTCTTTTGCGGAAATACTTTTAACGGAAATACTTTTCCGTTAAAAGTATGTCCGCAAAATCATGCCAGTCTAGATGCAGCCCTAGAGTTTCTTTTTAAGTAAATTTAGCTTTTTCATTGTCTCCTAACTGTGTCAAATTTTTACACTTCCCTTTGATTTTTAATAGTTTATATTTAACCCAGAACTATCCTGTATTTGGCTTTTGTTTGTTTGTTTTAGCTCTGCTGCTGCTTGATTTTTCACTCGTGATTCCAAGGTTGATCAGTCAGTGCAAAATTCTGATGAGTGCAACTTTATGGTTCTATTGTAGGTGCTGTTTATCATCTTCCTTCAGAGCTAATGGACTGGAAAGTATATGATTACTTCATGTGGTCTAAATACATTATTCTGCTTCTTTTGTAATGCAGACAAAACTATTTTGAACACATCTTCCTTTTCTTGCAGTCAAATATTTTTTTTCTCCCACTAGCAACTGCCTAATTTTTTTCCCAGGATTTCTTTTCTTCTTAATATACTTAATAAATGGCAGAGGTGTGTAATGACTTCTATGTTTCAGTTTTCACAAAGAAGATTGGTGGTGATTGGATGCCAAACATAGTGAATGCCAGTGAAAATGGGAAAGGATCAGAAGGTAAAATAAGGAAAGAATAAATTAAAAGACATTAGAAAAGTTAGATATCTTCAAGTCAACAGACCCTGATGAAATGTATTCTAGACTATACTGGGATCTGACTTAGGAGATATCTGAGCCATTACAGATTATATGTGATAACTCAGGGAAGATGGGAGAGAGTCCAGAAGACTGAAAAAGGGCAAATATTGGTTCCATCTGTCAAAAGGGAAGTAAGGACAACTTAGGAAACTTAACAGACTGGCTTAACTTCTGTACCAGGAAAGACAATGGAGAAAATTATTAAGGAATCAATTTGCAAACATCTAGAAGATAACAAAGTAACAAGAAATAGCATAGGTTTGCCCAGAATATATTATGTCATACCAACCTGATAGCTTTCTTTGACCCGGTAACAAACCGTGTGGATAAGGGAGAAGCTGTAGATTTGGTACATCTAGAACTTAGTAAGGTTTTTGATACAGTCTCACGTTACCTTGTTATTAACAAACTTGGGAAATGCAGCCTAGATGGAGGAAGATACAAGGAGGAGGGAGAAAAAATATCCTCCACGACCTGCAGTGATAGGACAAAAAGGAATGGGTTTAATTGTGGCAAGGAGGGGTTAGGTGAGACATTAGGAAAAACTTCCTACCTGTCAGGGTGGTGGAACACTGGAATAAATTGCCTAGGGAGATTGTGGAATCTCCATTGCTGGAGATGAGACAAACATCTATCTATCCTCATACACCCCATCGATCTATCTGCCTATCAGGGATGGTACAGGTGGTACTCATGTAACATGGGCAGATGCTATCTGCCTCTGAGTGGAATCAAACCTGAAACGTCTAGCCCTTAGTGCATAATCTTCTACTGGTAACTAAGGAGGTGGGCAGACTCATTGTTGTATCTGTACGTGTTCTAAGTGCTACTAGATGGGATACCACATCCAGAAGGTATGGTCTTGCCATAGGCCCAGGGGATTGTACTTGAAGGCTACTCAAGGTCCCTTCCAATGTCAATATTCTATGGTTCTCTGTAGGTTTCCCTCTCCGCAACTCCTGTCTTCACTTTGACATTGAGTTGGGCTTTTAGCCAAGGTTGTGCTCTTTGTTGTCCGTGGAATCGTTGCAAATGTGAATGTGAAAATACTCAGACATACTTGACCATTTTCATTTCCAATTACCTTGCTAACCTACTCTTCCCCATTAGTCTGGCTGATAATTTTCCTGACTGTAGAGAATGAACTCTGTGGAAGAACTAAGTGTGTATAGATATTACTGGCTGGGAACTCTTCTCTGTTTCTTCGATGGAATGTAATTGATTCAATGTGTTTATTTTCCTGGAATCTCTTGTATGCCTCTATGTTTGCCTCTTCTCTTAACTAAAGAATCCCAGACTTTTCAGTGTATCTGCATTGGGTAGTATCCCCCCTTTTTCATAGCCTATCTGCAGTATTCTTCTCAGAGACTGGTTGGTCAACATTGAATAGAATAGAGACAGTTGTTCACAATTAATCTCCAAGAAAAACGAAAAAGGTAATGTTCAGTATGTGGAGAGTGACCAATCTGCATCTCCCCTGACAACAGCTTGCAGTGTTTTATTTAATATCTCATATTAACACGGTCTCTCCAACCAGGTATTTCCATTTTGTGACCATCACCCTAGACCAATAAATATACAAGAAGATAGGGGAAAGGACGGCACATGCAGTAGACACTGTTCTGCCTCCAAGCTGGACACCTTCTTACCTAACCAATGTCAGCTTCCAACATGACCAACTTCACCAACCCCTCCACCTTCATCCTGCTGGGCATTCCTGGCTTAGAGACAGCCCATGTCTGGATCTCCATCCCCTTCTGCACCATGTACTCCATAACCATTTTGGGAAACTCCGTCATCCTCTTCATAGTGACGAGGGACCTGAGCCTCCATGGGCCCATGTACTATTTCCTCAGCATGCTGGCCTTCACTGACCTGGTCCTGTCCACATCCACCCTGCCCAAAATGCTGAGCATCTTCTGGTTCAATTCCAGGGAGATCGATTTCAATGCCTGCCTCACCCAGATGTATTTCCTTCGCTGCTCCTCCATGATGGAGTCTGGGATCTTCGTGGCCATGGCATTTGATCGCTATGTGGCCATCTGCCATCCCCTGAGACACTGCACCATCCTGACAAACCATGTGGTGGCCAAGATTTGTCTGGCTGTGGTACTGCGTGGTTGTATGCTGGTGCTGCCTTACCCATTTCTGACAAGGCGCTGGCCATACTGCAGATCCAACATCATCCCCCACACATACTGTGAGCACATGGCTGTGGTGAAGCTGGCTTGCGCTGATACCCGCATCAGTAACTACTACGGCCTCTTTGTGGCATTTATTGTGCCTGGTGTGGATGTGTTTTTTATCGCCATCTCCTATACCGAGATCCTCAGGTCCATCTTCTGCCTTCCCAAAAAGGATGCCCGAATCAAAACTTTTGGGACATGCATCTCCCATCTCTGTGCCATCTTAGCCTTTTACATTCCAATTATTTTTTCCTCCCTCACGTACCGTTTTGGCCAAAATATTGCCCTATGGGTCCATGTTTTCATTGCCAATTTCTATCTTCTAGTGCCCCCCATGTTAAATCCCATCATTTATGGGGTGAGGACCAAACAGCTGCAGAAGAGTCTGTTTCAACTTGTTACTTGTAAAGGGACCTAAAGTTATCTCCTGGCGCTCTGGCTTTCACACTGACCTCCATGCACATGGTGTAGGACCTTCTTCCCTAAACCATTGACTGGAGCGTCAAGGAGACATTAAATCATTTCAAGGCCTTACTAGAATTTGTCAGCATGACAAACTTATGGAATCAGTCCAAATGCAACCCATTAACTCATAGCATTGCCACCTTTTATTTGTTCATAGAATCACGGAATCATAGAACACTAGAACTGAAAAGGACCTCATAAGGTCATCGAGTCCAGTCCTCAGCCCTCATGTCAGGACCAAGCACCATCTAGATCATCCCTGATAGATGTCTGTCCAACCTCCTCTTCAATATCTCCAGTAATGATTCTACAAGCTCCCTAGGCAATTTATTTCATTGTTTAACCACACTGAGAGGTAGGAAGTTTTTCCTAATGTCCAGCCTAAACTCCTATCACTGAACTTTAAGCCCATTGCTTCTTGTCCTATCCTCAGAGGCCAAGAAGAACAATTTTTCTCCCTTCTCCTTATTACACCCTTTTAGATACTTTGAAAATAGCTATCATGTCCCCCCTCGGTCTTCTCTTTTCTAAACTAAACAAGCCCAGTTCTTTCAGTCTTCCCTCATAGATCAAGTTTTCTAGACCTTTCATCATTTTTGTTGCTCTTCTCTGGACTTTCTCCAATTTCTCCACATCTTCCTTGAAATGTAGTGCCTGGAGTTGGACACAATATTCCAACTGAATCTTAATTTTACAGGTTAACTGGGAAGAAATTCTTCCCCTTTCTTTATCTTTCAATGTGCTTCCTGTTCATGTTGCCCCTAGTTCACATGTTATGTAAAGGAATAAGTAACATTTTGTTATTCACTTTCTCCACACTTGTTACCATTTTATAGACCTCCCTCATATTCACCCTTAGTCATTGTTTGTAAGCTGAAAAGTCCCAGTCTTTTAAAATCTTTCTCCAAAGGGAACATGTTCTATACCTTTAATCATTTCTATTGCAGTTCTGTGTATCTTTTCCAATCCAGTATGTATTTTTGAGATGAGATTGTTGGCCAAGATTTGAGGGGTATGCATACCCCAGAATTTGACTAACCAAATTTCTGTTGTAAGTTGAGGGTTGGTAACATGGAGTCAGCAGGCCTGAATAAGGTGCCTATAACATGAAAACAGCAGCAGGGCTGAAATCTAGTGAGCAAGATTTTGGGTCAGTAACACGGCAACCAGAAAAGAGGCCTGTCAGGGGTCTGGCTCCCCCTCAGGCTTACAGCCCTGTCATCATCATGGTTGCCTTACCCTAGCTGACCCTTTAACACCAGTGTTCTTAGGACCCTGTGCTCCCACCATTGCCAGTCAAGGCCCGGACGGGCCCGTTGCCGCCCATGAGGGGTCCGGCCGCTCACTCAGGGTTCTGGCCGGCGTCCCACTGTCAGACACCGAAAGTCCCCTTAGGCGTGCCTCCAGCCTCGGGGCTTCCCCTGCCACTCACCTGTTCTGCCCTTCCTCCACGCTCTCCCCACCGACCCCCACTGAGCTGGCCGTCCAGCCCTTTTGAATCCCCTGCCGGTTCATTTCTCCCCGCCTCCTCCCGTCGCTGGGTGATGATGTCACCCCGTGCCTCGTCTTGGTTGGCCCCTTCCTGTGGCCAGCTCGCTCCACCTGTCTCTGACCCCGGAGTCCACGAGGAGTAACGGTAGTTCGAACTAGGAAGCCTAGTTCGAACTACCTAGTTCGTGCCCCGTGTAGCCGCGCTACACGGGGTTCGAACCAGTGGGGTTTTAAAAATGGCGGCTCCCCGCTTATGCAAATGAAGCCCGGGAAATTCAAATCCTGGGCTTCATTTGCAAGTGCGGTATGCCTACATTACCCCGCTAGTTCGAACTAGCAGGGTAGTGTAGACATACCCTCAGAGATCAACTGTATTGACCCAAGTGCACAGGTTTAACACTTTAACTAGAGGGAGCACACACATGTATGCATGCAGCCAAAAGTTTATCATCACCGATGGAGTAGAGGACCTGTCAGGAACCTATCGAGACAACCCCAAACTCTGATTGACAACAATTTCAACACCTTGTGTGCATTCAGAGACCATGGATTAATGAAACAGAACACCATACATTTAAGGGTTAGTTGTAAACTAGACTTTTAGATGCAAAGGAAATACAAAAACCAAAACCAACCTAACTGGAATTTTCTTCACATCGCTATGGAATGCTGGGAGAAGAATTAAAAGAAAATTAGAATGAAAGAAGATAAGTTGGATGGAAGCCTTGAATCTAGACACCTCTGAAATTAGAAGTGTATTGGAAAATAGGAAAACTGAGGAATCAATAGGCGTAATTGTGGACTATGTATTTGTAAAAGTTAGAAATAAAGGAATTGGCTATAGAGTGTACTTTGGAGCAATTGTGTGGTGTGAGCTTGAGACACCTTTTTTCTGATGGTTTTATTCCCCACTGGGTGAGCAACTGGCCTCTGCAAACCGGATGGTAATTGCTCAATACCATTTAAAAGTTTGGGTAAATATCTGGGATGTTCTAAACCTATTGGCTACATCTAGACTGGCATGATTTTCTGGAAATGTTTTTAACGGAAAACTTTTCCGTTAAAAGCATTTTCGGAAAAGAGCGTCTAGATTGGCACAGACGCTTTTCCGCAAAAGCACTTTCATGATCAGGGCTTTTTTGCGCAAAACAAATCTCAGCTGTCTACACTGGCCCTCTTGCGCAAAAGTTTTGCGCAAAAGGGACTTTTGACCGAACAGGAGCAGCATAGTATGTCTGCAAAAAGCACTGATTTCTTACAGAAAGAAGTCAGTGCTTTTGCGGAAATTCAAGTGTCCAGTGTAGACAGCTGGCAAGTTTTTCCGGAAAAGTGGCTGATTTTCTGGAAAAACTAGCCAGTCTAGAGACAGCCTCAGATTTTGTCTGTATTTGCTTATATCCAATAGACTGCAGAGTTAGGCTAGATTCTAGATCCCAACCTCCTGCCCCAGAGATAAATCCCACTGCACCCAAAATCCTTCCCAGAGTTTGCATGCTAAAACCCCTCCTGGACTCCAATCCCCAACCCTAGGCTGAGCCTGGAGCCCCTCCCACATTCCAAACCCCTCGGTGGAAGACCAGAGCCTGCACCCTAACTTCCCACCCCAGCCTAGTGAAAGTGAGTGAGGATGGAGGAGGAAAGGGAAGGGAGTGAGCAGGATGAGACCTCGGAGAAGAGGTGGAGCAGGGCCTCAGAGAAGGGGCAGGAAGGAAGCAATACAAGAGTATTTGGGTTTGAGGTAGATCTTACATTGCGCTTAAATTGAAAAAGTGATCTTGTGGTTAAAAAGGTTGGAAACCACTGGTCTAGAACTTTCACTTGCATTAATCTTTCAGTAGAGAGAAGTTCTGTGTGCCCGCTGATTTATTCCAGACATCACCTGGAGTGTCAGAGTTACGTTACTCATTTCATACGTTTAAAAAAACCCCAAACAGGTAACAGGGTGACCAAACTGCACACAATATTTGAATGCACCATGGATGTATATGTACACAAGATAATATTGTTTGCCTCATTTTCTATCCCTTTCCTAAATATTACAAACCTTTTTGTTCGCTTTTTTGGATGACCACTCTACATTGAACAGGTCTTCTCGGAGAAGTAGTAACAGAGAACTCCAAGATCGCTTTCTTGGTGGGTGACAGTTAATTGCGATCTCATTGTTTTGTATGTAGAGTTGGGCTTATATATTGTCATGTACATCACTTTGCATCTATCTATAGTAAGAAGTGGGCCTAAAGCATCAGTCCATGTATCACAGGCCTTGTGTGAGGCCTGAAGCCTAGATAGAGGTAGTCAAGGCTCTGCAAATATAAAGCCAAGTTGAATTGTGAGCAAACGGCAGGCCCTGCTATCAGAATCTGGCAAGAAAGGGGCTGATATTGCAGATACATCTCTAGGGGGCCTTAGGTATTAGTCATGTTAACACATTCCAGGGTAGTACGACAAGACTACGAGAAGAAGAAATGCAAATGAGAGCATGACATATGCAAATGAGTGCTCCATTTACATTTCCTCTTGTGAAAGAGGCTAGTAGTGTAGACGTAGAATAGTTGTGCAGGTTACACGTCAACACTACCAAGCCCGTTATTTTGAAATAACAGGCCGCTTATTCCAAAATCAGTACTCCTGTTTTCCTCCAGGAATAACGCTAGTTTTGAAATAGTTATTTCTAAATAGCTACTCTCCAGAGTCATTCGAACTAATTTTTCCCCAGTGCTTCTTGCGGCGGTAAGTCAAGGCAGCGCATCCACATTCACGGAGCCTGCCTTGGACTAATTTCAAGGCTTCCCCAGAGCGTGGACACGCTATTTCAATTTTGTTATTTCGGGAGTCGTTATATTGAGTTTCATTATTTCAAAATGATTTCCTAGTGCCGACCTGCCCCTAGAGAGCTTGTCAGAGCCTCACAATTGTGGGAGAGCACCTAGCTTGCTATGGCAGAGGACTCAGAGGTACCCAAAGCTCAAGTGGTACCTAGGGAAGCACATCACAACCACCCAACAAACAGGCCTTGCTAGACCATGTCTCCATTTTCCTGTTGTCATGTGCTCAGTTACCAATATCAAGATGGTAGTGATGGCAGGAAAGTCGGAACTCCTACTCTCTCAGTCATGCTCTGGTGCCTCAGTTTACATACCTGTAAAATGTGGATATGTCCATAGTTGCTTTCCTTTGCTAGGTGCCTTCAAGATCATAGAATCCTAGAATCCTAGGGCTGGAAGAGACCTCAGAAGGTCATTAAGTCCAGCCTCCTGCCCAAAGCAGGACCAATCCCAACTAAATCAATCCAGCCAGGGCTTTGTCAAGCCGAGACTTAAAAACTTCTAGGGATGGAGATTCCACCTTGTCCCTAGAGAACCCATCCAAGTGCTGCCCCACCCTCCTAGGGAAATAGTTTTTCCTAATATCCAACTTAGACCTCCCAACCTCCTTCAATGAGAACTCCTCAATATATGATTGTGATGAGAATCACTGATCTCTGAATCTAAAGTGACAGGCCTATTTGACTGCAGAAAGTATTTGCAGCTCTCCTCAGCCATCTTTCCCCAGATCAGTCTACTATTTACCCATCCATCCTGGGCATTGACAGGCATCAGACTCTAGGGAGAACTCAGCTTATCCCTCATTTTTTAAAAACTAATTAACTATCATTTTTTCAATATACATAAATACACTGAGCAGGGAATTTGTCTGACTCCGCCTAAAGCCCAAGAGTTCTCCTCTCCCTTTGGGGTGGTCCCTTAATTGCTGTTTGCTTCTGAAGCTGGATAAATAGCCCAGAAACCCAGGCAGGCAGGTCTCCAGCCTTTTGACTACCAGCGGCTCGCTTCTCTGCCACAGGTTGTGCAAACCCCGATGGGACTGGCCGAATGATATTATACACGTTGCACTCAGGGTCGGAGGCTGCTGCCGATGCTGGGTGGAGAGAGGTGGGACGCAGTCACTGGAGGACAATTTCTGAGAGGTTCACAGGTATCTATCTCTTGCCGAGGCTCCACAAAACTACTGCATGGGGTGGGGTAGGGAGTAAGTCAGTCAGAAGGAGCTGCATTTCAGGGGCACAGCAGCACAGCATAGTATGAAAGTGTCAGTAGATTTACAAGGCCAAATTCCAAGGCCATGGGCTGTAGTTTATTCAGACCCTACCAAGTTCAAGCTCCCCTTGGAGTAACAACTGGGGAAAGAGCTCATAAGCCTGCTGTGTTTTCATGGAGATTCACCTCCCACTCTTTCATTTTAAGGCTCTGCCAAATAACCAGGGACCAATGGGTGGTGAGGTGGGGAAGGGATGCAACAGACCTTGTTGCCTAACTTTCAATTCTTGGAAACATGGTGTAGGGTGATCTAGGCAGGCAGGACCATCAGGACCCTACACAATACTATTCAAGTTGCATCCAACAGCCATCCACAGCAGCAGGAGAATGACTTTTAGAGGTGTGATTTTATACATTCTAGTGAAATATTTTAAACATAGTGGAGATTGCCTAGCTCCTAGAACTAGAAGGGACCTTGAAAGGTCATTGACTCCAGTCCCCTGCCTTCTTATCAGGACCAAGTACCATCACTGATGAATTTTTGCCCCAAATAGCCTCTACAAGAATTGAACTCATAACCCTGGGTTTAGCAGGCCAATGCTCAAACCACTGAGCTATCCCTCCCCCTAAGGTTCTCTAGACTCACCCAATAAGTTGAGAAACTGACAGTCTATGTCTTGGGTGAACACATACCTAGTCTCTGGCTTCATTACCACCTTTATGGCTCGTTCATCGGCGCAGTGTTCCACTCATCCACCTGGCAGGCTTTTTCTCTTACAAGTTAATGAAGTCCCCTTATTAAAGGGGCCTCTGAATTTTTCTGGGAGGATCCTTTTGGCCCTAGAGACTACAATTCGCATGAGCCCTTGAGGAAAACAGGGGAAGTAGGGCTTGTCTGGGCATGTTGGGAGAGGGGCTCTTCAGTTCTGGGGCTCTCCATTTTGGGGAGAGAGGAGCCAGGCTGCTGTGGAGGAGACTTATCCAGGCCAGGAGCTGTTGTGGTACAGCTACCACCTGCGACTGGGAGCCTGCAGTGCTTGGATCTAGCAGGCTGCTGATTGCCCTAGAGGGGAGAGACTCTGGCTGTGCATATGGCTGTGAAAGGCTACACAAACCAGCACACAGGAGGAGGCTGTATTTAAACAGGCTCTTTGGGAAAGTGCTGCCTGGGACAGAGCTCAGAGAATAGACTGACTCTGGGTCCAAAGAGAGGCAGAGGGCCCAACCCAGTGAATCAGAGCTGCTGGCATTTAATGACGTGGCAGAGGGAGTTGACAGCTGGCTGCTCAGCTTGTACTAACACACACAGAACCTACACAGAACCTTCACTCCAGCTGCAGGCCTTCAAGCGCGCCCACACAATCAAGTGTCTGGACTCTGAGTCCATAGGCGTGCGCCCTCTGGAGTGGGATCAATGGTGTCAGTGCAAATGCCAGAGAGATAAGTTCCTATTACTTCTGTGTACTTTGTTAATTGATTTTAGTCACTGTTAATCTGTTAAACTCTGTCTCTTTAAGTTGTGAAGTAAAGGAGTGTTCATTCTAATGTAATCAATTAGATGTGTATTGTTTATAATTTATCATTGTCATCCTGGAGTTAGTTCTAGGTTATTTCTGGAATAAGTTTATTCCTGGAGGCTCCCAAGGCACACTAGTAAGGCTACGTCTACACTGGCATGATTTTCCGAAAATGCTTTTAATGGTTAAGTTTTCCGTCAAAAGCATTTTCCGAAAAGCACGTCTAGATTGGCAGGATGTTTTTCCGCAAAAGCACTTTTTGCGAAAAAGTGTCCGTTGCCAATCTAGATGCACTTTTCCGCAAAAAAGCCCCGATCGCCATTTTCGCAATCGGGGCTTTTTTGTGGAAAACAGCACTGTGCTGTCTACACTGGCCCTTTTGCGCAAAAATCTTTCTGAAAAAGACTTTTGCCTGAACGGGAGCAGCATAGTATTTCCACAAGAACACTGATGATCTTACATGAGATTGTCAATGTTCTTGCAGAAATTCATGCGGCCAGTGTAGACAGCTGGCAAGCTTTTCCGCAAAATCATGTGATTTTGAGGAAAAACGTGCCAGTCTAGACACAGCCTAAGTTTGTACAGGGCCAGCCAGATGGCGGCACGACCATTGTATATTCTTTATGAACGAGGGACTGCAGAAGGGGGTGGATAGGGAATCTCCAACTAACATCACCACTGGGGTACTCAGGATTTCCTTATATGTTAAAACAATCAGGCGCCCAGGCACACCTATGAGTGTGACCTGCTCCCAAGTAACCTGGGGAGGAAAAAGGGAGTTACATTAACTAGCTCCTCCCCAGAGAAAGCAGAACCACAGTATGGGGGGAAGAAGTGGTGTGTGGGTGGACATTAAGACTCAGTAGTGTTCCATATTTTCAGATGACCTACACAGCCGCATTTTCAGCATAAGGGTGGGGACTACTCTGGTTCTAGGGCTCCTCTTGGAAACAATTCTAAGAATTTCTCACTAGGGGCAAATAATCTTCTCTCTTGTCCTGACGTGAGCAGTCAGATGGACTGTCATCCCTGAAATGGTCCAGGGGAGGCTAACATTGAATGTGAGAAATTTCAGTCCCAAGGGTTACATTTTGGAAAACTTATAAGTAACTGGCAAATTAGTTCTTTTAATTCACAGAGTCAGACACCCTTCCTGAAAGGTGTTCAGCGTGACCCCTCCATTTATGAGCTCCATTCACCTATGCTATTAGCTCCCACAATGTCTGTGGCAAGGAGATCCACAGTCCAAAAATGGATTTTGTAAACGCTTTTCTCTAATCGAGGTTAAAAGTTCAAATTTTCAATGTAACTGAAAGTTTCTTTCTTTTGTTATGTGATGTAGTAATTGCAAATGCCTAATGTGCATTCTTTATAGATAGATTCTTAGGCGTTGAGGTCCATGGGACCATGGGAGCTCAGGGGACCATGGGACCATTCAGTCTGTCCTGCAGTATAGGTAAGGCTATTCAATTTCACCCCGTTGGCTTTTTTTAATTCTCTTTATTTATGAGTGACCTTTGGCCCTTCTCTGCAGCTACAATTAGTGTGATGTCAACTTTCAGACACTAGATCTTGTTCTACATTTCTCTACATGACAGAGCCCATTAATACTCCCAGTTTTCTCCTCGTGCAAGTCTCCACTGGATAGTCTTATGATTAGATAGAGCTCTTTGAGTCTCTCTCTCTCTGGCATTTTCTCCAGCCACCAATAAATTGCTATGCACCTTCTTTTCTGCACCCTCTGCTGGTTTTCAATTTTTTTTTTTGCAATATGTAACAAAGACCTAGATGGAGGCATTATCACCAGTGCTGGGTGCAGAAGAAAAACCCTTCCTTTGCTCCAACTCACCATTCCCCTGTAGAGCCATCCAAGGATCCCAGTAGCCCTTTCAGCCACAGCATCAAACTGGGAACCCATGGGAGAAAAGCAAAAAAAAATGATTAACAGGCAAGAAAATGTGACCTATGTGGGAAGACTGAAAGAACTGGGCTTGTTCAGTTTAGAAAAGAATATATAATAGAGGTTTTCAAGAACCTAAGAGGGTGTTACAAATAGGGGGAGAAAAATTGACATTGCAGCAAGAGAGGTTGAGGTTGGAAATTAGAAAAAACTTCCCACCTGTCAGGGTGGTTAGACATTGGAATAAATTGCCTAGGGAGGTTGTGGAATCTCTATCCCTGGGGATATTTAAGAGCAGGATGGACAAACACCTGTCAGGGATGATCTGGAGGGTGCTTGGTCCTGATGTGAGGGCAGGGGACTGGACTTGATGAGCTCTTCAGATCCCGACCAGTTCTAGTGTTCTATGATTCTATGGTGAGTTTGTTGTCTACAACACGAAGAGGAAGCTTACAAGAAGTGGAAACTTGGACAGATGACTAGGGAGGAGTATAAATATATTGCTCGAGAATCTAGGGGAGTTATCAGGAAGGCGAAAGCATAATTGGAATTTCAGCTAGCAAGGGATGTGAAGGATAACAAGAAAGGTTATCTACAGGCATGTTAGCAATAAGAGGGTGACCAGAGAGGGTGTGGGGCTCTTACTAGATGAGGGAGATAACCTAGTGACAGATGATGTGGGAAAAGCTGAACTACTCAATGCTTTCATTTCCTCTGTCTTCACGGTCAAGGTCAACTTCCAGACAAATGGATTAAGCAATGCAGTATGGGAAGGAGGTGGACAGTCCTTGGTGGGGAAAGAACAAGTTAGGAACTATTTAGAAAAGCTAAACATACACAAATCCATGGGTCCAGATTTAATGCATCCGAGGGCACTGAGGGAGTTTGATAATGTCATTGCCATTATCTTTGAAAACTCGTGGAGATCAGGTGAGATCCCAGATGACTGGAAAAAGGCAAATGTAGTGCCCATCTTTTAAAAAGGGAAGAAGGACAATCCAGGGAACTATAGAGCATTCAGCCTTACCTCAGTCCCCAGAAAAATCATGGAGGGGATCCTCAAGGAATCCATTGTGAAGTACTTGGAAGAGGGGAAAGTGATCAGGAATAGTCAACATGGATTCACAAAGGGAAGTCATGCCTGACCAATATGATTAGCTTCTATGATGAGGTAACTGGCTCTGTGAATGTGATATACCTTGACTTTAGCAAAGCTTTTGATACAATCTCCCACAATATTTTTGCTGGAAAGTTAAGGGAATATGGATGGTTTAAATGGGCTGTAAAATGGATAGAAAGCTGGCTAGACTGTCGGGCCCAATGGGTAGTGATCAACGGTTCGAAGTCAGGTTGGCGGTCGGTTTCTAGCTGAGTGCCCCAAGGATCAGTTCTTGGACCTGTTTTGTTCAACATCTTTATGAATGACCTGGATGAGGGGATGGATTGCACCCTCAACAAGTTTGCAGAGGACGCCAAGTTAGGGGGAGAGGTAGATACACTGGAGGGCAGGGATAGGATCTAAAGTGACCTAGACAGATTAGAGGATTGGGCCAAAAGACAAGTATAGAGTTCTGCACTTGGGACAGAACATTCCCAAGCAGGAGGAATAGCTCAGTGGTTTGAGCATTGGCCTACTAAACCCAGGATTTTGAGTTTAATCCTTGAGAGACCAAATCTGTCAGGGATAGTGCTTGGTCCGGCTGTGAGGGAGGGGCACTGGACTTGATGACTTCTCAAGGTCTCTTCCAGTTCTATGAGATAGGTGTATCTACATATATTATTATTGTTATAGGCTGGGGACCGAATGGCTAAGTCACAGTTCTGCAGAAAAGGACCTGGGGATTACAGTGGATGAGAAGCTGGATACGAGTCAACAGTGTGCCCTTCTAGCCAAGAGGGCTAATGGCATATGAGGGTGCCTTAGAAGGAGCATTACCAGCAGATCCAGAGATGTCATTATTCCCCTTTATTCGGCTCTGGTGAGGCCACATCTGGAGTAGGGTGTCCAGTTCTGGGCCCCCACTACAAAAAGGATGTGTACGCATTGGAGAGGGTCCAGCGGAGGGCAACCAAAATGATTAGGGGGCTGGAGCATATGACTTATGAGGAGAGGCTGAGGAACTTGGGTCTGTTTAGTCTGCAGAAGAGAAGAGTGAGGGGGGAGGTTCCAAAGAGGATGGAGAGAGGCTGTTCACAGTAGTGACAGATGGCAGAACAAGGAGCAATGGTCTCAACTTACAGTGGGGGAGATCTAGGTTGGATATTAGGAAAAACTCTTTCACTAGAGGAGTGGGGAAGCACTGGAGTGGGTTCCCTAAGGAGGTAGTGGAATCTCCATCCCCAGAGATTTTTAACAACAATGTTTCTTCATCCAGGCATTTCTGCATTTTGACTGTGACCATAACTGTTGATCCTGGATACACACAAGAAGTCAGCGGAACACACGACACATTCAGGGGACACAGTTCTGCCTCAGAGTTGGACATCTTCTTTCCTAATCCATGTCAGAGTCCAACACAAGCGACTTCATCAACCCTTCCACCTTCATCCTGCTGGGCATTCCTGGCTTAGAGACAGCCCATGTCTGGATCTCCATCCCCTTTGCAGCCATGTACACAATAGCTGTTTTGGGGAATTTCACCATTCTGTTCATTGTGAAGAGGGAGCCGAGCCTCCATGAGCCCATGTTCTATTTCCTCTGCATGTTGGCCGTCACTGACATAGTCCTGTCCACATCCATTCTGCCCAAAACGCTGAGCATCTTCTGGTTCAGTTCCAGGGAGATCGATTTCAATGCCTGCCTCACCCAGCTGTTCTTCATTCACTGCTTCTTCGTGATGGAATCTGGGATCTGCGTGGCCATGGCGTTTGATCGCTACGTGGCCATCTGCCACCCCCTGAGACATTCCACCATCCTGACTAACCCCGTGGTGGCCAAGATGGGCCTGGGTGTGGTGCTACGCAGCAGCATGCTAGTGCTGCCCTGTGTCCTCTTGGTGAGGAGGTGGCCGTATTGCAGAACCAACATCATACCCCATACTCACTGCGAGCACATGGCCGTGGTGAAGTTGGCCTGTGGCAACACCCAAATCAGCAGTTATTACGGCCTCTTTGTGATGTTCTGTGTGATGGGGCTGGACGTGTTTTTTATTGCTGTGTCTTATACCCAGATCCTCAGGTCCATCTTCAGCCTCCCCACGAAGGACGCCCGGCTCAAGACCTTTGGGACCTGCGGGTCCCACATTGGTGTCATCTTAGCCTTTTACATTCCAGGTCTCGTGTCTTCTCTCATGCATCGGTTTGGCCAGAATATGCCCCTGCATTTCCACATTCTTATTGCCAACATGTACCTCCTTGTGCCCCCTACACTAAACCCCATCATCTATGGGGTGAGGACCAAACAGATAAGGGGCAGGATCCTGCGCCTGCTTGGTCATAAAGGGATGAAAGTTCTCTCCTAGTGCTCTGGTGCTCAGACCCAGCTCCGAACAGAGTGGTGTGGTAACATGGTGTTGGGCTCCCTTCCTTGAATTGCTTACTAGGCCGTCAAAAAACCATTGAAGCATTTCCTGAGAGCACTGCGCTTTGTCAGTCTGGCCTACTCGGGATACAAACTGTATAAAACACATTAACTGCTTTGGTGTACACTTTTCTAACTGCAGAGATCTGGATAAGGAACATAAAAAATCCATAGCAGGTGAGACCAGAGGCCCAGTGTCCTTTCTTCCTCCAACAGTGGCCAATGCCAGCTGCCCACTGAGGGAATGAACAGAACAGGGAATCCTCATGTGATCCCTTCCCTGTCCCCCATTCTCAGTCTCTGAGAAACAGGGGCTAGGGACAACATTCCTACCCTTCCTGGTTAAACCCTGTTACGGTCCTGACTTTCACAACATCCTCTGGCAAGGAGTTCCACAGGTTGACTGTGCATTGCGTGGATCCCTGAGGTCCAGCCCCAACTTTTCCATTGCTCCATAACTTCCCTTAGTGGTCTACCAACTTATGTAACTAGGCCCCCTAAGACTCACCCCTCACCTCTGTGTCACTTGCTGGATCATTTCCACATCGCCCATGCTCCAGGACTGGCGTGTCTGCAGTCTCACAAGGAACCTGCAGCAAGGGCAGGGAGGATGCAGCCCTTGGGGCTACAAGCCATTCCAGAGCAGAGAGGGAAGCCTGGCTGTGATATAAATACTGCTGAAGGTTGGGAGCAGGGTTGTAAGGCAGGCAGGGAAAGTGGGGGTCATGTACCATGCACCTTGTGGGCCCTGCAGCTCAGCTATGAAGCCCTGAGGGAACAGACCTTCCTGGACTTTTGTCAACAAAACTATACCTGTGTCCACACTGTATTTGAGTTATGTCGACATAACGTCGACAAAACTCAGCAGTTTTGTCAACGTATGTAAACCTCATTCTACGAGGAATAACGCCTTTTGTCGACAGAGTTCTGTCGATAGAAAGCATTATTGCATCTACACTGTCCTTTGCGTCCACACTGTTATGTCGACAAAGCGGCTTGCTTTGTCGACAGAACTGGATGTCGTCTACATGCTCTTTGTCGACAGTATCTGTCGACAAAACCCTGTAGTCTAGGCATACCCCCTTGACTGGCTTTGTTATTTAGCTTTCAACTCCCTTTTGGTCCTCCTGCCTGAGGGCAGACAGGGTCCCTGCAGCAGGTATAGGATTTGAACTACCAACTCTGCTTTCCCCAAGGCAAATGCCCTATCCCCTAGGCCACTCTAGAACCAACCTCACAGGCATACTTCCAGAAGGTCCCAGGCCCTTTGCCCTAGCCCTGGCCTGTGAGCAGAAAGACAACAGTTGAGAGAGGCAGCAGGATACGCCACGGTGTTAGCTGGGAAGGCAGGATTCTCGGCACAGTCCAGGGTAGCTTCGGTAGCTCACTGGGAGGCAGATAAACTCCAGCCCCACTTCCATGAGCCGGCTATTGACCCACATACCTTGCATCTTATCTGGAACCCCAGGGCACCCACTTCTGAGGGGCGGAAGATGAGCCGTGATGAGTAGAAAATATGCTTCGCTTGGTACTTTGGTACCCCACCTCTAGACGCAACTTAGCTGGGTTGAGAGGCAACATTGTCCCCCTGTCCTGGATGGACAGACTGAGCCATGCCAGAGCAAAGTGATTTGCCCAAGCCTATGCAGTGAGTCAGTGCCAGAGTTGGGAATAGAAGCCAGAAGTCCAGACAACTGTCCCACCCTCCACCCACTGCTCTGTCCACTAACTGCTCCTGAACCTCTGAAACCAGCACATGGCAAATCCTCTTCAACATATTCATAAATGATCTGGGAAAAGGGGTAAAATGTGAGGTGGTCAAATTTGCAGTTGACAGAAAACTCGTGAAGATGATTAAGTTCAAATCAGGCTTTGAAAAGCTAGAAAGGGATCTCATAAGTTCCTCTTTGAACTCTGTCAAAATCCGAGTCTTCAGCGATGAGAGAATAGATTATTAGCTTGCCAAAGTCTTTTCAGGAGTCACTCAAATTCTTTGGGCATCAGCAGATCTTGTTAAGAGCATTTTTGTGGGAAAGCCAATCCAGAGAAACGAAACAGGAAATGAAGACAGGTTGGGGATTTCACATTTGTAATACTCTACTCTGTGCATGGAATTTTACTGGGCCAAATAAATTGCACCATTGCCGCTTGTGAGATGTTACTTGCCTAAGATTGAGTCCAGGGTCACACAAGTAATCACATAGCCTTACAGTTTTCATGACTCACAAGAACTGCTGTTGCCTATATTCTAATTGGGACATGTTTCTCCTATGGCTCATTGTGGGCATGTCTACACAAGGAAATTATTTCATAATAACTTATTCTGAACGAATAACTCCAGAAATAGCTATTTGGAAATAATTAGTTCGAATGACTCTGGGGAGTCATTATTTTGAAATAGCAGCAGCAGACTATCCACACTACTGCTTGTCACGTTACAGAATTTGAGGGGAGCAGCCAGATCACTGCTGCACCCACAGGTGGGGGTGTTGGCCCCAGAAATGGTATAAAAGGGGGCCATGTGGGGTGTTGAATAGAAGCTCACTGTCTCCTAATCCTATGTATGCTAGTCATGTGATTGTATAATGTCTGTGTGTGAAGTTAGGAATCTCTAATCTGTGTAGATACTGAATATTTCTCTGCATATGGTTGAGCATTGGGCAGAGCCCAGCCTATGGACATGCTAATCAGCGAGGCCCTGTGGGACAATGGCACTCAATGGGCCAAGGACACACCTAAGAATGAGGGCTGACACCTGAGGGCTGCCAGCAGGGAACACAGGGAAAGGCCACGGGCCAGGTGACCTGCTGTAGCCAAGAAGAGACCAGGAAGGAGGGATAAATAGGCCATGTGGTGGACTCCATTTTTGTTCTCAGCTCAGCACTTCATCCCAGAGGCAGCAGTGCAGGGATCAAAGAGCCGGAAAGAACTGTGGACCCATCCTGATCCTAGGATGCGCAACAAGGACTTTTAAACCAGCAGCTGTAACATCTCTGCTAGAGCCTGCATTGAGAACTGGGAGATTCGATGCATGTAATGTACTATCCTTTAACAACCTCACTCTCATGCTTTTCTTTATTGTAGTAAAAAACCTTTAGATGTTAGATGCTAAAGGATTGGCCCAGCGTGATTTGTGGGTAAGGTCCAGAGCGTAAATTGCCCAGGGATCTGTGGCTGGTTTCTTGGAACCGGACAGAATTTGTTCGAGGTAGGTGGGTTCGGGTGCTAAGACCCTCCCACACCTGTGTATGAGGTCCGGGGCCATCTGGGGCACGGATATTGCTGGGGTGTCAGAGGGGTTTTGCTCGGGAGGCTTCAGTCAGGCAGCTGAAGCGCTCCATGGGACTGGTTTGTGACCTGTTTGGAGAGGTCACCAATCTGGGGACTGTAAGGAGCCCCGAGGTTGAGCAATTCGCCCTGAGCGGACGCCCTCAGCTTTGCCCAGACACGGCCCGGTCCGTCACAGTGCTATTTCTAAATAACTATTTTGAAATAAGCATTATTCACCATGGAAAGCGGGAGTTATTATTTTGAATTAACCAACTTGGTAGTGCGGATGCCCCGCTTGTTATTTTGAAATAACGCCATAGTGTAGACCAAGGCTGTGAAAGTTAGGTTTCCTTAATGGGCCTTCAACATACAGTGGTTTGCCCTTATCCATGTGAGGGGCATAACCCAGAACACATGTGAAAAATGCCTATATGTTGCCAGTGATCATAACTCCAGACACAAATGCTAAATCTACACTGCTTCCCTCTTGTGGAAGAGAAAATACAAATGGAGCACTCATTAGCATATGTTGCACTCTCATTTGTATATTCTTTTCCGATCCTTTTGTGGAAGAGGTTTTTGCACGAAAAACCGCAAGGTAGACAGGGCTGCTTTGCACAATAAAAACCTTAGAAAAAACCCAGTTTTGCACAAAACCCCCCACAAGATTAGAAAGGCAAAGGCACAGAATGAGCTCAAACTAGCTACCAGAATAAAAGGAAGCAAGAAGACTTTTTACGAATACATAAGAAGCAAGAGGAAGACCAAGGACAGGGTAGGCCCACTGGTCAGAGAGGAGAGAGAAACAGCAACAGGAAACTTGGAAATGGCAGAGATGCTCAATGACTTCTTTGTTTTGGTCTTCACTGAGAAGTCTGAAGGAACGCCTAACATAGTGAATGCTAGTGGGAAGGGGCTTGTTTTAGAAGGTAAAATAAAAAAGAACATGTTAAATATCACCTACAAAAGTTAGATGCCTGCAAGTCACCAAGGCCTGATGAAATGCATCCTAGAATACTCAAGGAGCTGATAGAGGAGGTATCTGAGCCTCTAGCTATCATCTTTGGAAAATCATGCGAGACAGGAGAGAGTCCAGAGGACTGGAACAAGGCAAATATAGTGCCCATTTATAAAAAGGGAAATAAGAACAACCCAGGAAACTATAGACCAGTTAGTTTAACTTCTGTGCCAGGGAAGATAATGGAGCAAGTAATTAAGGAAATCATCTGTAAACGCTTGAAAAGTGGCAAGGTGATAGGGAACAGCCAGCAAGGATTTGTAAAGAACAAATCATGTCAAACCAATCTGATAGCTTTCTTTAATAGGATAATGAGTCTTGTGGATAAGGGAGAAGCGGTGGATGTGGTATACCTAGACTTTAGTAAGGTGTTTGATACAGTCTCACATGATATTCTTATCAATAAACTAGGTAAATACAACTTAGATGGGGCTACTATAAGGTGAGTGCATACCTGGCTGGATAACCATACTCAGAGAGTAGTTATTAATGGTTCACAATCCTGCTGGAAAGGCATAACAAGTGGGGTTCCGCAGGGGTCTGTTTTGGGACTGGCTCTGTTCAATATCTTCATCAACAATTTAAATATTGGCATAGAAAGTACGCTTATTAAGTTTGCAGATGATACCAAGCTGGGAGGGGTTGCAATTGCTCTGGAGGATAGGGTCATAATTCAAAATGATCTGGACAGATTGGAGAAATGGTCTGAAGTAAACAGGATGAAGTTTCATAAGAACAAATGCAAAGTGCTCCACTTGGGAAGGAACAATCAGTTTCACACATACAGAATGGGAAGCGACTGTCTGGGAAGGAGTATTGTGTTCAGTTCTGGACATCAAGAAAGATGTGGAGAAATTGGAGAGGGTCCAGAGTGGAGCAACGGGAATGATTAAAGGTCTAGAGAACATGACCGATGAGGGAAGGCTGAAGGAATTCAGTTTGTTTAGTTTAGAAAAGAGAAGATTGAGGGGAATGCACCATAACTATGTCATAATCACATCATATTTGTACCACTGTGATCAATCGGGGCCACCAAGTGCCAAGCTCAGATCAGGGTAAACACACAACAGGACCTGCATGCCCCAGTGTCCAGACCACCCTTTGGGATTTGAGAAGAGCCCCATAGCTTTGGTGAAGCCTACACCGGGCTTTTTGTCAGCAAAGCCTCTTCCGCAAAAAGAATTGGAAGAAGATATGCAAATGAAAATGTGATTTGCATATCCTCTTCTGCAAAAAAATTGGCAGTGTAGCCATTGCCTGAGAGCTGAGACAGATCACAGATATCCTGATGGGCTCCCTCTCCCTAGAGCTAAAAAGTCACACACAGAATCCCCAGTTTGTCACGCTGACACAGCACAGTCAGTTCAGGATTGGTTTTAACATCGTTTGACACCAAGTCAGTGATTCAGGAAAAAGTGCCCAGCATCCTGACACCAGCAACTTCTGCAGATAGATTGCTTTGAACAAAGCAAAGCACCAGGACAAATTCTTAGGTCCCTTTATGAGTGAAGATACAGAGCAACCTCTCCCAGATCTACTTGGTCCTTGTATCATAGGTGATGGGGAACTTCAGGGGCACATGGTGACCAAACTGGTGTGTAAGAAAGGAAAAGAGAGCTGAGGTGTAAAAGGATAAAATGACACAAAGGAGGGGCCACAGGTCCCAAAAGTCTTGAGACGGGTGTCCTCTGTGGGAAGGCTGACGATGGCCTTGAGAGTTAGAATAGAAGGACGCAGCAATAAAAGTGACTTCCACATCCATCCCAGAGAAGACCATAGTAACTACTGACGCCGATGTCGACACAGGCCAGCTTCACCAAAGCTAAGACTGGGGCATGATGTGGGTGCCGCAGTATGGCCACCTCAATACAATGGGATAAGGTATTACCAACATACATCTGTGCAACACAATGACCAAGCCAATCTTGGCCACTGTGGAGTTCTCTAGGATAGTGGACTGTCTCAGGGTATGGCAAATGGCCATGTAACAATCAAAAGCCATGACCAATAAGCAGGACAGAGACTGGACTAGTGTTTGAATTGGTTTTTTTCTCTCCCTCTCAATCCCTCCCAGTCTCTCTCATTGGGATTTCCAAAGCCTGCTCCTTTGGCTAAACAGGGTATTTACAGACACTGAGAACAGTTCAGTCAGGCAGAGCGAAGGTGACTGCACAGTTTTGCGGCCATGTGAAGGGCTGTGGTTCTCCTGTGAGAGCAAAACATCCAAAGGGAAAAGTTTCACCTGACAAGAGAAAAGCGAGGAAAGTCCTTAGACGAATTTCGAATGGATGGAAGCTGGGGAATGGTCCAGCTCTTGTGGGACACTTTACTTACGTTTACACCGCCTATTACAGAAAGTGTTGTCTGGTTTGACACTGCTGATGAAATTTCCAGTTACGACCTTTAGGGTGACGGGTCCTTTGTCCCAGGATCAGGCCCAGTGTTTTATTATTCTGTGGTTGGTACCTCTGAAGGGCACAGATGGAACACGCACATTATAGGAACTCTTGTACATAGGTAGTTTATTAATATATTTAGCATACTCAGTCCTCACACCACTCCATCAAGAACAACTGAGGTGTTAGCTGTCATCTTTCTCATCACCGGCACCCTCCCCACACTCACCAGCAGCCTCATTCTGGAACCTCCTGAAGACACTGTCTCCTTCTCTTGCTTCCCCTAGGTTGGATGTCCCTTTTATCATCTGTTACACTAGTGTTGTTATATATGATGCTGGGGCTGTTATATATGATCCGTAGGAGCTGTTTCCTTTTTTCCTTGTTTGCATTTCCTCACCTTACTATGGTGAAGTGTCTTTTTCTAATATGTCAGTGTATCAATGAGCTCAACTTACTAGCATGAATATCAATTTGTTACCATGGGCCTTTTGTGGTTGTCTATCATGTTTGAAAATGAAGATAAAGGAGCGAATACTTAAGGCATCCATCTGCAAATATTTGGAAGATAATAACATGGTAATAAAAGAGCAAATCACGTCAAGCCAATCTGATAGCTTTCTTTGATAGGATAACAAGCCTTGTGGATAAGGGAGAAGTGCTGGACATGATATACCTAGACTTTAGTAAGGCATTTGACATGGTCTCACATGATATTCTTATCAATAAACTAGGGAAATACAATATAGATGGGGATACTATAAGTTGGGTGCGTAATTGGCTGGATAAATATTCTCAGAGAGTAGTTATTAATGTTTCACAGTCATGTTGTAAGGTCATACACATGTGAGACTCCACAGGGGTTGTTTTGGTACCTAGAGAGGTGGTGGAATCTCCATCCCCAGTCGTTTTTAAGTCCCAGCTTGACAAAGCCCTGGCTGGGATGATTGAGTTGGCTTGGTCCTCCTTTGAGCAGAGGGTTAGACTTCATGGCTCCTGTGGTCTCTTCAAAATCTAGGATTCTTTGATTCTAACCCTGTGAGTTAAAGAGTTCTCCTTACACAGATTGCCCAGTTTGTCATGTGACATCTCACAGGCCGAGTCAATGATCCAGGAAAATGTGTCTAGCATCAGCGAGTTCTGCAGATTGATTGCTCTGAGGCGCAAAGCACCAGCATAAAACTTTTAAGTCCCTTTATGAGTGAAGAGTGGGAGCAGCCTGTCCCGGATCTGTTTGGTCCTCACCCCGTAGATGATGAGGTTCAGCATGGGGGGCACCAGGAGGTACACGTTGGCAAGGAGAATGTGGAAGTTCAGAGGTATATTGTGGCCAAATCGGTGTGCAAGAAAGGAGAAAAGAGAAGGGATGTAAAAGGATAAAATGGCACAGAGGTGAGACCCACATGTCCCAAAAGTCTTGAGCCGGGCACTCTTTGTGGGGAAGCTGAATATGGCCCTGAGGATGAGAACATAGGACACGGTGATGAAAATGATATCCACACCCATCACAGAGAAGATTACAAACAGACCATAATAACTATTGACACGTATGTCAGCGCAGGCCAGCGATGTTCTCGCAGTAGGAGTGGGAAATGATGTTAGATCAGCAGTATGGCAACCTACTTGCCAGGAAGGGAACAGGCATAATGGATGTGCAGCCACGCAGCATGACTGTCAAACCGATTTTGGCCACCACAGAGTTCGCCAAGAGGGTCGAATGTCTCAGCGGATGGCAGATGGCCACATAACGATCCAAAGCCATGGCCGAAAAGAGCCCTGACTCTAACGCAGTGAAGCAGTGAATGAAGTACATTTGCATGAGGCAGGCGTTGAAAAGGATCTCCTTGGAATTAAACCAGAAGATTGCCAACATTTTAGGCAGGATGGATGTAGAGAGGACCAGGTCGGTGATGGCCAGCATGCAGAGGAAATAGTACATGGGCTCATGGAGTCTTGGTTCCTTCTTCACAATGAACAGGATGATAAAGTTCCCCAAGATGGCTATGGCATAAACGATGCAGAAAGGGACAGAGATCCAGACATGGGCTGTTTCCAGGCCAGGGATCCCACGCAAGATGAAGGAGGAGGGGCTGGTGAAATAGATTGTGTTGGAATCTGACATGGAGCTGGAGAGAAGGTCTCCAACTCTGAGGTAGAATAGTGTCTCTGGAATGTACCATATAGTCCCCTGACTTCTTGTGTGTTCGCTGGATCTATGGTGATGGTCGCAGTAGAAATACAGACATTCCTGGATGGAAAGACAATGTTAGTATGAGACTCTACATGTTCCCATGGGGAAAGGAGATTGGTCTCTCTTCACCCCCTGAAAAATTACATTTTCATTATTCAAAGGAGTGACATATGAAGGGTTGACCCTATTAATGCCAAAACCATATTTCATGGTGCTTTGTGTGTCAGTAATTCCTGCATATCACAGCTCTGAAAACCTTAAAGGAAACTAGTGATAGAGATGCAGCCTTGTTAGTCTGGTCTAGCTGAAACATGAGAGAGAACAATGTAGCACTTTAAAGACTAACAAGATGGTTTATTTGGTGATGAGCTTTCGTGCGCCAGACCTACTTCCTCAGATCAATATGTGGAAGAAATTGGCACAACCATATATACCAAAGTGATAGAATAAAAAAAAGGGAACACGTATAAAAATGATGAATCAGGTTTAAGAACAGAGGAGGGTTGAGGGCAAAGGTTGTGCCAATTTTCTTCCACATATTGATCTGAGGAAGTGGGTCTGGACTATGAAAGCTCATCACCTAATAAACCATCTTGTTAGTCTTTAAAGTGCTACGTAGTTCTGTCTTTTGTTAAAGGAAACTAGACTGTGGCTTCTGGTTATCCCTCTTTGGCCCTTATATCAATGATCCTGAGCTAGAAAGTCGATGCCGTAAGGAGAGTCCCAAGTACCTGGTTGCTCAAATATAACCTTTGCCAGGACACGTGCAGGACTGGGCGGCAGAGGAGGGGGTCCCAACTAGAACACACCTGGAGTTAAAGATGTGCTGATCATCAACCATCTACAAAGGGCCGACTAGAGATAAAGGGGGTTGTTCAGAGAGGTTCTTGGAACGCGGGAGGCTCCCTCCTGCAGATAGACTGAAATGCATCCAACTGTTTAGTTGAGAAAAGAAACAAATGAAAGGATATATGAAGGAGAAGAACAAAAGAATTGACTCGACTATATTCAAATGGACAGAGAAAAATTCCCAGACAGAAGTATCTGTAGAGAATTATTGCTTCAAAAGGGCAATTTCCCCAAAGCTGAGGTAAATTATCAGTGAAATTGACTGAGAGAAAAAGTTTACAAATAGGAATAAAAACGGGAACTTTTTTCAGAAGAGTTGATCAGATTGCTAAAAATCCTCAATTCCACAATTAAGGAAATACTCAATTTTTGGCAAAAATCTTTTCCAGTGGCAACATGAAGGCAGCAGTAAAGTGGAGGAAAATCAAGGTATATGATAAAGGGGATGGAGGGAAAATAAAGAGAAAATTAGGGACAGCCCGGAGGCATAGCCATGTATTGGCCGCGGCTTGCTTCTCTTCCAATTCCTCTGATAATCAAGGAGAGAGGAGAAAGTACTTGGATTCTGGAAATTACTCTTCTGCCTGCTCCCTTCACCACCAGCAGAGAGAGGCATGCACGAGATCCAAGTACCTTCCCCTCGGTTCTTTATCCTCAGGGGAATGGAAAGAGAAGCAAGCCGCCTCCCGCTATGCATGGCTACTGCCCACTCCTATCCTTCCCAAATGGTGCCCTTGCCAATTGGAAGTTATGACTACAGATAAATGACATGAAAAAAATGAGGGGAAACCCCCTGTGTGGTAGGAACCAGGATTCCACAATTGGGTTATTAAATATATTAAAGACGAAATAAATCCTCGAAATGCTGTAGACCCATTCCTAGCAGGAAAAAAACAAAGTTGTTCATGTGGAAGAAAACGTGAAAGCCTTCACGAAATAATTCTGCCTTTCCAAAGAAGTAGCACGGGGCACACAGTTTGTGATGACATTGTTTCCAATCTATTAGCACTCAAAGAAGATGTTAAATTACAGCTATAGTGTCACCGCAGAGCTATGCACGGCCCAGATACAAACTGACCGATCATCTGCACATCTCAGTCGTAAGAACATAAGAACAGCCATATTGGGTCAGACCAATGGTCCATCTAACCCTGTGTCCTGTTTGCCCACAGTGGCCAATGCCAGATTCCCCAGAGGGAGGGAACACAACAGGTAACCTTCATGTTATCCTTCCCCTATCATCCATTTCCAGACAAACAGAACCTAGGGTATGTCTACACTACAGCACTAATTCGAACTAACTTAATTTGAATTAGTTAATTCGAACTAAACTAATTCGAATTAGCGCATCTAGACCTAATTAAAACTAGCATGTCCACATTGAGTGGACCCTGAACCGAGCTTAATGATGGCCAGAAGCAGTGCCGGCAGGGCATCAGATTAGGACTTAGAGCGTGGAGCTGCTGTCTCAGCCTAGCCGAGGGCTGTGCTTAAAGGGACCCGACCCCCATCCCGGACAGACAGTTCTCAGGGGTTCCCCGCTTGCAAAGCAGTCCTGGCTTGGAGTGCCCTGAGTGCCCACACTTGGCACATCACAGCACTCGGCCATCAGCCCGGCTGCATTTGCCGCAGCCTGCCATCTGGGGGAGTCAATCAGGGGGCTGCCGGAAAGGAGCCCGCAGAGCCACCCCAGTCCTCCCCATCAGGGTCTCGTACCCCATTCCTCCCTCACCTCCTTCCACTTACCCATTGTCAGCCGACGGTCAGGGCAGTGAATGGTATGTGTGTGTGTACTATACACCCAAGACTTTAACTGCTGAGACCGGGGTCCCTTGCAGTGGGCAACCTGGAAGAGGTTGAAGGGCGCCCCAATAAGTGTAGAGAGAGAGCTTATTATGCTTCAGATTTCAGCTGCTAGAATTCATAATTCCTTCGCAGCGGGCAGCCTCGGCGAGGCTGAGAAGCGCCCCAACGGAATTTGCCACCTGGGTGTGACACAAATCCAAACGCCCAAGCTCTCCCTATATCTGTCCCTTTATGACCGGCTGAAGTTCTTTTAAATTGTGCTTGGTTCTATTACAGCAACTGAAGGAGTCAGGTTAAAGCTTAAACAGTTACAGGTTTATTTGAGGAAGCTTATAAATCATGTGGTTGCAATGGCTATTGTTCTATTTCTTAACTGCTGGCAAATATAGATAGATAGATAGATAGATAGATAGATAGATAGATTACATCTTAAAAAATGTTTACAAGGAAAATAAAGATAGAAAACAGAAAATAATGGTACCAAATGACAGCTTAATCTTTAAAGAGCTCTATTCTATGCATGCACTAAAACAAAAGGACACATACAGGTACAATTTTTATCCCTTTCTGCGTCACTCGGTCCCAGCGCATCAGGCCAGGATCGGTCCCTCAATTCCTCGGAAAGACGAAAATACGAAAATACGAGGTGGGCGTCCCCGTGGACCTCGGGAGGTCAAACACCTAACCTGACCAGCAGGTAAATGGTAGATTGACACTCAAAGTGAGTGTATCCTGGGCCCATCTTATATACCTATTGGGTCACGTATTTTCTCTTTCTTATCTGTAATGCCAATTGATGCTGGTCTGTCTGCTGTGAGACCAATTCTTACAAGGGAGTTGTGAACTTAATTTACACTTGTAAGAGAGAATTGAGATGATTAAATTTGAAGTACTGGACATTGTTTTCTCAGTGGGAAATTCCTCTCCAAGGGACTGTGTGTGTTCGAATCAACATAGGTGCCAGCCTGACACTTCTTGCAGCCTCGAGCTTAGCTTATTTCCTTAATCGTTACTCAGAGTCAGAAACTCGCATATCCTGGTCAAAGCAGATCAAAGCTTAATGGCTATGCTGATCTGCTTATTGTTCCTTCTCTGCTCTGTATACAGACATCTCAGAGGGCAAGCAAGATTGTTTGAGATGGGGCAGTCTGTCTGGCTACACCCATCCCTAGCCCCCCTTCCTGATGTACAAAATAAAGGAAACGTGTGTTCAAAAATAGAAACTCTCTTTATTGAACAAAACTAGGGGAGACTGGGAAAAGGAGGTGGGAGAGGGGAAGAGAGAGGGTGGGAGAGGGGAGGGCAACTAAAATGATCAGGGGTTTGCAACAGGTCCCATATGAAGAGAGGCTAAAGAGATTGGGACTTTTCAGCTTAAAAAAGAGGAGACTGAGGGGGGATACGAAAGAGGTCTATAAAAGCATAAGTGGTGTGGTGAGGGTGCATAAAGAAAAGTTCTTCATTATTCCCATAATAGAATCATAGAATCATAGAATAATAGGACTGGAAGGGACCTCAAGAGGTCATCGAGTCCAACCCCCCGCCCTCAAGGCAGGACCAAGCTCCGTCTACACCATCCCTGACAGATGTCTATCTAACCTGTTCTTAAATATCTCCAGAGAGGGAGATTCCACCACCTCCCTTGGCAATTTATTCCAATATTTGACCACCCTGACAGTTAGGAATTTTTTCCTAATGTCCAATCTAAACCTCCCCTGCTGCACTTTAAGCCCATTACTCCTTGTCCTGTCCTCAGTATCCAAGAGGAACAAATTTTCTCCTTCCTCCTTGTGACATCCTTTTAGATATTTGAAAACCGCTATCATGTCCCCCCTTAATCTTCTTTTTTCCAAACTAAACAAGCCCAGTTCATGAAGCCTGGCTTCATAGGTCATGTTCTCTAAACCTTTAATCATTCTTGTCGCTCTTCTCTGTACCCTTTCCAATTTCTCCACATCTTTCTTGAAATGTGGCGCCCAGAACCGGGACACAGTTCTCCCTAGGGAACCTCCCTAGGGAACTCATTCCAGTGCTTCACCACCCTCCTAGGGAAATAGTTTTTCTTAATATCCAACCTGGACTTCTCCCACCACAACTTGAGACCATTGCTCCTTGTTCTGCCATCTGTCACTACTGATGTTCCTCTCTTCCTAGAAAATCCTTGTTCCTGGAACAACGTCACATACTCATAGAATCATAGAATACTAGGACTGGAAGGGACCTTGAGAGGTCATCGAGTCCAGTCCCCTGCTCTCATGGCAGGACCAAATACTGTCTAGACCATCCCTGACAGATATTTATCTAACCTACTCTTAAATATCTCCAGAGATGGAGATTTCACAACCTCCTTGGGAAATTTGTTCCAGTATTTAACCACCCTGACAATTAGGAACTTTTCCCTAATGTCCAGTACTGACATTGGACTCACCAGTCTGTAATCATAGAATCATAGAACCAGAGAACTGGAAGAGACCTCAGAAGGTCATCAAGTCCAGCCCACTGCTCTAGGCAGGACCAATCCCAACTTAATCAACCCAGCCAGGGCTTTGTCAAGCTGAGACTTAAACACCTCTAGAGATGGAGACTCCACCACCTCCCTAGGGAACCCATTCCAGTGCTTCACCACCCTCCTAGGGAAATAGTTTTTCTTAATATCCAACCTGGACTTCTCCCACCACAACTTGAGACCATTGCTCCTTGTTCTGCCATCTGTCACTACTGAGAGCAGCCTTTCTCCATCCTCTTTGGAACATCCCTTCAGGAAGTTTAAGGCTGCTATCAATTCCCCCTCACTCTTCGCTTTGCCAGGTTCACCTCCACAGCCCTTTTTAATTATTGGCGTCTCGTTAGCTATCTTCTCATCATTAGGTACAGAAACGAATGTAAAGGATAGGTTACAAACGACAGTGACTAGTTTCTCAGCTTCACAGTTGAGTTCTTTAAGAACTCTTGGGTGAATGACATCTGGTCCCAGGGACTTGTTCCTGTTGCGTTTATCTCTCTTAAATGGGCTATGTGTGCCATTAGACCCTGTCTTCTCCGGCCACTTTCAAATTGATCATTGACCATGATGATTTAAAATAACTAAATACCATGAAAAATACCAGTGGACACTGCAGTGGATATCCACCCAATGGAAGCAGAGGACCCCCTATGAATCCAGGAACCCACGAAGAGTAGGGCAGGAAATGACCAAGGTGCAGCAAACAATAGTTTCGCTTTGTGACAGCCACATGCAGGAGACATCGTTCTACCTCCTCTGCTCCATGTCAGATTCCAACACAACTGGTGTGGTGCAATTGAGAAGGACCATGCACTTTTACCCCATCACCCTAACAATGGTCAAGCTGTCCCAGATCTCTAGCCCAAGCAGGATATGACTGTTAGACATCCACTGGAGCTAGGATGCCCAACAGCCTCACATCTCAGCCCTTTACTGCCCATCCTGACTAAAGCCTGGTGCTTGTAATGTCAGATTCAGCTCTGACTAGAGGCCTTGGCTACAGACCTTCCCCTGACCAAGGCCTTGGTACTAATAACTGTTCACAGGTCGACTCTGGCAACAGCCCTGAGCCCTAGACACTTCACTGCCCACCCTGACTGAGGGCCTGGGTCCCAGAACTGGCTGTTGGATGCTCGGCCCTGGACACAGGCCTGAACCAGCGATTCGTTGGTGCCCTGCCCTGACCAATGGACTGGACTCGTAACTGCTGATTTGTCCTGGTTGCAGGACAAAGACCCTGATTGGCTGCAGCTCTGCATGGCCGGCCAGGGCCACGGGCTGTGGTTGCCAGGTAACTCCCTTACTGGGGTGATGACCAGAGATGTAGAGAGGTGGGGCAGCCTCCCTCTGACCCAGAGTGTGGGGCTCCCCCACTAATCTACTTCCAGAAACCATAAGGGGCGCTGGTGTGAGGAATGTGGAATCTGCAAACACAATGAAAGATCTGATGGGAAAGTGGGGAAGGACGGAGGATTGAGGAGATTCAACCTGTATGTTGCTAGTTACTGGTGACGATTGCAGATCTCTGACCCCTTTATGACAGCCACGACTCACTGCAGGAAGTGTTCGTCTTTTGTTTTGGTCACCTGTCTCCAGGTCTCTAAATCAACACGGATTGCAAAATATACACAAACACACAGAGCAGCCAATTCCTCTCGGACTCAGCAGGGAGCCTGAATCTTCTCGTCTCCCTCTGGGAATATCCCTTAATTACTGTTTACTGATACACCTGAGCTCAGAGGCATGGAAACGGAAACAGATGTTGGCTAGGAAATCTCCAGTCTCCAGCCTGCTTACATCCAGATGTTGCTTCACCTCTAGGTGCTTAGTGATGCCCCCAGGGGATGGTACAGAGCTGCCTTATAAACATGCCAACCCCTGCCTCGGCTCTGAGCATGGAGACTGCTGTTGATGGTGTGGTGGGAGAGGTGAGGGGCATTCATTTCACTTTTCTATTATCCTCTCCTGTCTCATATTCCCCTTGTTTGTCTCCTTCCTAAACTTAATAGTCCCTGACTTTTCAGTCTGTCCCCAAAGGGCAGCCTCCCACATTTCTTGTAGCCTGTCTTAGCAGCCGCCTTTACATCAGCTGTGTCCTTTCCAAAGACTGAGTGACAAAAACTGAGCACATTTCCTGAGTAAGTTCTTCTCCATGCCATTCCTTGGCATCCTAAGATTGTCCTGGCTTTGGCCATGGCTGTGCCTGAGCAGGTATTTCTGTGCAGTTGCTAGCTATGATCCCCAGGGCTTTTCACTGCGGTCTGTGCCAATGGGGGTGGCTCCTTCTGGAACATGTTTTGAAAAGGTTTGAATTTTTTCCCATTCCCAAATTTTGAGCAACCAGCTGAACGAGGATTCCTTACTGCACAGAAGCTCTATCCTGACTTTCAATGAATTAAGGAACAAAGATGGGTAACATGTGCCCCAACTCATTCTTCCTGCTATTGCTTATTTAAAAGTCTCCAAGGGTAAGCCATTGTTAGTCTGTAACTTTAAAAAGAATGCATAGTCCTGTGGCTCCTTACAGATTTAAGTATCATGAGTTTTCATGGGCAAAACCCACTTCATCACACGATGAGCTGGAGAGGAATAATAAAATATCCAGTATTTTACAGCAGAAATAAAAACCCTGTCAATCGCAGGACCGGTGCTAACGAGGCTAATGAAGCAGGCTGAAAGTGTCCCATACTTAGCTATTGATGTAAAAATAAGGTCTTAAAGGCAGGGGAGGCTGGCTATGTAATGTGACATCCAGTTAATGTCTTTGTTCAAGCCCAGGAATACAGTGTCATATTTGCAGGTAAAGGTCAATTCTGCATTCTCCCTTAAATTGGCTGATGAAATTCCTTTGTAGAAGAATGGCTCCTTTTCAATCCATGAGTGAGTGCCCAGGCAGGTTAAAATATTCCCTTTGCAGGTTTCTGTGTGTTCCCATTTCTGATGTCTGACTTGTGTCCATTTATCCTTTGTCTCAGAGACTGTCCCGTTTGGCTAATATCCATGGCAGAGGGTCATTGCTGGCACTTGACGACATAGATCACATTCGAGGGTTTGCAATTGTATGAGCCTCTGATGTGGTGGCTTATGTGGTTAGGGCCTGTCATGGTGTCATTTGCACTGATGCGTTGACAGAGTTGGCAGTGGGGTTTGTTGCAGACAGAGGTTCTTAAGTGAGTGTGTCTGTGGTGTGATGTGTGGCTGTTGGAAAGAATTTACTTCAGGTTGGGGGGTTGTATGTAGGGAAGGATTGGCCTGACTCCCAAGGCCTGTGAGAGTGAGGGATTGTTTTCAAGGATAGATCGTAGGTTGTCAGTGACGTGCTGGAGGTGTTTTAGCTGGGGTCGGTAGGTGATAAAAGGTAGTGTTCTGTTATTTTCCTTGTTTTGCCTGTCTTGAAGAAGTAGATTCCTTCTTACTCGTTTGGCTCTGTCAGTCTGTTTCTGCACTTCCTTGGGTGGATATTTCATTTTTAAGAATGCCTGATAAAGATCCTGTAGATGTTTGACTCTGTCTGTGGGAATGGAACAAATCCGGTTGTATCTTATGTCTTGGCTGTAAACAGTTGATGGTGTGATGTGTCCTGGATGGAGGCTGGAGGTATGTAGGTAAATAGTGGTCAGTAGGTTACTGGTAGAGGGTGGTGTTAATGTGGCCTTCATGTCCTTGTACTGTAGTGTCAAGGAAGTGGATCTCTTCTATGAACTGGTCCAGGCTAAAGTTGATGGTGGGGTGGAAGTTGTTGAAATCTCTGTAGAATTCTTCAAAAGTCTTCTACTCATGGGTCCATATGATGACAATGTCGTCTTTTAGTCTAAGTAGAGTAAGCCTACGTCTACACTGCTGTGCTATTTCGGGATATTATTAAGTACAAGCCGTAGGATTTAAGTGGTAATAAGTGGGAAGAGACAGAGCAAAGTAGATTACAAATTTAAAATAACAGAAAATGCTTAGCTAACTGTAACACTGAAACCACACTACAAATTTATTACAAACGCACCTTAACACTGTTTCTGTTCCAGCAAAGCCTTCCAAACCAGGGGTGTCCCTCACCCTGGGGTGTTTGGTTCCTTCCCTCGGGTGTGTCCAGCCAACCAAAAACAAAGCCCTGCTAGTTTCCTGTTGTTTTATAAACTCTACTTTGGGTAGGATTTCTGTTTGTACTTTCCACCCTGAGATAGGAAATCACCTGGCCAGTCCCTACAAGTGAGGGAGGTCACATGACTGCCTGTGACCAACCCTTGCTAAGACTGAAAGGACAAAACAGGCTGTGTGCAGTGGACCAGACTTTGAGGGAAACACCCTTGATGGCTTGCCTTTGCACTTTTAAATCCATAGATCTAACTTCACCAAATACATTCACCAAAATAAAATAGACAGACCCAGGGGATTATGGCATGAAGATTGATGGGTTACATGGAGCAAATTGTCCAAAGTTAGGTCTATTTGTGTCCATAAGTCTATGTCACAAAGCATGGCGGGATGGAGGAGTCACAGGAGAGAGTTAATATAGCTGGATAATCCTGCTGTAAGGATGCTGATGCCTGAGATAATTGGACTTCCCACATTTCCGGATGTGTGTGGGGGGGTAGTGGGACATTGTCTGTGTAGACTTGATCCTCATTGGGATCAGAGGAAGGAGGCCTGTAGAATGTAGTGTCAGTGAGTCGTCTGGAGGCCTCCTGTTCATTATTTGACCTCGTCATGATGACTACAGCTCCCCCTTTGGCACATAACGCCTCATATACACACACATTTGCACTTTTAAACCCATAAAGCATTCCATACCCCATAGATCTAACTTTACACAGAAGAATGATACATTCGCCAAAATAAAATACACAAATTCAGTGGATTATGACATGAAGATTAATAGGTTACATGAAGCAAATGGTTCAAAGCATCTTTGAGTTAGGTCTATTTGTGTCCATAAGTCCATGTCCATGGTATGTGTGTGTGGAGGGAAGGGGGGTACGGAGTCACAGGAGAGAGTTAACATAGCTGGATAATCCTTCTGTAGGGATGCCAATGACTGAGATGATGGGACGTCCAGTATTTCCAGGCTTATGGATGTGGGGTGTGTTTGATCCCAAGCAGTAGCTAGGAGTTCTCTAAGAAGATGGTATAGTTTCTTTTGGTATTCCTCAATGGGATCAGAAAAACAAGGCGTGTAGAATGTGCTATTGGTGAGTCATCTTGCAGCCTTCTGTTCATAACTGGACCTGGTCATGATGACTACAGCTCCCCCTTTGTAGGGAAGAATTCCAGACACACTGGGTGCAGGTGAAAACAAGCAGAGGATTTATTGGTTCACACAGCTGGTGGAGTACCATCCAGGGGTTAACCTGGTGAGCACTAGTTAAATCAAAACATACATTAGATTATATATTCAGCAGATGGGTGGAGGAGAAGTGATTTAAAAAAAATAAAAGTGTGATGGCTATTGCCTATCTCCTAGAACTGGAAGGGACCTTTTAAGTCCAGTCTCCTGCCTTCACATCAGGACCCTCCCTGACAAGTTTTTGATCCTGCAAGGATTGAACTCACATCCTTCAATTTAGCAGGCTAATGCTCAAACCACTGAGCTACCCCTCCCTCCTGACCATCGGGTCATACTTTGGTAGGTTTGGTGGTGGAAACATTATGTGCACATAAGCCAATGGACTACAAGGTTACACAGGATCCCCGCCCATTGCCAAACATGTTACCACTAATGCAGGTAGTTATTTCTAACAAGCTAAATGAGCCAACATACACAAAATGGACATGTTGATGGTAACTTGTTTTGCTGAAATTGTGATGTGTCTACTGTGAGATGACTACTTCCTTGCGTTGGCAGAGTCCTTGGGATCCAGGTTTATTTATCTGAAATTATAGGAGACAGTGAGAGAAACCGCGGTACCAGCCAGGCCTTATCAGAGGGCCTGATGGAATGTGGTTGCCAGGGGAACCAGGGTCACGGTAGCTACTGTCTGTGTGCTTCTCACGCCTGGCCTGAAAGATTTAGGATTTGTATCAGAGGGGTAGCCGTGTTAGTCTGAATCTGCAAAAGCGACGAGGAGTCCTGTGGCACCTTATAGACTAACTGAAGTGTAGGAGCATAAGCTTTCGTGGGCAAAGACCCACTTCGTCTACATGCATCTGACGAAGTGGGTCTTTGCCCACGAAAGCTTATGCTCCTACACTTCAGTTAGTCTATAAGGTGCCACAGGACTCCTCGTCGATTTAGGATTTGAGTTCTCAGTTCTCAGCAAGATACCATGGACTCCCTCAGTTTACCCCTATACCCTTTGTCACATAACACCTCATATACACACTCCCAGGAACCTACCCCTGAAATAAACCTCTCTGTCAATTCTGTCCACATATTTAGAGACACAACACCATCACAGGCCCTAACCACATCAACCACTACATCAGGGGCTCATACAACTGCACATCCTCTAATGTGATCTATGCCATTAAGTGCCAGCAATGCCCCTCTGCCATGGATATTGTCCTGACCGGAAAGTCTCTGTGACAAAGGATAAGTGGCCAAAAATCAGACATCAGAAATGGTAAAACACAGGGACCTGAAGTGGAACATTTCAACTTGCCTGGGCACTCAATCAGGGTCCAAAAGGAGCCATTCTTCTACAAAGGAATTTTACCCGACAGTTACAAGGAGAGTGCAGAATTGACCTTTATCTGCAAATTCAAGACTGTTTCCCTGGGCTTGACCAAAGACGTTGACTGGATGTCACATAAGGCCAGTCTTCTCTATCTTTAACACCTTTTTTTTTAACATCAAATGCTAAGTATTGGACACTTCCAGCTCACTTAATTAGCCTCATTAGCACCGGTCCTGCAATTGACAAGTACCTTTTTTTCTGTTATAAAATACTTGTTTTCTGTTATTCCTCTCCAGCTCATCAATTGATAAAGTGGGTTATGCCTCCAAAAGCTCATAATACTATATATTTGTGTTGCTCACTAAGGTGCCGCAGGACTACTTATTGTGCCTATTAAAGTTTTCCAGATTTTTCATTAATAATTTTCCTAATAATGAAAATGTTACATTTCAGTGTGTGAAGAGACCAATTTGTTTCAGCCATGACAATAGCTATCAATGGTGCATGTTGTATCTTCTATGACTGTTGTATCTTCTTCCAGGTATTTGTCCTGTGACCATCATCCTAGACCCCAAGCACAGAAGAAGAAATCAGGAGAACGTATGGTACATGCAGGAGACACCGTTCTGCCTGGGATTTGGACAGCTCCCCTGCTCCATGTCAGATTCCAATACCACCGACTTCACCAACCCCTCCACCTTCATCCTGCTGGGCTTTCCTGGCCTGGAGACAGCCCATGTCTGGATCGCCATCCCCTTCTGCATTATGTACATTATAGCCATCCTGGGGAACTTCACCATCCTGTTCATAGTGAAGATGGAGTCGAGCCTCCATGAACCCATGTACTATTTTGTCTGCATGTTGGCTGTAAGTGACCTGGTCCTGTCTACATCAATCCTGCCCAAAATGCTGAGCATCTTCTGGTTCAATTGCAGGGAAATCAATTTCAGTGCTTGCCTCACTCAGCTCTATGTCTTTCACTGTTTCTCAGTGATGGAGTCTGGGATTTTCGTGTCTATGGCATTGGATCGCTATGTGGCCATCTGCCATCCCCTGAGACATTCCACCATTGTGACAAACCCAGTGGTGGGCAAGATTGGTCTGGCCATGTCATTGCGCAGCAGCGTGATTGTACTGCCCATGGTCCTGCTGGCGAGGCAGTGGTCATACTGCAGGACCAACATCATCCCCCAACCGTACTGTGTCCACATCGCCGTGGTGAAGGTGGCCTGTGGTGACACCCGTGCCAGTAGTTACTATGGCCTCTTTGTGCTATTCTGTGTGTTGGGTCTGGATGTGATTTTTATTGTTGCATCCTACACCCAGATCCTCAGGGCCATCTTCAACCTCCCCACAAAGGACGCCCGGCTCAAAACCTTTGGGACCTGCATCTCCCACCTCTGTTCCATTATAGTGTTTTACATCCCAGGGCTCTTCCTCTCCCTCACATCCCGATTTGACCAGAAGATGCCTCAGCATTTCCATTCTCTCATTAACAACGTGTACTACTTGATGCCTGCCATGCTTAACCCCATCATCTATGGGATGAGGACCAAGCAGATCCGGGACAGGTTGCTGCACCTTTTTTTTCAAAAAGGCACCTGAGCAGGCCTCTACAATGTCTGTGCAGAGCTGGCTGGTGACATGGTGCTGGGCCCTCTTCCCTGAATCACTTACTGGGCCGTCAGAGAGTCATTACATCCTGTCCTGTTCTTATTTTGCTTTGTCAGTGACTGAAACTGGTGAATTGTTCTGAGCAAAACCCATCAATTCATAGGGTTCGTCACCTCACTAACTTCTGGTAATAGGATCCTTGAGACCTCCTTTTCTATTACCTCAAAGAAAAGCCCCCTGCCCCACTTTCTCCCCCAAATTTCTACCTCCTTACCCATTACATCCCTCAAGTCTCCACTTCTGTTCTGAAATTTCCCCCCATATCCCCAGCTTTCTCTGAGGTGCGTTCGCTTGCTGCGCTCTCTTGTTTGCCTTGAACTTTTCAAGCACCTCTCCATCACTAGTTGGGTGGTGATGATGATGATTATTATTCATGTAAGCAGGGTCTGAACCACTGCTTCCAATGCAGCCAGCTGAAAGGGGAGAGCAGTCCTAGGTGGGGTTATGCTTGTTCAGTTATTTAGCCCTTTAAGATATTCCACTATTGATATGGGAATACAGCTCATGCTGGAATGGGAAAGGAATCCAGGGTGTGATTATGTACATCCAGTTCAGCCAATGCTATAGCCCTGATGGATGGTCAAATATTGGAATGGAATGTGGTGTATTGTAACTACTTTGGCTGTTGTGGGGTCACAAACCACGTTAACCCTAAATGTAGGAATTGTAAAATATGACACCCATGCTTGCAGGAGAGAAACTGTCGCTATAGAGTCTAGGATGAACAAGCCTCCCCCTTCCAGACTCAAGTGGATTTGCAGGGGGAAGGCGCTTGAATCAGTGAGCTACATGCCCTCCAGACATGAGCTGTAAGACTGGTTCAACTTGTTTCGTCCCGCCCCACCCCTGGCTCCCTTCTAAGGATAGACTTAAACAGACTCCATAAGGAGTTTCTTTATTATTTTGAAATAGTATTCCAGTGGGAGCCGGAATCTTTTGGCCAGCCTAGGTGGTGGCCAAGAGCTGAAATTGCTGAGAAACTGACAAAGATGTGAAATCACTAGGTTTGGACCAGAGCCAGACCCATCGTGGAAGCAGGAGCAGGCAGGAGCGGACGGCAGGCGGCCAGTAGGAATAGCGGCAGGCGGGCAGCAGGAACGCTGGCAGGAGCCGCTGGCCAGCAGGGCGGCTTGTGGGAGCGGCTGGTGACTGGCCAGTAAGAGCAGTGGCAGGCAGCCAGAGGAGCCAGTGGGGTGGCTGGCAAGAGCGGCTGGCAGAAAGAGCGGTGAGTAGCCAATAGAGTGGATTAGATGCCTCCTATCCCTCCACCCCCGCCAAGGGTGGGAGGTGAGCTCTGATAATCACCCCTGAGCTCTGATCTGCCCAGACCAAGGGCACCAACTGTGAGTGGGGTACAGAGAAAGGTTTGGCATGTGAATGGGACACTTCCATTGCTGGACCTGTGGGCCTGAGAGGCAAAGGACATTGCTCCATCCATTTGAGCTGGGATGTTTACTCGTGGGTTGGTCCTGATCTCTGTGGTGTTTTCCCAAGTTAATGCCATGTCACTTCTCTCCCTCTTTATTAAAAGTTTCTTTTCTACACTCAGACTCCGTGCATGCGAGTGGGGAAGCATTGCCTCTCGGAGGCACCCAGGGATGTGTGTGGATTTCCCAGGCTATTGGGTGGTGGCTGGAGCCCATTCTGTGTGAGATGGATGAACTGGAACCCCTAGATATTGAACCCAGCCCTGGCTGCTGCCGGCGCTACCTGGCAGAAGGGTTACATTCAAATATCCCATTTTCAGCCACAAATACATTTCTTTGGGTAGACAATTGTGCTACTTACTGGACTGACCCTTTTACGTTTTTGAAGACGTATTAGATCCAGCTACAGTCTGTGCTTTCCTCCTAAGTGTGAATTAAAAATTAAACACTCCGGAAGCCCAATTAAGTAGCCCACTCTGGGAGCAACCCGGCTGGGCCAGGAAGGGTTGGTCTCTCTCTCCCTGTCTCTCAGCCTCTGGCACTGGGCTGGCAGCAGAGTCCCGACTGACATGTTAAGAGCTACAACACTGACACGCAGGAAGGCAGAAGAGTTCCTGGCACATGGGGTTAGTGGGGTGACTCTGGTATCCCCAACTCCCTAGTTCCTCCCCCACCCTGGCAGCCACTCAGCTGGCTGTGGAAGCAGGAGTGTCTCTCACCGCTATGGGCACAGGGAGAGGAGCAACGCCCCCACACTTGATGTGGCAGCTGGGACCCCAGCCACATGGGGAAGCCAAAGAGTGCCTGGTGCACAGGGCCAGCAGGACTCCCACACCCTCATTCCTGTGCCGATGGGGAGATCTCTCTTCCTCACGGTGACTGCCATCAGGGTGGGAAGGCGGCCTAGGTCACTTCCCCTCTCCTCCATCCCCGATTTCTCATCTGAACCCAGAGACTCTCCACAAACTTTTCTCCACTTTCATACAGAGGGTCTGAAGATTTATGCTGCCTTCTCACATGCCATTAGCCATTGGGAGAACTTGTCCCACACGTCTATATCTGTTAGAGAAGAAACAGGCGACCTAGGAGTGAATAGGGTAAATGGAACCTCTTTATTGTCTACGCACGTTTACCTCAGAGATTAACATGATGTTGGAGTGGCAACAACTTAGTGTTAATCATACCCTTTTATCTCTTTTAATATGTTAATTCACATGTCTATCACTACTTTTCCTAAAGCCTTTAGTAATGTTAACTCCCATAAAATGAATATTAATAAGCAAATAATTAATACAATTTTACCTACCCCTAATTACTATTTACAGAACTTCCAATCAAATCAACACATTCCCATGCTACAGACTAACAAGTTACAGAGATTACAAAGAATCCGACCCTGAAGATGTTATGCAGAGCCAATGAGGATAATCATGAGACACAACAAAGTAGAGACGCTCCATACTTATCTGGATTCCTAGGCTACAGAACAGAGAGAGAGAACAAGGTTATAAATACCAAAACGTAATACTGGTCTCAGCTGTACCCTGTCATCCCAAACAACAAAAACAAACAAAAAAAAGCATGTTTAAGGGAAATGCTGTGGCATTAATGCAAAAGGTCACTAATGCAAAAGGCCATTTCAAACCTATTAATTTTTACTCCCCCTGTCGACAATACCTAACCCTGAAAGTGCTCCAGTCATGTGTGTTACCCTACCAAGTCTCTGTGACTCCAATCAAACCTTCCTTGTGCCAGGACTTCCATTTCTTCCTGGTTGTTTCCTCGGCTTCTTGCCTTCACAGGACAATTACCTGATTGCTCTGCTTTCTGAGTGGGAATCAGGGGGCCCTTTCTTGTGCCCTCCTTCTTCTGGTTCCTCATAGTGCTCCACTTCCCCACTTACCTCAGGGCTTCGGTCACCATCCCCTGGAGGGCATCACTTAAGGCCCTCCTCGCTAGGTTGGAAAGCCCGCCTGTGGTGATCTTCCTCTCTTCCTAGCAATCCTTGCCCCTGGAACAACGTCCCATGGTCAAAAAATTTAAAGCCCTCTCTGCGACACCACTTGCACCACCATACCCAGTACTCACACCACTTCTTTTAGAACAACCAAGGTGTTCGCCGTCCTCACCACCTAGGGCCTCCTTCTGCCACCTCCCAAGGACTTTGTCTCTGCCTGCTATGCCTCGTCTGGGATGCCACTTTTATCATCTGTTATATTGACATTGTTATGTCTGATGTCCAGGGCTCGCCAGATGCGCAGACTGCGCTGCACCGGCTATGCCGGGTTGTAATCTACTTGCCACGGGAAAGTAGATTATATGATTTGTCGAGCCGTGCTGATGTCTATTCAGTAGGTACTGTTTCCTTTTCTCCTTGTTTGTATTTCCTAATCTTACTATGGCGAAGTGTCTTTTTCTAATAGGTAAGTGTATCAATGATCTCAATTTATCATAAATGTCAATTTGTTACCGTGGACCTTTTGTGGTTGTCTATCACATTTCATAATGAGGAGAATGGAGCAAATAATGAAGGAATCCATCTGCAAACATTTGGAAGATAATAAGGGGATAGGTAACAGCCAGCATGGATTTGTTAAGAGCAAATCATGTCAAGCCAATCTGATAGCTTTCTTTGATAGGATAACAAGCCTTGTAGATAAAGGAGAGGTGATGGATGTGGCATGCCTAGACGTTACTCATGCATTTGACACAGCATCACATGATCTTCTTATCAATAAACTAGGGAAATGCAACCTAGATGGAGATATGATAAGTTGGGTGCATAACTGGATAAATATTGTCAGAGAGTAGTTATTAATGGTTCACAGTCATGCTGGAAGGACATAACAAGTGGGGTTTCACAGGGGTCTGTTTTTGGACCTAGAGAGGTGGTGGAATCTCCATCCCTAGAGGTTTTTAAGTCCCAGCTAGACAAAGCCCTGGCTTGGATGACTTAGTTGGGGTTCGTCCTGCTTTGGGCAGGGGGTTGGCCTCGATGGCTCCTGAAGTCTCTTCCAACCCCAACATTCTATAATTCTAACCATGTAAGTTAAAGAATTCTCCATACACAGATTTCCCAGTGTGTCATGTGACATCGCACAGGCCGAGTCAGTGATCCAGGAAAATGTGTCTGGCACCAGCGAGCCCTGCAGAATGGTTGCTCTGAGGTGCAAAGCACAAGGAGAAAACTTTAAGTCACTTTATGAGTGAAGAGAGGGAGCAGCCTGTCCCGAATCTGTTTGGTCCTCACCCCGTAGATGATGGGGTTCAGCATGGGGGGCACCAGGAGGTACACGTTGGCAAGGAGAATGTGGAAGTTTAGGGGTATATTGTGGCCAAACCGGTGTGCAAGAAAGGAGAATAGAGAAGGGATGTAAAAGGACAAAATGACACAGAGGTGGGAGATGCAGGTCCCAAAAGTCTTGAGCCGAGCGTCCTTTGTGGGGAGGCTGAAGATGGCCCTGAGGATGAGAACATAGGACACAGTGATAAAAATGATATCCACACCCATCACAGAAAAGACCACAAACAGACCATAGTAGTTATTGACACGTATGTCAGCGCAGGCCAGTTTCGCTACAGCAATGTGCTCGCAGTAGGAGTGGGGGATGATGTTGGTTCTGCAGTACGTCAACCTCCTATCCAGGAAGGGATAAGGCATGGTGAATGTGCAGCTGCGAAACATAACTGCAAAACCAATTTTGGCCACCACAGGGTTTGACAGGATCGTGGAATGTCTCAGGGGGTGGCAGATGGCCACGTAACGATCCAAAGCCATGGCCGAAAGGATCCCTGACTCTAACGCAGTGAAGCAGTGAATGAAGTACATCTGCATGAGGCAGGCATTGAAAAGAATCTCCCTGGAATTGAACCAGAAGATTGCCAACATTTTAGGCAAGATGGATGTAGACAGGACCAGGTCGGTGATGGCCAGCATGCAGAGGAAATAGTACATGGGCTCATGGAGTTTTGTCTCCCTCTTCACTATGAAGAGGATGGCGAAGTTCCCCAAGATGGCTATGGCATAAGTGATGCAGAAGGGGATGGAGATCCAGACATGGGCCGTCTCCAGGCCAGGGATGCCCAGCAGGATGAAGGAGGATGGGTTGGTGAAGTGGGTTGTGTTTGAATCTGACATGGAGCAGGGGAGAAGGTGTCCAACTCTGAGGCAGAACAGTGTCTCTGGAATGTACCATATGTTCCCCTGACTTCTTGTGTGTTCGCTGGATCTACGGTGATGGTCGCAGTAGAAATGAAGACATGCCTGGATGGAGAGACAATGTTCGTGTGAGACTCTGTGCAGTTCTGGAGGCTGTTCTCACGGGGAAAACAGATTGGTCTCTCTTCAGAGACTGACACAGAAGAGTGAAATATGAAGGTTTGACCCTATTGATGCCCAGTACGTGTTTGATGGTGCTTTGTGTGTCAGCAATTCCTGCACATCACAGCTTCTGAAACCTTAAAGGAAACCAGACTGTGGCCTCTGGTTGTCCATCATTGGTCATTAAATCAATGGAACCTGAGCTAGAAAGTCGATGCTGTAAGGAGAGTCCCAAGCACCTAGTTGCTCAAATCCAAACTTAACTGGGACATGTGCAGGATGGGGGAAGGGATGGGTGCTCCCAGCTAGAACACACCTGGGGTTAAAGACGTGCCGATCATGAAGCATCTATAAAGGGGAGATCAGAGATAAGGGGGATTGTTCATAGAGGTTCCTGGAATGGGGGAGGCTCCCTACTGCAGACAGACTGAAATGTCTTGGACTGTTTGGTCGAGAGAAGAGACATGAAGGGGGCATTTGAAGGAGAAGAACAAAAGAATACACCTGACTGTATTCACATGGGCAAACAGGGAACAATTCACAGCCAGCAGTACTGGTGGACAGTGAGTGATTCAAAATGGTGATTTCCCCAAAGCTGAGGTAAATTAGCAACAAAACTGACTAAGGGTATGTCTTGACTGCAATGCTTTTCCGGGATACTGGAGATATCTGTAATTCGGAACAAGCAGAGTACAATAAGGAAGAAGCAGAACCAAAGAGAGAGAGACACTTCCCTAGGAATCCCAATCAGCTGCTGTGTCCCATGTACCTCTTACCCCAGCATCCACTGAATTCTCCCACGCCGCAAGCCGACAGAACGGTGTGCACCATTCACAGCACTGCAATCCCCTCACTCTTCTCTCAGCCTGTCACGGAGAAGCAGCATCTGCATGGAAGCCGCCTGGAGAGCAGCCTGGTTGCTCTTCTGGGCTATTTATCCAGCTCTAGGAGTAAACAGTAGTTAGGGCAAATCCCTAGAGGGAGAGGAGAACTCTTGGGCTCTGGGCTGACTCAGGGAGGAATTGGGTATTTATCAGTTGTTGCTGATTAGGAGGAAAAACGTGGGATAATGGCTAGATCTCCAGAGGGCTCCCTGATCCGCTGTGAATGCCTGGGCTGACTGTGGACAGACAGATGTGCAGAAGGCTGATTGTAGGGAGCGAAGAGACTTTCCCCAGACATTCGAGCTGCCAGCAATGGATCAGAGATTGGTATTGCTCATTGGTAGCTACCATTCCACGGGGCCGCACCTTCCACTGAAAGGTTTTCAAAACCCTCGGCAAGGAAAGCAGCTTTGTTCACATCCCCATTGTACAGAGAGGCCAACTGAGGCATGAGGGGACATGAATTAGCCATGGTCAGAGGGAGACGGGATGCCAAGATGGCAAAGGGAACCAAGGCACCCTGACTTCCCTGCTGTAGTCCCAGTCCCTCCCTCATGCCAAGGGGGAACAGACTCCTGCTCTGGGACTTAGTGGCAGGGACTGTTCATGGGCCGTGATGCTGAGGACAGGCAGGAAGGGGCAGGCCAGCGAACCAGGTGGGAGGAGGGAGGGAGGGGAAGGGGGACAGTTAAACCGGAACCTGGTGATATAAAAGGACCCAAAGTTCCTGGCAGCAGCCAGAGCCCTGGGCCCTTAAAATTGCTGCTGCATTGCTACACAGAGAGCTCCGGGCAGCAGTGAGCACTGGGGGTGGAATTCCGGGAGGCACTGAGGTGGCCCCTCCCCTTCTGCCCAAAGCCCCACCCCTTCTTGGGGCACAGGGCAACCTCCCAACCCCCATCCAACCTCTGCCTTGTCCAGGGGGCTGGTGAGGCTGTTGGCCCCACTGGGAAGAGGCAGCCTGAGCCTTCCCCTTTCTCTGCAGGCGAGTCTGAGAACCAGCTGGAAGTGGTGACTTCTCGCTCCGGTGAGGTGGGAGCTGCAGGACTGCACGTCAGAAACCCACCAGCCCACCACAGGGCCGGGGGCCACTTCGGGGGATCAGACTCCCTGCACACTGCCAACAATGGATCAGAGATTGGTATTGCGCATCGGTCGCTATCATCACACAGGGCCGCACCTTCTGCTGAAGGACAGATGAAAATGCACACCCTTAGGTTAGGGGAGAAAGAAGCCCAGCAGAAAAAGACACTATCTGAAAACCTTGCTGGGATGGAGGCAGCGAACGGGTTTCCGAAGTGTGTGTAATCCCGGAACACAAATCTAGCGTCCAGACTGCAATTGCTCTATTTCGACAAAATATTGAACATAAGAACATAAGACCGGCCGTACTGGGTCAGACCAAAGGTCCTTCTAGCCCAGTAACCTGTCTGCCAACAGTGGCCAGCACCGGGTGCCCCAGAGAGGGTGGACCGAAGACAACGATTAAGCGATTTGTCTCCTGCCATCCCTCTCCAGCCTCTGACAAACAGAGGCCAAGGACACCATTTCTATTCCCTGAGTAATAGCCTTTCATGGACCTAACCTCCATGAAATTATCTAGCTTCTCTTTAAACTATGTTATAGTCCTAGCCTTCACAGTCTACTCTGGCAAGGAGTTCCACAGGTTGACTACACGCTGTGTGAAGAAGAACTTTCTTGTATTAGTTTTAAACCTGCTACCTATTACCCATTAATTTCATTTGGTGAAATAACGGAGGGCTTTTTCCGAAGGCGGTAAACCTCTTTCCATGAGGAAAGAGAAGGCTGAGAGGGGACATGATAGCAGTTTCAGGTATCTAAAAGGGTGTCATGAGGAGAAGGGAGAAAGGCCACGTGACTGGGGGCGGGGCCAAGCATGCGCCGCACACCTGAGGTCGGCACCGGCATGTGCCGTGATCCCGGGCAGGGGCTGCCCAGGTTCCGCACGGCCGGGGCCAGTGCGGGCATGCACGGCGCCCCCGGGGGCAGGGCCAAGGCCAGCACCAGGGCTGGCAAGGGCACGCGCGGTGCCCCCAGCGGCGGGGCCAAGGCCAGTGCCAGGGCCGGCAAGGGCACGCGTGGCGCACCCGGGGGCGGGGGTCAGGGTCGGTAACGGCACGCACGGCACACCTGGGGCCGGGGCCGGCCATGGGCCCGGGGCTGGCACCTGATGCACACCCGGGGGTGGGGCCAGCCCAGATTGCTCTGCGGGCGCACATAAAGGGCCATGGCACCCGCGGGCACTGGGTTGGGGACCACGGGTCTAGACAGTACTTGGTCCTGCCGTAAGGGTAGGGGACTGGACTCGATGACTCTCAAGGTCCCTTCCAGTCTTAGTATTCTATGATTCTATTGTTCTAAAAAACACTTCCCAGCTAGGGGAAACATCTTGCTTTGTGGGTGTCACCCAAGAGCAGCCACATTTGAAATACAGACACAGAGTCAATATTCATAACTCCAGACCCAAAAGTGAGATGCGTGCACACACAGGATAATCACGTTCAGCAAATCAGAACTTTTCCAATGACACTGCACATGACATACTTTGTACAGGATGCATGATAGTAACATTCTAATTGTACAACTGTGATAAATCGGGGCTGCATAGTTTTGCAGCCATGTGAAGGGCTGTGTGTATCCTGTGAGAACAAAACATCCAAAGGTAAAATTTCACCTGAGAAGAGAAAAGTGAGGAAAGTCCTTAGAAGAATTCTTAACAGATGGAAGTGGGGGAATGGTCCAGCTCCTGTAGGAAGCTTTCCTGATGTATATTCCACCCATTAGACAAAGTGTTGCCTGATCTGAGACGGCTGATGTAATTTCCAGTTACCACCTTTATGCTTGACAGGCTCTGTGCTTGGTAACCCTGAAGGGCACAGATACAACACTCATACTATGGCTGTGTCTACACTGGCAAGATATTCCAAAAAATCAGCTGTTTTTCTGGAAAAACTTGCCAGCTGTCTACACTGGCCACTTGAATTTCCGCAAAAGCACTGACGATCTCATGTAAAATCATCAGTGCTTTTCTGGAAAAACTATGCTGCTCCCGTTAGGGCAAAAGTCTTTTTCCAGAAAACGGTTCCGGAAAAGGGCAAGTGTAGACAGCACAGTAGTGTTTTCCGCAAAAAAGCCCCGATCGTGAAAATGACGATCGGGACTTCTTTGCGGAAAAGCTCGTCTAGATTGGCCATGAACGCTTTTCTGGAAAATCTGCTTTTCCGGAAAAGCATCCTGCCAATCTAGATGCTCTTTTCTGAAAATGCTTTTAACGGAAAACTTTTCCGTTAAAAGCATTTCCGGAAAATCATGCCAGTGTAGACGTAGCCTGCAGGAACTCTTGTATATAGGTAGTTTATTAACACATCATCCTCATCTCCGGCACTTTCCTCATCATCAAAAGTGGCTTCTTTCTAGCACCTCCCAAACACTGTGTCTCCTTTTGCTGCTCCTCCTAAGCTGGGATGCCCCTTTTATCATCTCTTACACTGGTGTTGTTATATGTGATGCATATTCCGTACGGGCTGTTTTCTTTTCTCTTTGTTTGTATTTCCTCACCTTACTATGGTGAAGTGTCTTTTTCTAATAGGTCAGTGTATCAGTGATCTCAACTTATTCTCATAAATGTCAGTTTGTGACCGTGGGCCTTTTGTGGTTGCCTATCACATTTGACAATGAAGATAAGGGAGAGAATAATTAAGGAATCCCCCTACAAACATTTGGAAGATAATAACATGATTTGTAAAGAACAAATCATGTCAAGCCACTGACAGCTTTCTTTGATAGGATAACGAGTCTTGTGGATAAGGGAGAAGTCATGGATGTCGTATACCTAGGCTTTAGTAAGGCATTTGACATGGTCTCACATGATATTTTCGTCAATAAACTAGGGAAATACAACCTATATGGGGATACTATAATTTGGGTGCATAACTAGCTGCATAAACATTCTCAGAGTGTAGTTATTAATGGTTCACAGTCATGCTGGAAGGACATAACAAGTGGAGTTTCACAGGGGTCTGTTTTGGGACCTAGAGAAGTGGTGGAAACTCCAACACTAGAGGTTTTTAAGTCCCAGCTTGACAAATCCCTGGCTGGGAAGATTTAGTTGGGGTGGATCCTGCTTTGGGCAGGGGCTTAGACTCCAAGGCTCCTGAGGTCTCTTCCAAACCTAGGATTCTGTGAGTCTAACTGTAAAGTTAGAGAGTTAGAGAGTTAAAGAGTTCTCCTTACACAGATTGCCCAATTATTCATATGACACTGAACAGGCCAAGTCAGTGATCCAGGAAAAGGTGTCTGGCATTAGCCATCTCTGCAGATTGATTGGTCTGAGGCACAAAGCACACGAAGAAAACTTCATGTCCCTTTACGAGTGAAGAGACGGAGCAGCCTATCCCGGATCTGTTTGGTCTTCAACCCGTAGATGATGGGGTTCAGCATAGGAGGCACCAGGAGGTACACGTTGGCAAGGAGAATGTGGAAGTTCAGGGGCACATTCTGGGCAAATCGGTGTGCAAGAAAGGAGAAAAGAGAAGGGATGTAAAAGGATAAAATGGCACAGAGGTGGGACCCACATGTCCCAAAAGTCTTGAGCCGGGTGTCCTTTGTGGGGAGGCTGAAGATGGTCCCGACGATTAGAACATAGGATGCAGTGATGAAAACGATATCCATACCCATAACAGAGAAGATCACAAACAGACCATAGTAACTATTGACACGTATGTCAGCACAGGACAGCTTTGACACAGACATGTACTCGCAGTAGGAGTGGGGGATGATGTTGGTTCGGCAGTACGGCAACCTCCATGCAAGGAAGGGATGAGGCATTGTGGCTGTACAACCACGAAACATCACTGCCAAACCAATCTTGGCCACCACAGGATTCGCCAGGATGGTCGAATATCTCAGGGGGTGGCAGATGGCCACGTAACGATCCAAAGCCATTGCCGAAAAGATCCCTGACTCTAACGCAGTGAAGCAGTGAACGAAGTACATCTGCATGAGGCAGGCATTGAAAGGGATCTCCCTGGAATTGAACCAGAAGATTGCCAACATTTTAGGCAGGATGGATGTAGACAGGACCAGGTCGGTGATGGCCAACATGCAGAGGAAATAGTACATGGGCTCATGGAGGCTTGGCTCCCTCTTCACAATGAACAGGATGATGAAGTTCCCCAAGACGGCTATTACATAAATGGCACAGAAGGGGATGGAGATCCAGACATGGGCTGTCTCCAGGCCAGGGATGCCCAGCAAGATGAAGGAGGATGGGTTGGTGAAGTGGGTTGTGTTTGAATCTGACATGGAGCAGGGGAGACGGTCTCCAACTGTGAGGCAGAACGATGTCTCTGGAATGTACCATATGTTCCCCTGACTTCTTGTGCGTGCCCTGGATCTACGGTGATGGTCGCAGTAGAAATACAGACATGCCTGCATGGAAAGACAATGTTAGTATGAGACTATACATGTTCCCATGGGGAAAAGAGTTCGGTCTTGCTTCACCCCCTGAAAAATTACATTTTCATTATTCAGAGGACTGAAATATGAAGGATTGACGCCATTGATGCCAAATCCGTATTTGATGGTGTTTTGTGTGTCAGCAACTCCTGCACATCACAACTTTGAAAACCTTAATGGAAACTAGACTGTGGCCTCTGTTTGTCCCTCTTTGGCCCTTATATCAATAATCCTGAGCTAGAAAGTCGATGCCGTAAGGAGAGTCCCAAGTACATGGTCGCTCACCTGGGGTTAAAGATATGGTCATCATCAAGCATCTACAAAGGGCTGAGCAGAGATAAAAGGGATTGTTCAAAGAGGTTCTCGGAACGGGGGCGGCTCCCTACTTCAGACAGACTGTAACGTCTGTGAGAATTTAGTTGAGAGAAGAAACAGAGGAAGGGGTATATGAAGAAGAAGAACAAAAGAATAGAGCTGACTGTATTCAAACTGACAAATGGAGAATAATTCCCAACCAGCAGTTCCTGTAGAGAGTTATTGCTTCGAAAGGGTGATTTCCCCAAAGCTGAGGTAAATTATGAACAAAACTGACTGAGAAAAAAAGTTAACAGAAATAGGAATAAAAACTGCAACTTCTTCAGAAGAGTTGATCAGATTGCTAAAAATCCTCAATTCCACAATCAAGGAAATACTCAATTTTAGCTAAATATCTTTTTCGGTGGCAACGTGAAGGAAGCAGTAAAGTGGAAGGAAAGCAATATACATGACAAAGGAGGGAAAATAGAGAGCAATCAACACCTATTGGCAAGGGCGCCATTTTGGGACAGTCAGCGGGCATCAGCCGTGTGTACTGGGATGTGGCTTGCTTCTCTTCCCATTCCTCTGATAATCGGAGAGAGAGAGAAAAGTACTTGGATTCTGGAAATTACTCTTCTGCCTGCTCCCTTCACCACCCAGCAGAGACAAGCATGCACGGGATTCAAGTACCTTCCCCTCACTCCTTTATCGTCAGGGGAATGGAAAGAGAAGCAAGCCGCTTTCCGCTATGCATGGCTACTGCCCGCTCCCGCCCTTCCCAAATGGTGCCCTTGCCTATTGGAAGTTCTGATGATAGATAAATGACATGAAAAAAATGAGGGGAAACCCCCTGTGTGGTAGGAGTCAGGATTCCACAATGTGGGTTATTACATACATTAAAGACATAATAAAACCTCGACATGCTGCAGACTAATTCCTACGAGGAGAAAAAAAGTTTTTCATGTGGCAGAAACTGTAAAGGCCTTCAAGAAATATTCCTGCATTTCCAAGGAAGTAGCATGGGGTGCACAGGCTGTGATGAGATAGTTTCCAATCCATTAGAAGTCAAAGAGGATGTTAAATTAAATTACATTTACAGGGCACTGCAGAGCTATGCACGGCACAGGTACAAACTGACCGATCAACTACACATCTCATTCATAAGAACATAAGAACGGCCAGACTGGGTCAAACCAACGGTTCATCTAACCCAGTCTCCTGCCTGCCGATAGTGGCCAATACCAGATGCCCCAGAAGGAGGGAAGAAAACAAGTAATTCTCACGTGATCCCTCCCCTGTCACCCGTTTCCACACAAACAGAGGCTAGAGACACAGTTGTTACCCATCATGGCTAATAACCAGGACTCGACAAATAATGCAATCTACTCACTCATGGTGAGTAGATTTCAACCTGGAAGAGCCGAGTTCCTGCGATCTGCACATGCGCAGAACTATCTGGGCATGTGCAGATCGCTGGACAGCACAGCTAGCGAGCAGGGCTCGCCGTGATTCGGCGAACCCTACTAATAGCCATTCATGGACCTAACCTCCATGAATCGATCTAACTCTTTTGTGAACCCTTTTAAAGCCCTAGCCTTCATCACATCCTCTGGAAATGAGTTCCACAGGTTGACTATGAGTTGATGATATCTATCCTTCGGAATAAGCAGTGTGCAATCAGGAAGAAATAGATCAAAGAGAGAGAGAGTGAGAGAGAGAAAGACAGTTCCCTGGTCTTGTCGAACAAGAAACAGCTATCTGTGAGTTTGGGGACATAAGGGCCTTCCCTAGGAATCCCCATCAGGCTGCTGTTTCCCATGCACCTCTCACCCCAGTATCCACTGAATACTCCCGCGCCGCAAGCCGACATAGTGGTATGCACCATTCACAGCACTGCAATCCGCTCACAGTTTTCTCAACCTGTCACGGAGAAGAGGCATCTGCATGGAAGCAGCCTGGAGAACAGCCTGGTCCCTCTTCTGGGCTATTTATCCAGCTCTAGGAGTAAACAGCAGTTAAGGCAAGTCCCCAGAGGGAGAGGAGAACTCGGGCTCTGGGCGGAGTCAGGGAGGAATTGGCTGCTCTGTGTGCTTGTGTGTATTTATCAGTTGTATCTGATTAGGAGGAAAAACGTGGGATAAAGGCTGGATCTCCAGAGAGTTGGATCCCCTGTGAATGCCTGCAATGGATGGAACATAAGAACGGCCAGACTGGGTCAGACCAAAGGTCCATCCAGCCCATTGTTGTGTCTGCCAACAGTGGCCAATGCCAGTTGCCCCAGGAGACTGACTGTGGACAGACAGACGTGAAGAAGGCTGATTACAGGGAGAGATGAGAGCTTTCCCCAGACATACGAGCTGCCAACAGTGGATCCACAAATGGTATTGCTCAATGGTAGCTACCATTCCACTAGGCCGCATCTTCCACCGAAGGGTCTTCAAAACCCCTAGGAAAGGAAAGCAGCTTTGCACACATCCCCGTTGCACGGAGAGGCAAACTGAGGCATGGGAGGACATGAATTAGCCACAGTCAGAGGGAGACGGGATGCCAAGATGGCAGAGGGAACCCAGGCACCCTGACTTCCCTGCTGTAGCCCCAGTCCCTCCCTCATGCCAAGGGGGAACAGACTCCTGCTCTGGGACATTGTGGAAGGAACTGATCATGGGGCGTGATGCTGAGGAAAGGCTGGAAGAGGCAGGAGGAGGGGAGGGGAAGAGGGACAGTGTAACTAGAACCTGCTGATATAAATGGACCCGGAGCTCCCGACAGCAGCCAGAGCCCTGGGCCCTTAAAATCACTGCCAGATGGCTGCACAGAAAGCTCCGGAAATCATGGAGGGCTGGGGCGAGGCATTCCGGAAGGCACTGAGCTGACCCCTCCCCTTCTGCCCATAGCCCGACCCCTTTTGGGGGCACAGGGCAACCTTCCTACCCCCACACACCCTCTGCCGTGCCCAGGGGGCTGGCGAGGCTGTCGGCCCCACTGGGAAGAGGCAGCCTAAGCCTTCCCCCTCCTCCGAGTAGTTTTCCACCCCAACGGGGTGGGGGTGTTGGGCGCAGATGGGCTGTGCTGTGATCGTTGCCTTCTTGGCCTGGCCCTTCCGCTTCAGTCCGTGCACGTGGTTGTATGTGCAGCACCAGTCTGTGCCATGCAGCCCCTGGAGGCAGCCCCGGAGCACCCCCAGGGTCCTGCTCACAGGCTCTGAGTAGGCCACCCACACTTCTGTCCCCCCAGGGGGAAGCCATCCCACCACCAACCACTGCTGGAAGGAGGCTGGGGACAAGGGCACATGCCCACACGTGGACTCTGAAGTGCCACACACGGCACACGGCCATGCCTGCATGCTTGAGGCAGCACCCACTCCTGGGGACAGTGTTGCCGGGTACAGGTGTGTGTGTGGCCCCGATGGAAGCCCAGGATGCTCGAGGCTCCCTTCCCCATTCCTGGTGGTGGACTCAGGGATGGAGACACCAGTCTTCGCCCACCCAGGGGTCAAGCCCAGGAGGAGGAGGAAGTCACAGCCAGCATGATGACTACCATGATGCTGGAGGCAATACCCTACAGCCTGGATGTGTCCCAGGCATCCTCCAAGGCCGGGGAGAGATTACCAGCTGAGTTCTCGTCGTTTTTCACACACACATATCAGGGGCAGTGTGTATGGAGGAGCTGGAGTGCGATCGTCACTCGGCCTTCTTGGCCTGGCCCTCGTGCTGCAGTCGGTGCATGTGGATGTATGTGCAGCACCAGTCTGTGCCACGTAGCCCCAGGAGACAGGTCCAAAGCACCCCTGGGCTCCTGCTCATGGGCTCTGGGGAGGTTGCCCATGCTTCTGACTCCCAATGAGGAGCCCCTGCTGGAAGGAGGCTGGGGACAAAGTCACAAGCCCGCACAGAGACTCTGCTGTGCTGTATGCAGCACACGGGCACGCCTGCATGCTTGAGGCAGCACCTGCTCCTGGGGACAGCGCAGCCAGGCTGCTCGAGGCCCCTTTCCCAGCCATTCGATCCCAGCGTGGCCCCACGTTTTCCTTGCCTGCTTGTCTGTGGGACTAGGGGGTGGGGTGGGAAGCATGGTCCCCTGGAAACCTCTGGGCCCCTGTAAGGCAGGATCCACTGTCCAGGCCACACCTGGCCTTGCTCCTGGGACATCACCTTCCAAGAACTCTTGCTCTCAGCTTACAGATGAGGGCAAGGCCTCAGGGACAGTGTCTCCAGGGATGATTGACCATGTCTTTTTATTCTCCCCAGCCGGACCAGCCGTGACTGTGGGGTGATTGACACCACCCAGCCAGCCGCCTGACTGGGGGGAGCTGCAGGTGTTGCAGGTTCCAGGAGGAGCTCATGAGGGAGCAGGTGTCCATCTTCCGGGACATGCAGCAGATGCTGGCCCAGAAGGTCCGGGATGATGTGCAGTGGCAGGCCCAGATGTGGACAGAGCTGCTGTAGAAGAGACACAACATCTGTGTGTGACCATCCAGGAGCTGCTGATCTAGCTGGCACCAGTCCCGGTCCCTACTGCAGTCCCTGCTCCCCCTCCCATGTCCAACCCCTTCCAGGTCCCCCTCCTGCCTATCTCCCTGTCCTCCCAGGATCCCCCCACCATTGAGGTCCCCAAGGTCCCCGGACATGAAGCAGAAGAAGCATCCGAGCCACACGCAACACATTATCCACAATCTACAACCTATCCTGGAAAATAACCCCTCGCTCTAAGAGGCCGTGGGGGAAAGGTCAATTTTTGCTTACAGACAACCCCCCAATCTCAAACAAATTCTTTACAGTTACCACATAACACACCTCCATCATAATCATCCGGGAACCCAGCCCTGCAATCAGCCCGGGTGCCAGCTCTGCACACACATCTACAGTAATGATTTCATCACTGGACCCAACGACATCAGCCACCAAAACAAAGACTTATTAAACTGCATATCCACTAATGTGATCTATGCCATCAAATGCCAGCCATGCCCCACTGCCATGTATATTGGCCAAGCTGGATAATCCCTACGGGAAAGAATCAACGGACACAAATCATATATCCAAAAAAGCAATACACAGAAATCTGTTGGAGAACACTTTAATCTGCCTGGACACTCATTAATGGATCTCCAAGTCTCTGTTTTGTTTCAGGCCAATTCCACAAACCTAATACACAGAGAAGGGCTGGAACGTAACTTCATTCACAAGTCTAATTCTTATGCAGATGGTATGAAAAAGGATATTAGATGGCTCACACATTGTCTTCCACATTTTAATGACCTACTCAACCAACCAACCAATGAAGGTGCTAATGGTTCTTGATGTTGGTGTAGAATCTGGTGTGGGTCATCTTCCTTTCCAAGTGCAAACTAATGGTTCTTATCAGCCTCCTGTAACTATGTAGACTTTAAAGTGCTACTAGATTATTTGCTGTTTTTTTAGGATTTTCCTGTTAGGGTACGTCTACACTAGCCCCCTAGTTTGAACTAGGGAGTCTAATGTAAGCATTTGAACATTTAAATATCCTGGGCTTTATTTGCATGTTCCTGTCCGGGCGCCATTTTTAAATGCCACTAGTCCAGACTAACTGCTCACGGCTACACGCGGCAGTTAAACAGTAATTTGAATTTAGTAATTTGAACCTTTTACACCTCATTGTGTATCATTTGTGTGTGTAAAAATTAGAGTATAGAGTGGGGAATACTTTGTGGGTTTTAAATGTGTGAATGAGAGACATGGAGGGTGTTACCCAATTGTTAAACAATCTTAAGTCTTAGCAGTGGGTGGTAGAGAGTGACTTCAATTCTTTAACAAAAAGAATGGGAAGGTAGGGGCCTTGGTCTTTTGGCCGGGCTGCACCTGAAAGAAAGAGCCGAAGACCCCAGGGTGGAGAGACAGCCTGGTTTGGAGAGGCAGCAGGAAAAGAGGTTCTAGGGTGAGTTTGAGTAAGTTTGTGCTGAGGTTTCAGAGTAGAATTAGCCAAGCGATTTTGTTTCTTTTAGTTTGTAAATTATTTTGCTCGGCCTGTTCTCACTTATCAGCACTTAAATCCTACTGCTTCAACTTAATAAAATCATTTACAAACCCAGTGTAAATAATTGTTACCTGTGGGGGGGGGGGGGGGCAACCAGTGTGCACATTCCCTCTTCCATTGCTAAAGGGGGCTCACCTAATTCTTTGGGGTCATAGAATCTTAGGGCTGGAAGAGACCTCAGGAGTCATCAAGTCCAGCCCCCTGCCCAAAGAAGGCTCAATCCCAACTAGGACGTACTACCTCAGGTGGTTGGGCCCTAAACTGCACTTTCCTTGGATCTGAAGAGGTTCAGTGTCTGTACTGCTCCTCGAGGGGCAAGGACCCCAACTCGGGGCCTTGGCTAGGAGGCAGATTACTAGAGGGAGAAAACTCTAGTTACTAGAATTAAATAGTACTAGTATTAATTACTAGAGTTAATGTTGAAGAAATGGAAGATGTGCTCTAAATATTTCTTTGAAATTCTATTTTATTTCCATGAAAAGAAGCAGTATTAAATATTCAGATCATGCAAAGTGAGAAGTACTGTCCAGTCCATTCGCCCTCAAGGAGGTTGTTAAACAGCAGGTACAGCCCCTTCTACATTGCATTTTTTTCTGTAAAAACCTCTTCCACAAAAAGGATCAGAAAAGAATATGCAAATGAGAATGCACCCCATTTGCATTTCCTCTTCCACAAGAGGGAAGCAATTTAGATATAACCAAAGATGGAAGGCTAGGCTAGGCTAGGCTAGGCTAGGCTAGGCTAGGCTAGGCTAGGCAAGGCAGAGAAGAGAAGAGAAGAGAAGAGAAGAGAAGAGAAGAGAAGAGAAGAGAAGAGAAGAGAAGAGAAGAGAAGAGAAGAGAAGAGAAGAGAAGAGAAGAGAAGAGAAACGAAACAAGCAAATCATGCTTAGCACATCATAACTTTCCCATTGACACGTGACAGGACATATGTTGTAGAAGATTTGTAGCAACTGCACAGAAGTGGTAGCAACAATAATGAAAATGGTCATATTCAATGATGCAAAATCACCCCATGTTCTCATTCCAAGAGGTGCTACAGAAGCTAGCAAAAATAATTGAGTTTGTTTAGTTTAGAAAAGAGAAGGTTTAGAGGGGACATGATAGCAGTTTCCGGTATCTAAAAAGGTGTCATAAGGAGGAGGGAGAAAACTTGTTCATCTTGGCCTCAGAGGATAGAACAAGAAGCAATGGGATTAAACTGCAGCAAGGGAGGTTTAGGTTGGACATTAGGAAAATGTTCCTAACTGTCAGGGTGGTCAAACACTGGAATAAATTGCCCAGGGAGGTTGTGGACTCTCCATCGGTGGAGATATTTAAGAGTAGGTTAGATAAATGTCTATCAGGGATGGTCTAGACAGTACTTGGTCCTGCCATGAGGGCAGGGGACTGGTCTCGATGACCTCTCGAGGTCCCTTCCAGTCCTTGTATTCTATGATTCTATTATTCTAAAAAACCCTTCCCAGCTAGGGGAAGCATCTTGTTTGTGGGTGTCACCCAGGAGCAGCCATATTTGAAATACAGACACAGAGTCAATATTCATAACTCCAGACCCAAAAGTGAGATGCGTGGACACACAGGATAATCACGTTCAGCAAATCAGAACTTTTCCAATGACACCGCACATGACATACTTTGTACAGGATGCATGATAATCACATTCTAATTGTACCGCTGTGATAAATTGGGGCTGCATAATGTGAAGGGCTGTGTGTATCCTGTGAGAACAAAACATCCAAAGGTAAAATTTCACCTGAGAAGAGAAAAGTGAAGAAAGTCCTTAGAAGAATTCTTAACAGATGGAAGTGGGGGAATGGTCCAGCTCCTGTAGGAATCTTTCCTAATGTATACTCTACCCATTAGACAAAGTGCTTCCGGATCTGAGACGGCTGATGTAATTTCCAGTTACCACCTTTAGGCTTGACAGGTTCTGTGCTTGGTAACCCTGAAGAGCACAGATACAACACTCACACTATGGGAACTCTTGTATATAGGTAGTTTATTAACACATCATCCTCATCACCGGCACCTTCCCCATCACCAGTGGCCTCTTTCTAGCATCTCCCAAACACTCTGTCTCCTTTTCCTGCTTCCCCTAGGCTGGGATGCCCCTTTTATCATCTGTTACACTGGTGTTGTTATATCTGAAGCATATTCCATAGGGGCTGTTTTCTTTTCTCTTAATTTCTCTTTAATTAAGGAATCCCCCTACAAACATTTGGAAGATAATAACATGATTTGTAAAGAACAAATCATGTCAAGCCAATCTGATAGCTTTCTTTGATAGGATAACAAGTCTTGTGGATATAGGAGAAGTGATGGTTGTCATATACCTAGACTTTAGTAAGGCATTTGACATGGTCTCACATGATATTTTCATTAATAAACTAGGGAAATACAATCTATATGGGGATACTATAATTTGGGTGCATAACTAGCTGCATAAACATTCTCAGAGAGTAGTTATTAATGGTTCACAGTCATGCTGGAAGGACATAACAAGTGGGGATTCACAGGGGGTTTGTTTTGGGACCTAGAGAGGTGGTGGAATCTCCAACACTACAGGTTTTTAAATCCCAGCTTGACAAATCCCTGGCTGGGAAGATTTAGTTGGGGTTGATCCTGCTTTGAGCAGGGGCTTAGACTCAAAGGCTCCTGAGGTCTCTTCCAAAACTAGGATTCTGTGAGTCTAACTCTGTGAATTAAAGAGCTCCTTACACAGATTGCCCAGTTTGTCATGTGACACCGCACAGCTAAGTCAGTGATCCAGGAAAATGTGCCTGGCATTAGCCATCTCTGCCGATTGATTGGTCTGAGGCACAAAGCACATGAAGAAAACTTTATGTCCCTTTACGAGTGAAGAGATGGAGCAGCCTATCCCGGATCTGTTTGGTCTTCAACCCGTAGATGATGGGGTTCAGCATAGGAGGCACCAGGAGGTACACGTTGGCAAGGAGAATGTGGAAGTTCAGGGGCACATTGTGGGCAAATCGGTGTGCGAGAAAGGAGAAAAGAGAAGGGATGTAAAAGGATAAAATGGCACAGAGGTGGGACCCACATGTCCCAAAAGTCTTGAGCCGGGCGTCCTTTGTGGGGAGGCTGAAGATGGTCCCGACGATTAGAACATAGGACGCAGTGATGAAAATGATATCCACACCCATCACAGAGAAGATCACAAACAGACCATAGTAACTATTGACACGTATGTCAGCACAGGCTAGCTTTGCCACACCGATGTGCTCACAGTAGGAGTGGAAGATGATGTTGGTTCTGCAGTACGGCAACCTCTTTGATAGGAAGGGAAAAGGCATCGTGAATGTGCAGCCGCGAAACATCACTGCCAAACCAATCTTGGCCACCACAGGGTTCGCCAGGATGGTCGAATGTCTCAGGGGGTGGCAGATGGCCACATAACGATCCAAAGCCATGGCCGAAAAGATTCCTGACTCTAACGCAGTGAAGCAGTGAATGAAGTACATTTGCATGAGGCAGGCATTGAAAGGGATCTCCCTGGAATTGAACCAGAAGATTGCCAACATTTTAGGCAGGATGGATGTAGACAGCACCAGGTCGGTGGTGGCCAGCATGCAGAGGAAATAGTACATGGGCTCATGGAGGCTTGGCTCCCTCTTCACAATGAACAGGATGGCAATGTTCCCCAAGATGGCTATGGCATAAATGATGCAGAAAGGGATGGAGATCCAGACATGGGCCGTCTCCAGGCCAGGAATTCCCAGCAGGATGAAAGAGGAGGGGCTGGTGAAGTTGGTTGTGTTTGAATCTGACATGGAGCAGGGGAGAAGGTCTCGAACTCTGAGGCAGAACAATGTCTCTGGAATGTACCATATGTTCCCCTGACTTCTTGAGCGTGCCCTGGATCTACGGTGATGGTCGCAGTAGAAATACAGACATGCCTGGATGGAAAGGTAATGTTAGTATGAGACTATACATGTTCCCATGGGGAAAGGAGATTGGTCTCTCTTCACCCCCTTAAAAATTACATTTTCATTATTCAGAGGAGTGAAATATGAAGGATTGACACTATTGATGCCAAATCCGTATTTGATGGTGTTTTGTGTGTCAGCAATTCCTGCACATCACAGCTTTGAAAACCTTAACGGAAACTAGACTGTGGCCTCTGGTTATCCTTTTTTGGCCCTTATATCAAAGATTATGGTCTAGAAAGTCAATGCTGTAAGGAGAGTCCCAAGTACATTGTCACTCACCTGGGGTTAAAGATATGGTCATCAACAAGCATCTACAAAAGGCTGAGCAGAGATAAAAGGGATTGTTCAAAGAGGTTCTTGGAATGGGGGAGGCTCCCTACTTCAGACAGACCGTAATGTCTGCGAGCATTTAGTTGAGAGAAGAAAGAGATGAGGGGATATATGAAGAAGAAGAACAAAAGAATAAACGTGACTGTATTCAAATAGTCAGAGCACAATTCCCAACCAGCAGTTCCTGTAGAGAGTTATTGCTTCCAAAGGGCGATTTCCCCAAAGCTGAGGTAAATTATGAACAAAACTGACTGAGAGAAAAAGTTTACAGAAATAGGAATAAAAACTGGAACTTCTTCAGAAGAGTTGATCAGATTGCTAAAAATCCTCAATTCCACAATGAAGGAAATACTCAATTTTAGCTAAAAATCTTTTTCGGTGGCAATGTGAAGGCAGCAGTAAAGTGGAAGGAAAGAAATATACATGACAAAGGAGGGAAAATAGAGAGCAAGCAACACCTATCGGCAAGGGCGCCATTTTGGGACAGTCAGCGGGCATCAGCCGTGTGTACTGGGATGTGGCTTGCTTCTCTTCCCATTCCCCTGATAATCAGGGAGAGAGAGGAAAGTACTTGGATTCTGGGAATTACTCTTCTGCCTGCTCCCTTCACCACCCAGCAGAGAAAGGCATGCACGGGATCCAAGTACCTTCCCCTCACTCCTTTATCGTCAGGGGAATGGAAAGAGAAGCAAGCCGCTTCCCACTTATGCATGGCTCCTCTCCCTCCCCTCCTTCCCAAATGGTGCTTTTGACTATTGGAAGTTATGACTATAAAAAAATGAGGGGAAACCCCCTGTGTGGTAGGAGTCAGGATTCCACAATGTGGGTTATTACATACATTAAAGATAAAATAAAACCTCGACATGCTGCAGACTAATTCCTACGAGGAGAAAAAAAGTTTTTCATGTGGCAGAAACTGTAAAGGCCTTCAAGAAATATTCCTGCATTTCCAAGGAAGTAGCATGGGGTGCACTGTGATGAAATAGTTTCCAATCCATTAGAAGTCAAAGAGGATGTTAAATTACATTTACAGGGCACTGCAGAGCTATGCACAGCACAGGTACAAACTGACCGATCAACTAGACGTCTCATTCATAAGAACATAAGAACAGCCAGACTGGGTCAAACCAACGGTCCATCTAGCCCAGTCTCCTGCCTGCCGATAGTGGCCAATACCAGATGCCCCAGAGAGAAGGCAGAAAACAAGTAATTCTTACGTGATCCCTCCCCTGTCACCCATTTCCAGACAAACAGAGGCTAGAGACACGGTTGTTACCCATCGTGGCTAATAACCAGGACTTGATAAATAATGCAATCTAATCGCTCGTGGCGAGTAGATTGCAACCCGGAAGAGCCGGGTTCCTGCGATCTGCACATGCACAGAACGATCTGCGCATGGGCAGATCGCTGGACAGCACGGCTGGCGAGCGGGGCTCGCCGCAGTTCGGCAAGCCCTGCTAATAGCCATTGATGGACCTAACTTCCATGAATCGATCTAACTCTTTTGTGAACCCTTTTAAAGCCCTAACCTTCACCACATCCTCTGGAAATGAGTTCCACAGGTTGACTATGAGTTGATGATATCTATCTTTCGGAATAAGCAGTGTGCAATCAGGAAGAAATAGATCAAAAAGAGAGAGAGAGAGTGAGAGAGAGAGAGAGAGGGAGGGAGAAAGATATTTCCCTGGTCTTGTCGAACAAGAAACAGCTATCTGTGAGTTTGTGGACATAAGGGCCTTTCCTAGGAATCCCCATCAGGCTGCTGTTTCCCATGCACCTCTCACCCCAGCATCCACTGAATACTCCCGCGCCGCAAGCCGACATAGTGGTGTGCACCATTCACAGTACTGCAATCCGCTCACGGTTTTCTCAACCTGTCACGGAGAAGAGGCATCTGCATGGAAGCAGCCTGGAGAGCAGCGTGGTCCCTCTTCTGGGCTATTTATACAGCTCTAGGAGTAAACAGCAGTTAAGGCAAGTCCCTAAAGGGAGAGGAGAACTCGGGCTCTGGGCGGAGTCAGGGAGGAATTGGCTGCTCTGTGCGTTTGTGTGTATTCATCAGTTGTAGCTGATTAGGAGGAAAAACGTAGGATAATGGCTGGATCTCCAGAGAGTTGGATCCCCCGTGAATGCCTGGAATGGATGGAACAGAAGAACGGCCAGACTGGGTCAGACCAAAGGTCCATCCATCCCTTTGTCCTGTCTGCCGACAGTGGCCAATGCCAGTTGCCCCAGGGGACTGACTGTGGACAGACAGACGTGGAGAAAGCTGATTGCAGGGAGAGAAGAGAGCCTTCCCCAGACATACGAGCTTCCAACAGTGGATCCACAAATGGTATTGCTCAATGGTAGCTACCATTACACTGGGCCGCATCTTCCACTGAAGGGTCTTCACAACCCCTAGCAAGGAAAGCGGCTTTGCTCACATCCCCGTTGTACAGAGAGGCAAACTGAGACATGGGGGGACATGAATTAGCCATGGTCAGATGGAGACGGGATGCCAAGATGGCAGAGGGAACCCAGGCACCCTGACTTCCCTGCTGTAGCCCCAGTCCCTCCCTCATGCCAAGGGGGAACAGACTCCTGCTCTGGGACATTGTGGAAGGAACTGATCATGGGGCGTGATGCTGAGGAAAGGCTGGAAGAGGCAGGAGGAGGGGAATGGAAGGGGGACAGTTTAACTAGAACCTGCTGATATAAATGGACCCGGAGCTCCCGACAGCAGCCAGAGGCCCAGGCCCTTAAAATCGCTGCCAGATGGCTGCACAGAAAGCTCCGGAAATCATGGAGGGCTGGGGCGAGGCATTCCAGAAGGCACTGAGCTGACCCCTCCCCTTCTGCCCATAGCCCCACCCCTTCTGGGGGCACAGGGCAACCTCCCAACCCCCACCCACTCTCTGCCTTGCCCAGGGAGCTGGCGAGGCTGGCGATCCCACTGGGAATAGGCAGCCTGAGCCTTCCCCCTCCTCCGAGTAGTTTTCCACCCCAACAGGGTTGGGGTGGCGGGTGCTAAGGGGTTGGGGTGTGATCGTCACTCGGCCTTCTCGGCCTCATGCTGCAGTCAGTGTATGTGGATGTATGTGCAGCGCCAGTCTGTGTCACAAAGACCCAGGAGGCAGCCCCGGAGCATCCCTGGGCTCTTGCTCACAGGCTCTAGGAAGGCGGCCCACACTTCTGACCCCCATGGGAGATGCCTTTCCACCCCCAGCCACTGCTGGAAGGAGTCTGGGGACAAGGGTACAATCATGCCCACGCACAGACTCTGCAATACCACACACGGTACATGGGCAGGCCTGCACACTTGAGGCAGAACCTGCTCCCGGGGACAGCGCTGCCAGGTGCAGGTGTGTGTGTGGCCCCAATGTGGCCGGACACTTCCCTTGCCGGCTTGTCCCTGTGATGGGGGTGAGGGGAGATGGGGAGCATGGTTCTCTGGGGACCTCTGGGCCCCTGTAAGGCAGGACCTGCTGACCAGGCCACACATGGCCTTGGTCCTAGTTCATCACCTTCCTCTGACTTGAGAACTCTTGCTCTCAGCTCTCAGATTAGGGCAAGGCCTCAGGGACAGTGTCTCCAGGGATGACTGATCATGTCTCTTTATTCTCCCCAGCCGGACCAGCCGTGACTGTGGGGTGATCGACAGCACCCAGCTAGCCGCCCAACCAGGAGAGTCATAGACATCGGAGGGTCGAGGAGGAGCTCATGAGAGAGCAGGTGTCCGTCATGCAGCAGACACTGACCCAGGAGGTCTGGGATGAGCTGCTGCAGCAGGGCCACAACATGTGTGTGTCCAGGAGCTCCTGACCTTCCGGGTGTCAATCCCAGTACCTGCTCCAGTCCCTGCTCCTCCTCCCATGCCTGGCCCCGCTTCCCTCCCAGGACTGGCCCTGTTCCCCTCCCAGGACTGGCCCCGTTCCCCTCCCAGGCCTGGCCCCGCCTCCCCTCCCAGGACTGGCCCCGTTCCCCTGATAACTACAAACTCTTATGTACTACCCAAAAACAACTACAACACTAAGCTTATACAACAGGAAAAAATCAAATCATACATACCAATTTACACAGCACACAGAACATTTCACAGATATCGGTTCGGTTGCGAAGGCCTTGGTTACGCCCGAGAGTCTGGGGAGGTGGCTGGTCGGTTGATCAGGCCGGCAGCGCTTTGAAGTATATGAGAAGGCACATGCACGGTGGTACGTGTGTTGCGAAGACCTCCTAGAGCAAACTGTGCCATGGGTATTTATCCCCAAATCTGCACATCGCTTTCCCGCGCTTGCATATTACCATATATTGCCCAATGGTCACCAAGTGGGGGGGTCTGTGTCCCAGGGGTTGGGCCAAAACTCTGCAGGTTTCATGCGACCAGGTAAGCCCCGCAGTTCTCACGCCAAGGTGACGGGTGGGAGAGTCAGGCTATTTTCCCCTTTTCACACCTTCCCCTTTTCTAAAGGCAATGGTATGCAGGAAGGGTGCGGCCGGTTTCTCTCAAGGAGTCAAGAGCGGCCTGGCCAAACTTTTTTACTGGGGGGCAGTTTCTTTTCTCTAACACAACCACACCTGATGGGCCTGGTGGATGGCAGCTGTGTGCGGCTGCTCAAATGCCTGTCCCTCCCGGCCAGCCTCTGTCCCCCACCCTGTAAGAAAGGCCTCCCCCTTCCTTTCCACCATGTTGTGGCGCAAACAACATGTGGAGATCACCAGGGAGGGGAGGGTGTTCTGCTCCCCCATGTCGAGGTGGGTCAGAAGGCATCTGAACCACACCTTCAACTGCCCAAAAACGCATTCTGCCTGCATGTGAATCCTGAATTGGCGACCATTGAACTGGTCCTTACTTGGGTCTAGGTGTCCAGTGTATGGATTCATAAGCCATGGCATGAAAGGTTAGGCCGCATCCCCCACAATGCACAGTGGCATCTCATTGTCCCTGACACTGATGCTGCACTTGGGGAAGAATGTGCCAGCGTCCAGCTTGTGGTAGAGGCTGGAGTTGGGGAAGACACAGCTATCGTGCGACTTCCCCGACCAGCCAACAAAAATGTCTCTGAACTGTGCACAGTGGTCAGTCACGGCCTGCAGGACCATAGAAAAGTATCTCTGTCGGATTATGTGATGCACTTGACAGTGGTCGAGGGCCCGGATGGGGATGTGGGTTCCATCAATAGCCCCCCTCCTCTCCCTCCGCAGTTGGGAAAGCCCCGGGCAGCAAATCTGGTGACAATGGAGTCCAGGTCACCCAGGTAGATGATCCTGCGCATCAAGATGGTGTTAATGGCCCTTACAACCTACAAAAGGAGACAAACAAAGAAACAAAACAGCCCTCCCCCTCCCACAAACACCCCCAGGAGCCACCCCCTATGAAGTCCCCCTCCCCGCAGGGCTGTGTGAGGGCTGGACTGCAGAACCCCCTGGGGACGGGGCTTCCCCCCACCACCCCTAGGCCACCCTGTACACCCCAAACACCCCCTTTCCAGTAATCACCCCTGGGATTGCAGCCCACGAGTGCCATACCTGCATGAGAAGGGTCCTGATGGTTGACTTTCCCATGAAGAACTGGTTGGCCATGGATGGGTAACTGTCTGGCGTGGACAGCTTCCAGACGGTGATGGCGACCTGCTTCTCCAGGGGGATGACAGGTCACATCTGGGTGTGCCACCGTAGGAGGGCAGGGGTGAGCCAGACACATGGCTCCAAGAATGTCTCCTTCCTCATGCAGAAGTTTTGAAGCCACTGCTGGTTGTCCCACTGCTCCATCACCAGCCCGTCCCACCAGTTGGAACTTGAGTCCAGCCTCCAGCGTGCTCCAGCGTGGGGTGCAGTTGCAAGGGCCTTGCTCCCGCAGGCAGGCAGAGGTCCTCCACAATGAGCTGGAGGTCGAGCTTGTGCAGGGCCATGAAGGCAGTCTCCAGAAAATGCAGCATGGCCGTATGGGGCTATCACATGCCCGAAGGCAGTTCCGGCTCCATGGTAGGGAATGTGCTGTAGTGCCCAAAGGCAGGGCAACCAGAGCACGCAGAGGAAATTCTTTGCTGTCCCTCAGGCTATGTCTAGACTGCAAGCTTCTTTCGAAAGTGAGTGTCTAGACTGCACGCGGAACTTTCGAAAGAAGGCGTTTTTCCTCGTGCAATGAGGTTTACCTCCGTCGAAAGAAAAGCCGCGTTCTTTCGATTTAACTTTCGAAAGAACGCGGCTCCAGTCTAGACGCAGGTGAAGTTTTTTCGAAAAACGGCTACTTTTTTCGAAAAAACCCCTGAGTCTGGACACAGCCCCAGAGAGGTAGGCAAGCAAGCAGAAGAACCTGAGAAATGGCTGGCCAGGGGGGTCCCTATAAGCAAGTGCCTCAGCTAGCCTTAGGCAGCAGCTCCAGGAAGCAACTGCTGCCCTAATTCCCTGCCTGAAGTGGTTCCGGGTGGCCTTAAATGTCGAATCAATACATCACTATTTTCTTGCGCTTTTTGCACGTAGACATTCTATTTCGAAATAAGCTTTTCTGGAAGATCTCTTCCAGAAAACCTTACTCTGAAAGAAGCTTTCAGAGTTTTTCTCTGAAAACTTCCACACAGTGTGCAGCAGCGGTCAAAAAGGCAAATAGGATGCTAGGAATTATTAGGAAAGGGATAGAAAATAAGACCCAGAATATCTTACTGCCCCTGTATAAAACTATGGTACGCCCACATCTTGAATACTGTGTACAGATGTGGTCTCCTCACCTCAAAAAAGATATTTTGGCCTTGGAAAGGGTTCAGAAAAGGGCAACTACAATGATGAGGGGTTTGGAACGGGTCCCATATGAGGAGAGGTTAAAGCGACTGGGACTTTTCAGTTTAGAAAAGAGGAGACTGAGGGGGGATATGATAGAGGTCAATAAAATCATGAGTGGTGTGGAGAGGGCTGATAAAGAAAAGTTATTTATTAGTTCCCATAATAGAAGAACTAGAGGAAACCAAATGAAATTAATGGGTAGCAGGTTTAAAACTAATAAAAGTAAGTTCTTCTTCACACAGCGTGTAGTCAACCTGTGAAACTCCTTGCCAGAGGAGGCTGTGAAGGCTAGGACTATAACAGAGTTTAAAGAGAAGCTAGATAATTGCATGGAGGTTAGGTCCATAAAAGGCTATTAGCCAAGGGATAAAATGGTGTCCTTGGCCTCTGTTTGTCAGAGGCTGGAGAGGGATGGCAGGAGACAAATCGCTTGATCATTTTCTTTGGTCCACCCTCTCTGGGGCACCTGGTGCTGGCCACTGTCGGCAAACAGGATACTGGGCTAGAAGGACCTTTGGTCTGACCCAGTACGGCCGTTCTTATGTTCTTATGTAAGCTTGCAGTGTAGACGTATCCTGAGAGATACAGGGTGGGGATGGGACTATCTTGTATTGGACCAGCATCTCGTGGTGAGGCAGACAAGCTTTGGAGCCACCCGGTGCATTTCATCAGGGCAAGGAAAGGTTACAGCATGGTACCAGGGAGAAGAGAGAGTTTAAGGGGAGCCGTTATTCTATTCTAAGTGACCATTCAGGTGAACGAGCCGACAAAGTTCGTCCCATAAAAGAGATTCCCTCCCCATCCTCGACTCTCTAAATCCGGGGTACAGCAACACCCCAGACATACGTACAGGCTCCATAAGAACAAACGTGATCGTTCTTGGGGTGTTTTGGAAACCAAAAATGTAGACATCGTGTAGATTCAAACAGGCAGGTTTATTACACACAACGCTGGCAGAGTGCTACCTTGCCACTTGGGCTCAGCGAACACTGCCACGTAAACGATCACAAGACGCTATAAAGGGAGCTGATGGCTGGAGAGAAACAACAGGAAGGGGCATTTCCAAGACCCTTGATAGGTTCTAGCAGCAAGATATTATGAGCAAATAAGCCAAAAAATCGAAAAGATTACATAGTAACTCCGCCCTCGGCTCAGGTAAACACAATTGATAAACACAAGCCTATATCCCCACTCCTCCTCCCAAAATGTGCGAGGCATAACTACTTCCCCTTGGGATGTGTAGGAGAGGTAATAGTGTTTCCCTGATAGGCGGTAGGTGTGGTCCATAGGTGATTGGCTAGGGGTAGAAAGTAAAAACAAAAACGAGATATGCAACAAGCAATTATTTAAAGTACACCGTGAATAGATTTGCAAATTGGGCTTCTGAAAGGGGAGGCATGATTTCGAGTTTCTGAGCAATGATTTGTAGTTGTCCGAGGCTCTGAGGCCCCTTCCAGGGCTTTGGCCTTCCATGGGTGAGTGAAACTTACGATACGAGGGTAAATCTACACGACAGCACTCATTCGAACTAACTTAATTCAAATTAGTTCATTCAAACTAAGCTAATTCGAACTAGTGCATCTAGACCTAAAAACTAATTCGAATTAGCGTTTTACTAATTCGAACTAGCATGTCCACATTGAGTGGACCCTGAACCGAAGTTAAGGCTGGCCGGAAGCAGTGCCAGCAGGGCATCAGGTTAGGACTTAGAGCGTGGAGCTGCTGCCTCAGGCTAGCTGAGGGCTGTGCTTAAAGGGACCCGACCCCCACCCCGGACAGACAGTTCTCAGGGTTCCCCACTTGCTTGTCTAACTCAATGAGGGACGGCAAAGCAGTCCTGTCTTGGAGTGCCCCGAGTGCCCACACTCGGCACATCACAGCACTCGACCATCAGCCCGGCTGCACTTGCCGCAGGCTGCCATCTGGGGGGGTTAATAGGGGGGCTGTCAAGATACAGGAGGCCTCCCCATCGGGGGCTCGTACCCCATTCCTCCCTCACCTCCTTCCAATTACCTCTCCCTAGCCCCCGTTCCAGATGTAAAAATAAAGGACATGTGTGTTCAAAAATAGAAACTCTCTTTATTTAACAAAACTGGGGGGGGGGGGATTAATCTCTGGGGAGACTGGGAAAAGGAGGTGGGAGAGGGGAAGAGAGAGGGTGGGAGAGGGGAGGGGGAAACCTGGGAGGAGGAAGCTGGAAGGGGGAAGCCAGGGAAAGAAGGAGGAGGGGAAGTATAAAACTATTGTACGCCATATCTTCAGTACTGTGTACAGATGTGGTCTCCTCACCTCAAAAAAGATATTTTGGCTTTGGAAAGGGTTCAGAAAAGGGCAACTACAATGATTAGGGATTTGGAACAGGTCCCATATGAAGCAAGGCTAAAGAGACTGGGACTTTTTAGCTTAGAAAAGAGGAGACTGAGGGGGGATATGATAGAGGTCTATAAAATCATGAGTAGTGTGGAGAAGGTGAATAAAGAAAAGTTCTTCATTAGTTCCCATAATATAAGGACAAGAGGACATGAGGCTTAAAACTAATAAAAGTAAGTTCTTCACACAGCTCATAGTCAACCTGTGGAACTCCTTGCCACAGGAGGCTGTGAAGGCTAGAACTAGAACAGAGTTTAAAGAGAAGTTAGATAAATTCATGGAGGTTGGGTCCATGGAGTGATATTAGCCAGGGGGTAGGAACGGTGTCCCTGGCCTCTGTTTGTGGAAGGCTGGAGATGGATGGCACGAGACAAATCACTTAGTCATTGTCTTCTGTCCATCCTCTCCACGGTACCTGGTGCTGGCCACTGTCGGTAGACAGGCTAGTGGGCTAGATGGACCTTTGGTCTGACCCAGTACGGCCGTTCTTATGTTCTTATGTTCTAAGCTCAGGGCTCAGGGTGGGGGTCTCACTGGACCAACTTGATTTTCATGCAAACCTGCTCCTGGTTTCTCATGTGGCCTTTGGTGGCCAGGCTGGCAGCTATCCTGCCCTAGACGGCTTCATTCCTGTGCCTAGTGCGGAGGTCGTGGACATTGGAGGACTCCCCACAAACCTCGATGAGGTCCACAATCTCCGCACTAGACCAGGCAGGCGCTCGCCTCTTACGGCTACGGGCAGGCTCCTGGGAGCCGCCCGCCTGGTCCCGGAAAGAGGCGGAGGGCTGGGTGGCAGCGGGTGGCTGGCTCATCCCGTGCCAGGTGCAGGGTCTGCTGGCTGGGTGCTGGTAGGCTTGAAACTGGCACAAGGACCGTAACCAGACCGTGCCCCTTTAAGGGCTCCGGGGCCCGGAGGGAGGCACAAAAGTTTCCCTGGTTGTGCCCAGAGTGGCCACCAGGGAAAGCTGGGGAGGGCTAGCCTCCCACTAGTTCAAATTAAGGGGCTACACAGCCCTTAATTTGAACTACTTAATTCAAACTAGGCGTTAGTCCTCGTGGAATGAGGTTTACTTAGTTCGAATTAAGCGCTCTGCTAGTTCCAATTAACTTTGTAGTGTAGATATACCCTCAGACATTGGGCTATATGATGGGTGTGAATCCTGAGGTGTGTGCAGACAGGCTGGAACACCTCTCACGCTAGTCTTTATGGGTAAATAGTGTGTAGGCCCCATGTATAGTGAGTGTGTCAGGTCTGAGATGGCAGCTGGTGTCAAAGAACAGGGCAGCTGGCTGCCTCAACATCGCCACAACCTTTCTAAATAGCGTACAATAGGAGACAGGCTCAGACACAGCCAGGGAGGGGAAAGGGTTAATTCTCTGCTGCTGTTTTCCACCTGAGTCAGTCTCAGAGGCCAGGTCCTGGGGGCTCCCTGCTGGCTCAGAGCCTCCGCTGAGATTCCCAGGGCTGCTGTATAAACACCCCTGTCCCTCCGCCCTGCGCAGTGCGGCTTCTCCATCCCTGCAGCTCCCTGTGTCTAGGCAGCAATCGCTCATCCCGGCTGGGTCAGGAGCCTGGTGAGTCCTGGGCAGGGCAGGAATCTGCCCCGGGGTGGCTGGAACCTAGGAAATGTGGAGAGGGGGGTTGGCTGGAACGGGGCTGCCTCCCTCACCCCTAGTGCAGAGGGTGGCAGGAAGAGGTGGCTGGGTTTCAATGTGTCGAGGTTGTGATCCGTGCCTTGGAAATTCCTGGGGGCTTTGCTGTTGAATCAGTGGCACAGGGCTGGGTCGTTCCATTGAAATCCCCTCCAGTCCTGTGAACTTCCACCCCCAAATCACCCACCTTCACACACATCGAACATCCCTTCACGGCACCAGTGGGCTCAGGGGTCTGGGGTCTGATGCGTGTTTGTTTCACACATCGGAGCTGTCTGTGTCCGAACCTCAGCACCCAGGAGCTGGCGATGACTCGGCTTTCTCCATACCCGTGTTCCCCCGACTGAGTAACAACAAAGAATCCGGTGGCACCGGAGACACGCGCAGTGGGGGTACCTTGCTGGTTGCTATGTGGGCTCTGTGTGATCTCTGCTGTCTGTAGCATGGCCCAGCAGGGCAGGGGATGAGTCATTATGCAAAGGGGGCTCCAAACCTGCCTGACCAGCTACCCCCCCAGGGAGAGAAACAAAGGAAGGTGGAATGATACCCCTGGCTGGGGGGCAGGGCTGAGAGAGAGTTGGTTAGTTTCGGTCTGGGAAGCAGGGGAGAAGGAGCTGGGGGGGCTGGGATTGTAGGACCCAACCACCCCCCATCTCAAGGGGGGCTGAGGCCTCATAGCCCCAGTTCCTGTAATCAGATTACATCTGTGCTGTGCTGTATCCTGGAGAAGCAATAAACTCCCCCTATTCTACTGGCTGGTGGGGTCTGTTCGTGCCACTACGGGGGTGCAGGAGGCGGGGGACCCCCAACATGCCATCACAGGGGCGTGCCATGCACTTTCGTGAGCAAACCCACGTCTTCCCCCACGCTGAGTCCGTGATGCCGGGTGGTGTTACTGGCATCCCGGGAGGTTCCTCAGCGACTGCTGGGAACGAGGCTGGGCAGGCCCCTGACATCAGCGTTGAGTTGCCTGAGCCCTGTTCCAAAGCAGCCCTGAGCTGCGGGGCTCCTTTCCGGTACCTTCTGGCCTGGGTCTTCGAATGGGCTGAGGCGACACCCCCATTCCTGTGCTCCTCTTTCACAGGGAACATCCAGGCTGGCTCGCTCCTCCCCCAAAGCCTGGCTGGGCCCCGGGGCAGGACCTGCCTCTCCTGGAGAGGGGAGGGGCTCTCGGATGCTGGCAGGGTCCCATGCCCCCAGCCCCCTGGATTTGCACCAGAGTTGGCACCCGATTCTGGCCAGCAGGAGTGTTTTGAGTCTGTGTGGGAGAGAACGGGGGTGGGAGGGAGTTGCTTTCAGCCCCAGGCTGGGAGAGACGGGCGAGAGGCGACCTGGCTCATGTCTCTCCTCATTCCTGCACCCACCAGGGCTGGACGTGGTGTGTCCCATGCTGCCTTCACAGTATCAAGAGGCAGCCCACTCCTCCAGGCCGCTGCTGGCCACCAATATCACCCAGCTGCCCCCCCCCCCCACGTCCCGGTAGTGCAGGCAGGAAGAGGTGAAGACCCAGGGATGTGTTCAGTCCCAGCCTTAGGGAGCAGTTGCCTCGGGCCCTGTGTGCTCCGTGCAGCCCCCGGGCCAGCTGAGCCAGGCATGGTTCTGAGCCCCCTTGCTCAGCCAGAGCCCCACTTTCCAGCCTCGCCGCGTCCCCACTTGCCCCAGCCCGGCGGGTCCCATCCCCCTGTAGGCTCAGCGTTGTCTGGGGCACTGCTCCCAGGCTGGGGAGGCAGGTTGGAGAGGGAGGGGGGCCTCCCCCAGCAGCTTCTCCACACCCCTCCGATGTCCTCACCCTCCCCACGAGCACAGGGCAGGGAGCGAGTGAGGGGCTGGGAAGCTTTGGCAGGGGGTCTGGCTGGGTTTGAGACACAAACTGGCCGGCTTGTTGCCCTGGGCTCTGTCTGTGAGTGGGCCACCTCTCCTGTTCCCCGTCTCCATGGTCTTCCATGTCTTGCTTGCTGGGGAAGCTACTGGGCGTGTGTACGCCTAGGGGCCTGGAGAGGTGGGGTGCTGCGGGCTGGCGAGTGCAGGAGGCAGGAGGCGTTTTGCCTTCCTCGAGCTGCGATACGTTGCCACATGCCAAAGGCAGCTTGTCAATTTGCGTTTGTCCCTGTCACACCGGCTCTTCTGTGGAGACGGCGTCCTTCGCCCGGCACGGAGACTGGCTTCTCTGACAGGTCTGCGACCCCTCCCCTCATGTACGGGGCCATGAGAACCGCCCGCAGACTCCATAAATTCAGCTCTGCCCTCTCCTGCCTCAGTGCCTGTCCTGCGAATTGCACATGGGGCTGGAGCGCCGCGTGCCAGGGACACGCAAAGGCCTCGGAGATTAGTCGCAGGCTCCATCCTCATCGGCTGAGCCTCCATCAGCCGGGCCCCTCTGTCAGTGAACCGCCAGGGCCCTGCAAACTCTGTCAGAGGCTGGAGTGTTTTGCCTCAGAGACCCAGGGACCTTCAGCTGCGGGAGCTTCAGCCAGCCTGACCCAAAGGGTGGGGGCTCAGCAGGGGAGGGTGACTGTGGCATGGAAAATCCCCCTTGCTCCCTGGTGGCAGGACATGGAGAGGAGGGGGAGGGGAGGGGAGGAGCGGGCTATGCAATGTTACCTCTAATTCCTTCTGCTGCTGGTTGGCTGCAATCGGTGACGTGCACCCACAGGGCGGGGGCTGTGGGGGGGGGCAGGGATGGGGCAGGTGGTTGGTGTGATGAGGGTTCCGGCAGGGGCTCGGAAATGTGACTGGGAATGAGGGTTTTGGGGTGCAGGCTGCCCCAGGGCTGTGGCCGTCAGAAAGAATCCCCCCAGCCCCTTCCCTGCAGCCACACCCTCTCCAGGGCTGGCTCCAGGGGAGTGCGGCATCCCCAGACCCAAGGTAGAGAGAGGGGGGGGCTTATTCCCACTCGGCGTGCTACAGCCCTTCATGGACCACGCTCCTCACCCCCTATTCCCCACCTCACCGTGCACCTCTCTCCTCTCCAGAACCCTCCACTACTCCCCCCCTCAAACTGCATGGCTCTCCTCATCAGGTGCATGGCCCTAGATGGGTCCCGTATGGCCGCGCAGGAACGTGGTGCTAAGTCCATGGAGAGGGTGATGGTTTGGGGCACGGACAGGCTGGAAAATGCTTCCCACCCCTGCCCTCCACTGCAGACACTAGCTGAGGGGTCTCCCTGGGCCAGCGCTGGGCAGGGGTTTAGCCTGCGCACGTCTCAGCTCTTCCTCGGCTAGTTGGGGGTGAAAGAGCCAAGCAGTCAGAGTCACGGAGGGACGGCGCGCACGAGAAGTGACCCAAAACAGGCCCTGCCCAGTACCTGCCTAAACTCACCAGCCACGGCAGCTCAGTGCAGGCAGCCAATGCTGGTCAGAAATGGGAGGGGCCACCCCCTGCTGGCCGAGAGTTGCCATGAAACCCAGGCTGTGCTAACGAGCAGCATGGGGAGCGGATCACCCTGCGTGCTGCAGCTCCACCCCGCCCCCACCCCAGCCTGATGCACCCATCCCGATAGTCGGGTGTTGGGCCCCTCCACACTCATGCTGATGGCGGGCGCCTGACCAGCAGGGACCTGGCCAATACCAGGACCAGCCAGTAGAGATCAGGGGAAGATGGAAAATATGGGACAAGTTACCCATTTTCAGGTGGTCATCAAATACAACACTCTGCCCAAAGCAGGACCAACCACAACTAAACCATCCCTGCCAGGGCTTGGTCAAGCCAGGATGTAGAAACCATAAAGAACAGAGAGTCCCCCCCCCCCCCCCCAGGGAACCCATCCCAGTGCTTCCCCACCCGCCTAGGGAAAGAGTTTTTCCTAATTTCCAACCTAGACCTCCCCTTCCGCAACGTGAGCCCATTGCTCCTTGTTCTGCCACCTGCCACCCCTGAGAACAACTAAGATCCATTCTCTTGGCTATTCAGGAAGTTGCAGGATGCTGTCAAATCCTCCCTTAGGGTATGTCTACACTACAGAGTTAGTTCGAACTAACATTGTAGTGTAGACATACCCTTAGTCTTCTACTGCAGACTAAATGAGCCCAAATCAGCCTGTTCTCATACATCATGTGCTCCAGCCCCCTCCTCATTTTGGTTGCCCTCCACTGGACCCTCTCCAATGCGTCCACATCCTTTGTGTTGTGGGGGACCCAGAACTGGACCCAGTGCTCCAGATGCGGCCTCCCCAGGGCCAAACAGAGGGGAAGAATCATTTCCCTCAGTCTGCGGGCAATACAACCACTAAGGCCACCCAGGATGCCATTGGCCTTTCTGGAAATCAGGGTCATGCTGCCCAGTCATATCCGGTTTCTCACCCACTGCTCTCCCCAGGGCTGTTTCTGCAGAGTGGCCACTTAGCCAGTTGGCCCCCAGTTTGGGGCAGTGCATGGGATTCTTCCTTTCAAAGGCAATGGCCAGGGGCTAGCAAGTCTTCTTCTTCGGACAACATCCCCTGGTCAAAGAATCAAAAGTTCTCTCTCTCTCCCATGCCACTTGGACAACCACCCATTTACCTCCACACTTTGATGGTCCCTGGTTACCTGAGTCTCTTCCATCTACCAGGAGGATGGACCAGAATATGACTTGTGCCTCCAACTCCTTGCTCCCCCTTCCCAGGTCACAACTCTGATCGCTCATCAGCAGCATTGTCCTCCTTCGAAGAGCTTCTTCAGCTGTCGTTCCTGCTCAATGAGAGGCACAGAAACTCCCTGGGAATCCCCCCAGGTCAACTCCTTATATGTCTGTCCTCTGTTGGCCACTCACTTGGTTTGCAACTGGCTACTGATAAGGTTAGGTCGGTGTAAGAGCATCACTCACGGGGGTGGGTTTTCCACACCCCTGAGCAATGTCGTTATCCCAATATAGGTCTGTAGTATAGACTGGACCTCACTAGGGACTGGCCCATCCTATTTTGGGCCCAATCCTGAAAAATGTAAAAATGTTTTCATGTGACAATTTTCATAAAAGTCAAGGGGAATTTACTCACAAGTTTACTTGGGAGCTTGAGTGTTTCTTGGGTCAAGGCCTCAGAACCTGAAGAAGCCAGTTGTGTGTCTGTTTTAACTCATTTTCAGAGTCCCTGTCGAACCCCAGCAAACTCCCTCTGTGTCTGTCCATTTTTGGCCTCTCACTCAGTTTACAACTGGCTGCTTTTAGGGCTAGGTCAGTGTAACAGCATCACTCACAGGGGTGGATGTTTCACACCCCTGAACAATGTCGTTATCCCAATATAGGTCTGTAGTGTACACTGGACCTCACTTGGGACTGGCACATCATATTTAGGGCCAATCCGGTTGTACAAATGTACACATTTTTTCATGTGATTATTTTTGTAGAAATGAAGGTGAGTTTACCCACCAGCTTAGTTGTGTGCTTGAATGTTTCTTGGGTGAAGGTCTTGGGAATGTAACAAGCTTTGCCCTCGTGCCACTATCACCGGGGGTGACTCCACAGCAGCGAGTGTGAACCTAGGGTAAGGGGAGAAGGAACCAGTCATGTGGCTGTTTTAACTCATTTTCAGAGTCACTATCGAGCCCTGAGGGAAAGCATGTGGAGGAGGGATTCTGAGGTGGGAATAGACAACAGGAGGGGCCAGACGCATCCAATCATCTTTCTTCTTTGGGAATGGAGAACTTCCATAGCCAGAGAGCATTTTTGGATTTGTGGTCCAAGCTGTCACACAATTCTGTTCTACACTAGGGCTGTGTCTAGACTGGCCAGTTTTTCTGGAAAATCAGCTGCTTTTCAGGAAAAACTTGCCAGCTGTCTACACTGGTCGCTTGAATTTCCACAAAAGCACTGACTTCCTACTGTAAGAAATCAGTGCTTCTTGCAGAAATACTATTCTGCTCCCGTTCAGGCAAAAGTCCCTTTTGCGCAAAGCTTTTGCACAAAAGGGCCCATGTAGACAGCTCAGATTTGTTTTCCGCAAAAAAGCCCCGATGGCGAAAATGGCAATCGGGGCTTTTTTGTGGAAAAGCGTCCATGCCAATCTAGACACTCTGTTCCAAAAATGCTTTTAACTGAAAACTTTTCCATTAAAAGCATTTCCGGAAAAATCATGCCAATCTAGACGCAGAATAACCCCCCTTAAGCTGAATTGATAAGCTCGGCATTCACACTACTAAGCCCCGTTATTTTGAAATAACAGGCCACTCAATTCAAAATCTGTACTGCCTCTAGTTCTGAAATAGTTATTTTGAAATAACAGTAGTGTGGAAGCTCCAGTGCCACTAGTTCAAAATAACTGCTCCCCAGAGTAATTCGAAGAAATTACTCCCCAGTGAGTTCTGGGGGTCTAAGTACAAGGCAGCCCCTCCACATGAATGAAGCCTGCCTCAGACTAATTTCAAGGCTTCCCTGGAGTTTGGACACACTATTTCGACTTTGTTAGATTGGAAGTTATTAAGTCAAATAGAGTAATTTTGAAATAGTTTCCTTGTGTAGACATGGCCACAAAGAAGTTTTCAATGGTATTCATGATTTTGTGTGCACTTCGTATGTCATGGTGACACGATTAGTTTATGATGGTGTCAGGATGCAGTTTGTACAAAATGGGTCATGTGAAGTGTCACTGGATACGTTACAATTTGCTATTTGTTTGCAGTCACTGGTTTTGTATTGGAAGTTACATCTGTAATTCTATTGTGATTACACCTGGGTCATGTCGACCTGGCTAGATGCTTTCAATCGAGATAGCGGGTGGAGAGGGGCCTATTCAGGACAATGAGTCATTGGATAAAACAATAGGCTCTGAGAAAAACTTTTCTCCCACCTGGAGAATCTTCTTGAGACTACTTGAGGCTACCCATGGATACTGGATGCTATCGCTCTGCAGGGGCATGTGACCAGCCCATGTGCCTCTGGACTCCATCCTGGGATATCTGTAGCTTTCCTCCAAAAGGTCTAGAAAACACATTTGAAATGCGGGTCCCGCCATAGGCTAAAGATGCAAATTGGTTTCACCTTTTTTTCTTCACTCCCCACACAACAAGACTCCTGCGAGCCCCCAAGGAAGAAAGACTGAACTGTGGGGAAGTGCTGGACCCAGGCTAAAGGAATTTCTTCCTGCTATAAAAGACCTGGGGATTCCAAGCTACAAGGGAAGTGCAGCTTGGAGCTTGAGAATCTGACAGTTTGCTTGTACTATTTGCTAGGGTGAGAATTTGTTTGCCGGGTGATCTGCTTTGGTCTATTTGCTATCACTTATGATCACTTACAAATTTGAACTTTGTGGTTAATACATTTGCTTTGGTTTTCTCTCAACCAGTGAATTGCAGTGAAGTGCCTGGGAAAATAATAGCACGAGGGGCAAAGTATGTAGCATGTTCCTCTCCACATTGAGGGAGGGAGTAAATTCCATGAGTCTACACCGCATTCTGGGAAGCTTATGCTTAATTTGGCTGCAGCCTCCCAATTTTAGGTTCACACCCAGTGGCTCGTGTAATCACAACAGGATTGTGTCCCCGTGGGAATGCTGGGGGAAGTGCACAAAAGGGAGCACGTCTGTAGCTTGTCCTAGCACCACAGTATGAGGGGAGGCTAGCTGGGGGGGGGGTCCCCTTAATTTCCCACATTGCCGCCCCCCCGCAAGGGACAGGTCATCGCCCGCTGCATAGTCCTTGCTCACATTCCGGTTCCCACTGAAATTTTGTTCCTTTTGCTGTTAGTTCCTGGAAGCTGAGCGGACACTCCAAGGGATGGTATGTGATGCCAGCCGACAATCACAGCATTTTTGATCCTGTCACCTTCATCCTCACCGGCTTTCCTGGAACAGAGGAGTCTAACATCTGGCTCGCCACCCCCTTCTGTCTTATGTACATTACAGCACTTTTGGGGAACTCTTTCCTCCTATTTATCATAATGACAGAACCAAGCCTCCATGAGCCCATGTACCTTTTTATCTCCATGCTGGCCTCTGCTGATCTGTTGTTATCCACCACCACAGTGCCCAAGATGCTGGATCTATTCTGGTTTGGAGCAGGGGAAATTTCTTTTGCTGCCTGCCTCACCCAGATGTTCTTCGTCCATGTCAGTTTTATCGCCGAGTCGGCCATCCTGCTGGCCATGGCGTTTGATCGGTACGTTGCCATCTGCAACCCCCTGAGATACACCACCCTGCTCACCAAGCCTGTGATCGGGAAGATCGGGCTGGCTGTTCTTACAAGGAGTTTCTGTCTCATTTTCCCTGCCATCTTTCTCGTAAAGCGGCTGAACTTTTGCAGAACCAACCTCCTGCCTCACACCTATTGCCAGCACATGGGCCTCGCTCGGTTGGCCTGCAGCGATATCACACTCAACCTGCTGCACGGCATAGTCATAGCTCTTCTAGCATTTGGCTTGGATGCTGTGCTCATCGCTGTCTCTTACGTGCTGATCCTCAGAGCTGTGTTTGAGCTCCCGTCCAAGGACGCCCGGCTCAAGGCTCTGCGCACCTGCGGCTCCCACATCTCTGTCATACTGATGTTCTACACACCATCCTTTTTCACCTCTTTTGCCCACCAATTGGGGCACATCATCCCCGGTTCTATTCTTAACCTCCTGGGCAACCTCCATCTGCTTCTTCCCCCGATGTTAAACCCCATTATTTATGGGATGAGCACACAAGAGATCCTGAGACGGGTGATCAAGGTGTTTTATAGATGCTGCAGCAGAAACTTCCTGCTGAACTAAAAAAGGCAAAAGATAATGCTTTGGCACTTGCAAATTAACGCAAGTTGTTCTGGGAACTCCAAGTGAGGGATTCCAAGAAGATCTCACCAAATTGAGTGATTGGGCAGCAAAATGGCAAATGAAATTTAATGTGAATAAGTGTAAAGTAATGCACATTCGGAAAAATAACCCCAACTATACGTACAGTATGATGGGGGCTAATTTGGCTACGACAAATCAGGAAAGAGATCTTGGAGTTATCGTGGACAGTTCTCTGAAAACTTCCACGCAGTGTGCAGCAGCGGTCAAAAAGGCAAATAGGATGCTAGGAATTATTAGGAAAAGGATAGAAAATAAGACCCAGAATATCTTACTGCCCCTGTATAAAACTATGGTACACCCACATCTTGAATACTGTGTACAGATGTGGTCTCCTCACCTCAAAAAAGATATTTTGGCCTTGGAAAGAGTTCAGAAAAGGGCAACTAAAATGATTAGGGGTTTGGAACGGGTCCCATATGAGGAGAGGTTAAAGCGACTGGGACTTTTCAGTTTAGAAAAGAGGAGACTGAGGGGGGATATGATAGAGGTCTATAAAATCATGAGTGGTGTGGAGAGGGCCAATAAAGAAAAGTTATTTATTAGTTCCCTAAATAGAAGAACTAGAGGACACCAAATGAAATTAATAGGTAGCACGTTTAAAACTAATACAAGAAAGTTCTTCTTCACACAGCGTGTAGTCAACCTGTGGAACTCCTTGCCAGAGGAGGCTGTGAAGGCTAGGACTATAATAGAGTTTAAAGAGAAGCTAGATAATTTCTTGGAGGTTAGGTCCATAAAAGGCTATTAGCCAGGGGATAAAATGGTGTCCTTGGCCTATGTTTGTCAGAGGCTAGAGAGAGATGGCAGGAGACAAATTGCTTGATCATTGTTTTCGGTCCACCCTCTCTGGGGCACCCGGTGTTGGCCACTGTCGGCAGACAGGATACTGGGCTAGAAGGACCTTTGGTCTGACCCAGTACGGCCGTTCTTATGTTCTTATGTTCTTATGAGCTCTAGGGCTATGTCTACACTGAATGGCCTTTCTTGCGCAAAAACTTGTGGAGCATCCACACTACAAGACAGTTCTTACACAAGAAAGTTTACAGTAGGTCATCAGAAGATAGTGTTTTTTGCACACAAGTTATTCCTCTCCCCACGAGGAATAAATCTTAGCACAAGAGCAGTTGTGCAAAAAGGCTAGTGTGGACGGGAACAGGGATTTCTTGCACAAGAAACCCGTATGTCTAAAATGGCTATCAGAGCTCTCTTGCGCATGAGCGCGTCCACACTGCCATGGATGCTCTTGCACAACAACACAGCCGTTCTCCAAAAGCACATGGCAGTGTGGGCACGCTCTTGCTCAAGATCTTTTGTGCAAGAACTCTTGTGCAAAACGTTCTTGTGCAAGAAGCCTGCCGTGGGGACATAGCCCTGGGGTGTTGTAACTGTGGACTTGAACGCTTGTCTCTTTTTTCTCAACCAGATTGTTTCACGAGGATCCTGAGATCGACATGGTTATAACATCACTATGAACTTGCCAAAAAGGAAACTGCCGGTGATGGTAGGCGGGCTGCACACATGAGGATGGAATAACACTGAAGCAAATGAAGGAGTAGAATGCACAAACAAGTGACCTCACAAAGCAAGGGGCCTTAAGATGTCTCTGCATCAGCGGATTGCCCCACTGATAAATCCTGGGATAAATGCCAGGACGAGACCCTGGGACTATATCTAATGTGTATGGTGTGGGGAACGGTTAAGCATGCTAAAAATAGTAATTTAAATAAATTCTCGTGTGTAGAAGTCTCATAGCAATACTATCATTCCATGGTATATATAACTACATATACCACGGTTGGCACTGTCTGGAAACTAATGCAGAGTGAGTCTGTTGTATAAAAGGGGAAACTGAGGTACACCACCTCACCAATTAACAGCTAGGAAAAGGACAGAGGGCATTCTTCTGGTTTCTTCCAATCGGCCAGGAAATGTGTTTGAAACCTCTAAGGGGAAAGAGGAGATTGTGGTCCCGGAGAACAGCAGCATCAAGCAGCTGAAGGAACAGATCTCCAAGTGCTTCACGCTTCAGTCCTGCCAGCCGGTGCTGGTGTGTCTTGGGTGGGTTTTGAAAAACCAGGACAATCTCAGGCAGTGTGGGATCCAGGATGGGGTGACTGTCCATCTCATCATCTAGACACTGAAGAGACCTGGAATGATTCACTTCCCTAATGCCTGCGTAGCCTGAAAAGGCCTCCGTCCCAGGTCCCATCCGGCATCAGCTCTGTCCATAGCCGCACGTTTCATCTGGACAGGTGGGGTCTGGGCGCCAACGTCTCCAACCATGGCCAGCTCAGAGCTGATGGCCTGGAAGGTGAAGAATCCGTTCATCCAGAGCATGCTGTCCAACCCCAACATCATGAGGGATGTTCGGAGATTGTTCGGAAACTAAAAATGATGCAGAAGGAGCGGTGCCAAGAGCGTGCATGGAGCACCGTGGAAAACAGCTCTGGGGGGTAGAGCAGGGGGGATAATGCCCTGAGATGCGCCTACGCTGAGATCCGGAATCCAGAGTCTGTGCTGCACAAGAGAAATGTAGCACTTTTCCCTCTGCTGTGCGGGGAGGAATCTCTCCTTGGAGGCTGTGGGATGGGGCAGCCAGCTGCCCTGCATAGAGCACAGAGACCTGTCGACTTCTCTGACCATCTCCCAGAGCAGTACGAGCTTCTGCTCCCAGAGCACCTGGTGTTACCTGCCTCCGCTAGGCATTCAGGCCCAGTGTTGAAAGCTGGAGTTGGGCCAGGGCAGAGTCCCAGACAGGCCTGAGGCAAACCGGGAGTATGGTGTGCCAGATGCCGGCAGGGCAAGGCTACAAAGTTGCCAAATCAGGAGCCGTCTGGCACATGGCTCACAGCAGGGAGGACCCAGCAGTCTGGACGGCTTTCGGTTTCTGCACTGGGTTCCGATAGACAGGCGCCAGGACTGGGCCCTCTGCGGGACTCCAGGCTCCAGCCCAGCGATGATTGCCGGGGGCACGTCGCAGGGCCTAAGGGCCTGTGGCTGACGCTCCAGACCTGTGACCCTAGCGCCCCGACAGGGACGGGCAGAGGGGACACGGCCCAGGGAGCTGCTGTCCTGGCACCTGGCCCTATGGCTACCGATCCAGCCTGCACTGGGCGGACACAGGCTCTGACCTGGCCCCTGGCAGGATCCATCAGCCCCCCAAGCTTCCTGCCCCGCCTTGCCTGGGAAGCCCACGGGACAGTCCCTGGGAGACCCCAGGATGGATGAGACTGAAGGGACCTCACTGGGTCGCTCCGTACAGTCCCTGCACTCCAGGCAAATCGCTCCCAAGGCGGCTGTTGCTTTAGAGGGTTTCAGATTGCCTTGAAAAGCAGAGGCAAGGGATAATGGGCCTGCCACTTTATACCAGCCATAAGAGCAATAGGAGAAGGAGGGAGAAGATGGCAAGTGAGGATCAAGATCTTGGGAGTCAGGGGTAGTGCAGGAGAAGGGCCTCCAGGGAAGACAAGGTGAAGGAGTGGGGACTTGATAAGAGACGGAGCATGTCAGAGGCTTTGGGAAATGGTGGCACAAAATCTCACTAAGTTTTTGACCTCCACGTAATCCGACAGCAGTGAGTTCCACAGTTCAACTACTTGTGGTGAAGGAAAGTGTTTCTTTGTATCAGTCTATCTTTGCCAGCTTTTATTTTCCTTGTATGTCCCTTCTTACTGTTTCATGAGGAAAAGGGTGCCTACCTTCAATACACACACTCAGGGTGCATCTACACTGTACTGTCTACACTGCACCTTGCCTGACTCCTCTCTGGCCATTGTTCTGGAAAAATTATGCTTGCAGATACAGAAAGTCGAAATAAGTAAACCTCATTCCATGAGGTATAAGCCCATTTTCCAAAAAAGGGTGAGTGTGGACACAGAATAGAGAGTTTTGTCGAAAAAAGAGGCCTCCAGAAAATACCACAGGTGCCCTGCTGGACACTGCATCCACACTAATGACAATTCTATAGTTCCTGTTCCCTGGCAGCTCTTAAAGCTGCAAACTCAGGGGACATGGCTTGTGGCAGGAATCCGGTCCTCAGAGCTTCCAGGCGTAGCGCGGATACCAGTGCCTGATGTTTGAGCACCATGTCGGAGCCAGAAGCCCCACCAAAACTACCTTCCCATTCCAGGTAGGATGCACAGGGCTGCCAGGAGCCTGCCAGGGGGTGCAAAAAGCATGTCCCTTCCTGACCTGGGGCGGAGATCCTGGCCCTCGTCAAAGTGCGGAACAACGAGGAGAACTTCCAGGATCTCTGCTCCAGACATGGGAATGCAGACACGTACTGCGGGATGGCCGAGATCCTAGCCATGAATGGCCACAGCAGGACGCACGCTCCCGGGCAGGACCCCCTCCTCCTTTTTGGTGACCTGCACTGTATCCTGGGGGTCAGGGGAGCCCTGTCCCCACCCCTGGTAGTGGGCTCAGGGCTGGATGTGCCCATCGTTGCCCACCCAGGGGTCCCAGCCCAGGAGAAGAAGGAGGAGGACATGGCCAGCATGGTGACCACCATCACAGTGGCGACGGTACCCCACGGACTGGATGTGTCCCAGGGATCTTCCGAGACCAGAGAGTGATCGCGAGGTGAGTGCTCTGAGTCTTTCACTCACACAGGGCAGGGGAATCAGGCTCCGAGTTGCGATCGTCGCTCGGCCTTCTTGGCCTGGCCCTTTCGCTGCGCTCCATGCACGTGGATGCACATTCAGCACCAGTCTGTGCCACACAGCCCCAGCAGGCAGCCCCGGAACACCCCCACGGTCCTGCTCACTGGTGCTGGGGAGGCCGCCCGCACTTCTGATACCTGGGGGGGGCACCCTCCCACCAACAGCCACCACTGGAAGGAGGCTGGGGACGAGGGACCATGCCATCTGCACACGGACCCTGGAGGGCCGCACACGGGCACGCCTGCATGCTTGAGGCAACACCCGCTCCCGGGGACAGCGTTGCCATGCACAGTTGTGTGTGAGGCACCGATGGAAGCCCAGGCTGCTCAAGGCCCCTTTCTCAGCCATTGGATCCCAGTGTGGCTGGACACTTCCCTTGCCTGTTTGTCCATGGGACTGGGGGCAGGGCGCATGGTCCCCTGGGGACCTCTGGGCCCCTATAAGGCAGGATTAACCTTCTGGGCCACACCTGGCCTTGGTCCTGGGACATCACCTTCCTCTGACTTGAGAACTCTTGCTCTCAGCTCACTGATGAGGGAAAGGCCTCCGGGACAGTGTCTCCAGGGATGACTGACCATCTCTCTTTATTCTCCCCGGCCGGACCAGCCGTGACTGTGGGGCGATCGACAGCACCTGAGCCAGCTACCCAACCCTGGAGTAGCCTTAGGCACGGGAGGGTTCAGGAGGAGCTCATGAGGGAGTAGGGCAGCAGATACTGGCCCAGAAGGTCCTGGACGATGCACAGTGGTGGGACCAGAAGTGGACAGTGATGATGTAGCAGGACCCCACCATGTGTGTGACCATCCAGGGACTCCTGACCTACCAGGCACCAGTCCCAGTCCCTGCTCCAGTCCATGTTCCCCCTTCCATGCCTGATTCTGCTCAAGAGCCCCCTCCTGTCTATCCCCCCATCCTCCGAGCACCCCCCCCCCCCAATTGAGATCCCCGACGTCCCTGGACATGAGGCGGAAGAAGCACCCGAGACACATACAACACATTATCCATGATCTACAACTCATCCTGGGAGAAGACCCCTCACTCTCAGAGGGTATGTCTACACTACCCCGCTAATTCGAACTAGCGGGGGAATGTAGGCATACCCCACTTACAAATGAAGCCCGGGATTTGAAGTTCCCGGGCTTCATTTGAATAAGCGGGGAGCCGCCATTTTTAAAACCCCGCTGGTTCGAACCCCGTGCAGCGCGGCTACACTGGGGCACGAACTAGGTAGCCCGAACTAGGCTTCCTAGTTCGAACTACCGTTACTCCTCGTCCATTTCATTAAGCATGGGGAGCGGCCCTTCACAGTGTATAGACCCCGTGTGTGGTGTAGTGACAGAGTTGTGTCTGAGATGGAAGCTGGTGTCAAAGAACAGGGAACTCTTTGTTGGGACAGGGGTCGGGGCACTCCGCATCGCCACAACCTTTCTGAACAACGCACAAGAGCCAGGCACAGACACAGCCAGGGAGAGGAAAGGGTTAATTGTCGGTTGCTCTTTTCCACCTAAATTAGTCTCCCTGGGGCTCCCTATTGGCTCCGAGCCCCCGCTGGGATTCCCAGGGCTGCTGTATAAACACCCCTGTCCCTCCACCCTGCGCAGTGCGGCTTCCCCATCCCTGCAGCTCCCTGTGTCCAGGCAGCGACTGGTCATCCCGGCCTGGGCAGGAGCCTGGTGAGTCCTGGGTAGGGCAGGGATCTGCCCCGGGGTGGCTGGAAACCCCTGGCCCCTAGGAAATGTGGGAAGGGGGGTTGGCTGGAACGGGGCTGCCTCCCTCGCACTGCAGGGCAGCACGGCAGCCCCTGGCCCTGAGCAAACGCCCCTGGCCCGGCACGGAGGGTGGCAGGAAGAGGTGGCTGGGTTACAATGGGTCTAGTTTGTGATCCGTGCCTTGGAAGTTCCTGGGGGCTTTGCTGTTGAATCAGTGGCACGGGGTTGGGCCGTTCCTTTAAATCCCCTCCAGTCCTGTGAACTTCCACCCCCAAATCACCCACCTTCACACACATCGAACGTCCCTTCACGGCACCAGTGGGCTCAGGGTGGGGTCTGACATGTTTGTTTGGTGCCCTGGAGCTGTCAATGCCCAAACCTCAGCACCCAGGAGACAGCGATGAATAGGCCGGTGGCACCGGGCAGACGCACCAGCCTGGGGCGTGTCATGCGCTTTCATGGGCAAACCCCTTGTCTTTCCCAGAAACCATTACTGGTCTTGCCAGAGGTTTCGCAGTGACCGGTCAGAACCAGGCTGCGACCGAGCCGTTACAAAGCAGACCTGTGCTGCGGGACTCCTTTCCGGCACCTTCTGTTCCGTAAGGCCTGGGCCTTGCCGTGGGCTGAGGTGACGTGCTCCTTCCCCTTCTCCCCTCCCACAGGGAGGGACTGAGGTGACCATCCAGGCTTGGCTCCCTGCACCCTTCTAGCCAAGTTGCTTCCAGCCCCAGTCGAGAGAGATGGGGGACGGGTGACCTGGCTCATGTCTCTCCTCTTTCCTGCACCCCACCGTGGCTGGACACATCTTATCCTGCCCTGACCTCACAGTTTCAAGAGGCAGCCAACTCCTCCCAGCTGCTGCTGTCCACCAAAATCACCCAGCTGCCTCTCCCCCTCAGTGTCGTGCAGGAAGGAAGCCCCAGGGCTGTGCTCAGGCCCGGCCATAGGGCACCATGAGTAAAGTGTTTGCCTTGGGCCACATGTCTTCAGAGTCCCGGGGAAACGCTGGGCCAGCTAAGCCAGACGTGATTCCGAGCACCCTCGCTCAGCCCACCCTCCCTGCCACGCTCTCTGCCTGCCCCAGCCCGGTGGGTCCCATCCCCCTGTAGGCTGGCCGTTGTCTAGCGTGCTGCTCCTTGGCCAGGGAGGCAAGTTGGGGGAGGGGGAGCTCACCCAGCAGCTTCTCTGCACCCCTCCGATGTCCTTCCCCTCCCCATGAGCACAGGGCAGGGACAAGCGAGGGGCCGGGATCCTTGGTGGGGGGTCTAGCTGGGTTTGAGACACAAACTGGCCAGCTTGTTGCCCTGGGCTCGGTATGTGATTGCCCCCCCACTCCCTTTCCCCGTTTACATGGTTACCAACTCCTTTGTTGCCTGGGGGAACTGGATGGGATGGGCGCTGGTACCTGCAAGTGCAGGAGGCAGGAGGAGTCTCTCCCTTGAGCTGTGATTCATTGCAGCTTGCCAAAGACAGCTATTCAATCTGCATTTGTCCCTGTCACACCAGCTCTTCGGTGGGGACGGTATCCCCCACCCGGGCACAGAGACTGGCTTCTCTAGCAGGTCTGTGACCCTTTCCCTCAGGAAATACTCTGGGCCTGGAGTGTTTTGCTTCAGAGCCCAAGGGACCTGGCTGCAGGGGTTCCAGCAAGCCTGCCCCAAGGCGGGAGGGGGGGCTCAGCAGGCAGGGTGTCTATGGTGTGGAACATCGTCTTGCTCCCTGGTGTCAGGACGTGGGGATGGGCTGTGAGGTGAGGTCCAGGGGTGTGCAGTATCCCTGGAGCAGGGGCAGGGAGAAAGGGGCTTATTCCCCCTCTGCATGCTCCATGCCCCAAGCTCTCCGCTCTCATCCTATTCCCCACCTCACCCCCTATTCAAATGCCTTGGGTCACCATTCCCCTCCACTACTCCCTCTATGCAGGGCCACCTACGTGGTTCTCCTCATCAGGTGCCTGGCCCTAGATGGGTCCCTCAGAGCCGCGCAGGACTATGGTGCTAAGCCCATGGAGGGGTGACAGTTCAGGGCACGGACAGGCTGGAAAGTGCTCCCCCTCCCACCCTCCATGGGAGACACGAGCTGAGGGGCCTCCCCAGGCCAGCACTGAGCAGAGGTTCTGCCTCAGCACGTCTCAGCTTCTCACCAGCCAGGGAAGCTCAGAGCAGGCAGCCAATACTGCCCAGAAATGGGAGAGGCCATCGCACTGCTGGCCAAGAGCTGCCAGGAAGCGCAGGGTGTGCTAATGAGCAGCACAGGGAGCAGATCGCCCTACACACTGAACCTCCACCTGCCCCCCCACCAGTCTGACACACCCATCCCAATTGTTTGTTGGGTCCCCCCACACTCATTACTGTTGGGCGGGTATGAGGCTGCAGGGACCTGGCCGGTGCCTGGACCCTCCAGTAGAGATCAGGGGAAGAAGGAAAATGTGGGACAAGTCGCCCATTTTAGGAGGTCATCAAATAAATCCCCCCTGCCCAAAGCAGGACCAACCACATCGAAACCATCCCAGCCAGGGCTTGGTCAAGTGAGAACGCAGAAACCTTCAAGATCAGAGACTCCATCCACCTCCCTAGGGAACCCGTCCCCGTACTTCCCCACCAACCTAGGGAAATAGTTTTTCCTCATATCCAACCTAGACCTCCCCCCTCTGCAACTTGAGGCCATTGCTCCTCGTTCTGCCACCTGCCACCCCTGAGAACAGCCTCTCTCCAGCCTCTTGGCCATTCAGGAAGTTGCAGGCTGCTGTCAAATCCTCCTTTAGTCTTCTCCTGCAGACGAAATGAGCCCAACTCAGCCTGTTCTCATGCGTCATGCGCTCCGGCCCCCTTATCATTTTGGTTGCCCTCCACTGGACCCTCTCCAACGCGTCCACATCCTTTGTGTTGTGGGGGACCCAGAACTGGACCCAGTGCTCCAGATGCGGCCTCCCCAGGGCCAAACAGAGGGGAAGAATCATTTCCATCAGTCTGCGGGGAATACAACCACTAAGGCCACCCAGGATGCCATTGGCCTTTCTGGCAATAAAGGTCACGCTGCCCAGTCATATCCAGTTTCTCACCCACTGTTCTCCCCAGGGCTGTTTCTGCAGAGTGGACACTTAGCCAGCTGGTCCCCAATTTGGGGCAGTGCATGGGATTCTTCCTTTCAAGGGAATGGCCAGGGGCTAGTAAGTCTTCTTCCTGGGACAACATCTCCTGGGAAAAGAATCCAAAGCTCTCTCTCTCCCACGCCACCTGGACAACCACCAATTTACCTCCATACTTTGGTGGTCCCTGGTTAGCTGAGTCTTTTCCATCCACCAGGAGGATGGACCAGAACATCACTTGTGCCTCCAACTCCTTGCTCCCCCTTCCCAGGTCACAACTCTGATCGCTCATCAGCAGCATTGTCCTCCTTCAAAGAGCTTCTTCAGCTGTCGTTCCTGCCCAGGAACTCCCTGGGAATCTCCCCAGCAAACTCCCTCTGTGTCTGTCCATTTTTGGCCTCTCACTCAGTTTGCAACTGGCTGCTTTTAGGGCTAGGTCAGTGTAACAGCATCACTCACAGGGGTGAATGGTTCACACCCCTGAAAAATGTCGTTATCCCAATATAGGTCTGTAGTGTACACTGGACCTCACTTGGGACTGGCACATCATATTTAGGGCCAATCCGGTTGTACAAATGTACACATTTTTTCATGTGATTATTTTTGTACAAATGAAGGTGAGTTTACCCACCAGCTTAGCTGTGTGCTTGAATGTTTCTTGGGTGAAGGTCTTGGGAATGTAACAGGCTTTGCCCTCATGCCACCATCACCTGGGGATGACTCCACAGCAGCGAGTGTGAACCTAGGGTAAGGGGAGAAGGAACCAGTTGTGTGGCTGTTTTAACACATTTTCAGAGTCACTATCGAGCCCTGAGGGAAAGCATGTGGAGGAGGGATTCTGAGGTGGGAATAGACAACAGGAGGGGCCAGTCGCATCCAACCATCTTTCTTCTTTGGGAATGGAGAACTTCCATAGCCAGAGAGCATTTTTGGATTTGTGGTCCAACCAGAGAGATTGGATTTGTGGTCCAACTGTCACACAGTTCTGGTCTACCCTAGGACTTTATTTCAGAATAACCCTCCTTATGCTGAATTTATAAGTGCAGCCTCCACACCACTAAGCCCCATTATTTTGTAATGGGCCACTGAATTCTAAATCTGCACTCCCGCTAGTTCCGAAATAGTTATTTTGAAATAGCAGTAGTGCAGATGCTATGGTGCCACAATTCAAAATAACTGCCCCCAGAGGAATTCGGACTAATTACTCCCACAATAATTTCTGGGACTCTAAGTTCAAGGCAGGGTATTTACTTTAAGAAGCCTGCCTCAGACCAATTTCAAGGCTTCCTCATATTTTGGACATGCTAGGTCGATCTTGTTAGATTTGAAGTTGTTCAGTCAAATTGAGTAATTTTGAAATAATTTCTTCATGTAGACATGGACACAAGGAAATTTTTGATGGTATCCGTGAATCTGTGTGCACTTTGTATTAGTCATGATGACATTATTATGCTATGATGGCATCAGGATGCAGTTTGTACATGATGGGTCATGTGAAGTGTCATTGGATACGTTCTGAGTTGCTATTTGAATTGCTATTTCTGTATCCGAAGTTGTGTCTGTAATTCTGTTGTGGTTACACCTGGGTCATGTCAAATTGGCAAGATGCTTTCAATCGAGATAGTTGGTGGGGAGGGGTCTATTCTGAACAATGAGCCATTGGGTAAAACAATAGGCTTTGAGAGAATCTTCTCTCCCACCTGGTGAGACTTCTTTAGAGTACTCAAGGCCGCCCATGGATAATACACGCTTTGACTCTGCAGGGGCATGTGACCAGCCCATGTGCCTCTGGACTCCATCCTGGGATGTCTGTAGCTTTCCTCCAAGAGGTCTAGGGAACACATTTTGAAATGCGGGTTCTGCCATAGGCTAAAGACGTGAAGTGGTTTCACCTTTTTTCTTTCACTCCCCAGACAACAAGACTCCTGCAAACCCCCAAGGATGAAAGACTGAGCTGTGGGGAAGTGCTGGACCCAGGCTAAAGAAATTTCTTCCCTGCTATGAAAGCCCTGGGCATTCCAAGCTATAAAGTAAGTGCAGCTTGGAGCTTCAGAATCTGCCGGCTTGCCTGTACCATTTGCGAGGGGGAGAATTTTTTTCCAGGTGGTCTGCTTTGATTTATTTGCTATCATTTATGATCACTTAAAACCTGCACTTTCTGGTTAATAAATTTGCTTTGGTTTTCTTTAAACCAGTGAGCTGCAGTGAAGTGCCTGGGAAAATCACAGCACGAGGGGCAAAGTCTGTTCCATGTTCCTCTCTACATTGAGGGAGGGAGCGAGAGTCTACACCACATGCTGGGAAGCTTGTGCTTAATTTGACTGCAGATTCCCAATTTTTGGTTCACACTCAGTGGTTCATGTGATCACAACAGGATTTGTCCCCGTGGGAATGCTGGTGGAAGTGCACAAAAGGGAGCAGGACTGCACTTGTCCTAGCACCACAGTGTGAGGGGAGGCTGGCTGGAGGGTCCCTTCATTTCCCACGTGACCCCCCCAGGGGAACCCGTCATATCCCTCTGCATAGTCCTTGCTCACACTCCGGTTCCCAGTGAAATTTTGTTGTTGTTGTTGTTAGTTCCTGGAAGCCGAGCAGAGGATCCAAAGGATGGTGCGTGATGCCAGCCAACAATCACAGTGATTTTTACCTTGCCACTTTCATCCTGACCGGCTTTCCTGGAACAGAGGAGTCTAACTTCTGGCTCGCCACCCCCTTCTGTCTGATGTATGTTGCGGCACTTTTGGGGAACTCTCTCCTCTTATTCATCATACTGACAGAACCAAGCCTCCATGAGCCCATGTACCTTTTCCTGTCCATGCTGGCCGCTGCTGATCTGCTGTTATCCACCACCACAGTGCCCAAGATGCTGGATCTATTCTGGTTTGGAGCAGGGGAAATTTCTTTTGATGCCTGCCTCACCCAGATGTTCTTTGTCCACGTCAGTTTTATCGCTGAGTCGGCCATCCTGCTGGCCATGGCGTTTGATCGGTACGTTGCCATCTGCAACCCCCTGAGATACACCACCCTGCTCACCAAGCCTGTGATCGGGAAGATTGGGCTGGCGGTTCTCACAAGGAGTTTCTGTCTCATTTTCCCTGCCATCTTTCTTGTGAAGCGGCTGAAATTTTGCAGAACCAACCTCCTGCCTCACACCTATTGCCAGCACAAGGCCTTATCCCGGCTGGCCTGCAGCGATATCACACTCAACGAATTGCACGGCATAGTCACAGCTCTTCTAGCATTTGGTTTGGATGTTGCACTCATTGCTGTCTCTTACATGCTGATCCTCAGGGCCGTCTTCCTGCTCCCATCCAAGGACGCCCGGCTCAAGGCTCTGCGCACCTGCGGCTCCCATGTCTCTGTCATACTGATGTTCTACGTACCTTCTTTTTTCACTGCTTTTGCCCACCAATTGGGGCACATCATCCCTGGTTCTATTCTCAACCTTCTGGGGAACCTCCATCTGCTCCTTCCCCCCATGTTAAACCCCATCATTTATGGGGTGACCACACAAGAGATCTTGAGACGGGTGATCAAGTTGTTTTATCTGTGCTGCAGCAGAAACGTCCTGCTGAACTAAGGAAGGCAGAAGATAATGCTTTGGCACTTGGAAATTAACACAATGTCTTCTATGAACTCTAGGTGTGTTATAATGATGGACTTCCAATGGGTACACTTGAACGCTTGTTTCTATTCCCTCAGCCAACATAAGAACAGCCATACTGAGTCGGACCAGTGCCCATCCAATGTCAGATGTCCCAGAAGGAGTAAACTGAACAGGCAATGATCAAGCAATCTCTTGCCTATCATCTATCTCCACCCTCTGACAGAGAGAGGATAGGGACGCCATTACTTACCCATCCTGGCTAATAGCCATTAAAGGACTTCACCTCAATGAATTTATCTAGTTCTCGTTTAAAACCTGTTATAGTCCTAACCTTCACAGCTAGGACTTTCTCTTTGTTTTAAACTTGTGAAGAACTTTCTCTTTAAACTTGCTGCCCATTAATTTTATTTGGTGACCCCTAGTTCTTATATTATGGGAACAAGTAAATAACTTTTCCTTATTCATTTTCTCCACATCACTCATGCTTTTATACACCTCTATCATACCCCCCCCCCAGTCTCTTCTTTTTAAAGCTGAAAAGTCCTAGTCTCTTCAATCTCTCCTCATATGGGACTTGTTGCAAACCCCTCATCATTTCAGCTGCTGTTCTGTGAATAGTCTGCTTCTGGCGTAAGTATCTTGAGCAGTTTAGTTTTGTCTTTAAACTTTGCCACCTCACTGTTTACCCCTTTCTCCAGATCATTTATCATTGTATTGATGAGAACTGGTCCTAGGACTGACCTTTGGGGAACACCACTAGTTACCCCTCTCCATTCTGAAAATTTACCATTTATTCCTACCTTTTGTTTCCTGTCTTATAACCAGTTCTCACTCCATCAAAGGATCTTCCCCCTTATCTCCTGACAACTTAATTTACCCAAGAGCCTTCAGTGAGGGACCTTGTCAAAGGCTTTCTTGAAATCTAAGTACACGATATCCACTGGATCCCGTTAATTACATGATTGGGCTAGAACAGTGGTCTCCAACCTTTTTACACCCAAGATCACTTTTTAAGTCTCAGAACAGGTGAAGATCTATTGCCCCGCCCCTTCCTTGAAGCCCCGCCTACATTACATGAGGAAATCTAATGTAAATGTACTGCGCAGGTGCGCAGTTCAGAGAGGGCTCAAGAGCTACTCTTAGAGCCCCTGAGATTTACCGGTAGATCGCGATCTACTGGTTGGTGACCACTGGGTTAGAACATTTTGCTTGTGCTGCAGCTGGGGAGAACAGTTTCATTTAACCAGAGAAAAAGGAAATATGAAATTATTAACCAGATCAAGCTTTTTAACTTTCCGATGTTTGTTTATTAAACTTCATTGAAAATAAAGTAAAATATGAATTGATGTCCAACACAAAAGGTTTTAAAGTTTTCCTTATTTATGGTAGGGGAGGGGAACTTTTTTTTCTTGGATTGGGGATCATTGATGGGGTGCAGGATCTAGGTGGGAACTGGGATGCAGGGCAGGTGAGTAGGGTATCTGGCCAGGGATAGGGAGCAGGAGCAACAGAAGGTGAAGTGTGGTCAGCAGGGAGGGTTCAGGAGAGGGCTGGAAGAAGGGTGTCTGACCAGGAGGAGGGGGTAGGAGCAAGGGAGGGTTCAGGAGCAGGGTGGAGGTAGGGTATTTGCTGGGGGGGACAGGCTTGGGGTACAGGTTCTGAGCATGAGGCAGAGGGTACACTTAGGGTATGTCTAGACTACATGCCTCTGGCGAAAGAGGCATGTAGATTAGGCTACCTGGCATAGGAAAATGAAGCGGTGATTTAAATAATCACCACTTCATTTAAATTAAAATGGCTGCTGCGCTGAGCCGATCAGGTGTTTGTCGGCTCAGCACAGTAGTCTGGACACTCTACGGTTGACATCAAAGGCATTTGTCGACCGCCCCGGTAAACCTCATCCCACGAGGCATAACGGGGTGGTAGACAAATGCCTTTGATGTCGACCACAGAGCATTCAGACTAGCGCACGGAGCCTTAAAATAGCTGATTGGCTCATCACGACAGCCATTTTAATTTAAATGAAGCGGCTATTATTTAAATCGCTGCTTCATTTTCCTATGCCGGGTAGCCTAATCTACATGCCTCTGTCGCCAGAGGCATGTAATCTAGACACATCCTTACAGCCGCTCTCCGAGTTATGAACAAGTTACGGATCTACACTTGGTCCATAACTCAAACTGTTCATAACTCAGGGTATGTCTACACTACAGCGCTAATTCGAACTAACTAAGTTCAAATTAATTAATTCGAACTAAGCTAATTCGAACTAGCGCAGCTAGACCTAAAAACTAGTTTGAATTAGCGTTTTGCTAATTTGAACTAGCGCATCCACACTGATTGGACGCAGGGGCGCATTTAAGGGCACCTGAAACCAGTTCTGGCAGGGCATCAGGTCAGTAGTTGCGCTGTGTGGCTGCTGTCTGAGGCTATCTGAGGCTCATGCTTAAAGGGACCCCGCTGGACAGCCGGTTCTCAGCTTTTCCGCTTGCTTGCCTACCTCGCCGAGGGACAGCAAAGCGTTGGTGTCTGTGCCCGTCTGTGTCGGTGCTTCCCTTCGGGGGGGCCGCCGCAGATGGCAACATGGAGCCAGAGCTCGCCCTGCATCTTCTGGTGCACTTTCTGGACTTGCTGCTGCAAGCCTGCCACCAATGGCTGGAGGCTGCCTGGCACCACCTGGTGCATGTCAGCCCCCTGCCTCTCCGCCTGGCCTCCCTGGGGGCCATGGAGGAGCCGCGGCGGCGCCCGGACGCCGGCGTGCCCCGCCACATCTGGCATCTGGACACCAGCAGCGACTGGTGGGACCGCATCGTCCTGGACCACTGGGAAGACTGACAGTGGACCCAGAATTTCAGGATGAGGAGGGACACCTTCCTGGAGCTCTGCGAGTGGCTCGCCCCTGCCCTGCGCAGAAGGGACACACGCATGAGGCCCTCCATACCCCTCCAGAAGCGTGTGGCCATCGCCCTCTGGAAGCTCTCCACGCCGGACAGCTACCGATCCGTCAGGAACAAGTTCGGTGTAGGGAGATCCACCGTCAGAGCAGTGCTCATGTTGGTACGGCACTCATTGGCCAGTGGACCGGAGGGGGAGGGGAGCTGCAAGGAGGGGATGGGCCGCCCCAGGGAAAAAGGGGGGGGAGGGAGGAGGTGAAAGTGCCCCGCACCGGTCTCTCCCGGCCATACTACACGCCGCCCGGGGGGGTTGCTTCCGGGAGTGGGGCACGGGGCACTGCCAGGGCACGAACACTCCCAGCCACCCGGGCGCCCCACTGATTGGCACTTTGCTGTGTCTCTCTCCGCAGGTGGTCAGGGCCATCAACCGGGTGCTGCTCCGCAGGGTGGTCCGCCTCGCCGACCCAGACGCTGTCATCCGGGACTTCGGTGCCCTGGGCTTCCCCAACTGTGGGGGGAGGGCAACGAAGGGATGCACATCCCCATCCGTGCCCCGGAACACCCGGCCTCCTGGTACGTCAAACGCAAGGGGTACTTCTCCGTGATCCTGCAGGCCATGTGTGACCACCGGGGACAGTTCACGGACATTAATGTGGGCTGGTCCGGCAAGGCACACGACGCACGGGTGTACCGCAACTCCTCCGTGTGCCAGCGGCTGCAGGGCGGGACCTTCTTCCCCGACCGCCACATCAGGGTCGGGGATGTGGACATGCCCGTCTGCCTGGTGGGGGATGCCGCCTATCCCCTACAGCCGTGGCTGATGAAGCCCTACACGGGGCACCTCAATCCCTCCCACCAGGCCTTCAATGCGAGGCTCACCAGGGCCCGCATCATGGTGGAGGGGGCCTTCGGGCGACTGAAAGCCCGCTTTCGATGCCTCCTCACCCGTCTGGACCTCGCCGAGCACAACATCCCTCCTGCAGTGGCAGCATGTTGTGTGCTCCACAATTTGTGTGAGAGAAAGGGGGAGGCTTTCCTGCCAACCTGGATGGCTGAGGCTGACCGCATGGCTGGCCACTATGCTCAGCCCCGCACCACCGCTGTCCAGGAAGACCACCGGGGGGCCGTCCGGATCCGGGAAGCCCTGCGGGAGTGCTTCCTGGTGGAGGAGGAGGACTGACCTCTCCCTGCATGCCCCACTGGGGCCTTCTTCCACCCTCCCCCCCTTCCCCTTTCCCCTTCCTAACCACCCTTCCTAATGTCAAATAAAGACACCTGTTTTGGCAAACAACATCTCTTTTTATTTAACATAAGTGGGGTGGGGGGACGGAGGAGTGAGGGTGAGAGAGGGGAGGGGGAATCCTGGGACGAGGGAGCTGGAAGGGGGTGGAAGAAAGGAAGGGAAAGGAAAGCTCAGGGGTGGGGGTCCAGCTGCCTCTACCGTCTTGCAACACTGCGGGTGAGGGGGCATCGGGGGGGGGAATGGGTGTGGAGGTTGGGGCAGGAAGGACGGGGGCTGCGGAGGAAGCATGAGCAGGGGGAACAGGGGGAGCAGGGAGAGCAGGAGCAGGAGCAGGAGGAAGCAGGAACCAGTCGAGGAGGCTCTGGAGGTGGCCTCTGAGGGCACGGCCCTGCTCCTCCAGTGCCTCCAAGCTCCGCTTGTGCAGCCGAAGGTCCTCCTGGACCCAGTGGTCCTGGGTGCGGAGCTGGTGATCCAGGAAGCGGAGGTGCTGCCGCTGGTACTCCTTCTGGTTCCTGGCTCTCGTGCTAGCCCGGATGCGGGAGGCTGCTGCAGGCGGGCTGGTGCGCCCTGCAGGCCCAGGTGCTGCAGCTGTGGTGAAACAAGAGCAGCAGTCAGTTCTCCCTGGGGCCCAGGTGGGTGACACCCATCCCCCCTCTGCAAGACCAGGGCCCCTGCATGACACCCAGCTGCTGCTCCGTGGTGGGCAAGGCCCAGGCGCATGGTCCCTGGGCTCCCTCTCCCCCCAGCCTCCTGTACACATAAGGGGAGCATGATGGTACTCACATGTGGAGGCCTCCCCGGCTTTGGACGACACAGGTGGGCGGCTCAGTGGGGTGCCTCAGGGGTCCTGGGTTCTGGGCAGGCTGCCGCCAGGCTCCTGGCTCTCGGTGTTCTCCTCCTCCTCCTCGGTGTCAGGGAGTGGTCCCTCTGCCCCGGGGTCAATCACCACCCGGGGGGCAGGGACGGCATGAGCCCCCAGGATGCGGTCCAGAGCCAGAAAGTGGGGGCAGGCCTCTGGGTCGGCCCCTGGCAGGCAGGCCTGGGAGTAGGACTGCTGCAGGTCCTTTATCTTGCAGCGGACCTGCTCCCTGCTGTGGTGGTGACCTCTGGCCCCCCTCTGGCCCCGTAGACTGCCGCGTTCCTGTGGCTAGTGCAGAGATTGTGGACATTGGAGGCTTCCCCCCAAACCTGGATGAGGTCCACGATCTCCGCACTAGACCACGCGGGCGCCCTCCTCTTGCGTCCCTGGGCAGGCTCCTGGGAGCCGCCAGGCTGGTCCCAGGAAGAGGGGAAGCGTTGGGGGGCATCGGGTGGCTGGTTCATGTGGTGTCAGGTGCAGGGTCTGCTGGCACGGTGCTGGCAGCCTTGCAACTGGCACAAACACTGTAGCCAGCCCGTGGCCCTTTAAGGGCTCAGGGGCCGGGAGGGGGCAGTGGAATTTGCCTGGTGTTGGCCAGAGTGGCCAGCAGGGCAAGCTGGGAAGGGCTAGCCTCCCACTAGTTCAAACTAAAGGGCTACACAGCCCTTAGTTCGAACTAATAAGTTCGAACTAGGCGTTAGTCCTCGTGAAATGAGGTTTACCTAGTTCGAACTAAGCGCTCCGCTAGTTTGAATTAAGTTCGAACTAGCGGAGCACTAGTGTAGCGCCTATCAAAGTTAATTTGAACTAACGTCCGTTAGTTCGAATTAACTTTGTAGTGTCGACATACCCTCAGATCCCCTTGAGTTACACGCGACTGCGCTGTTCGTAAGCACGGGTTGTGTCCGTAATGCGGGGACCGCCTTTACGACCGCTCCATGGGAGCTTTGGTCGTAAGTGCAAACGATCGTAATTCGACCGATCACAACTTGGGGAGCTGCTGTACTTGCTTTGACACCCCATGGTGCTCCCAGGCATAATGTCCCAGTCCCGGCTTCCTGCTGCTCCCATTGGCCATAACTCTGGTAAATGGGAGCGACGTGGAAAGCCTTCAGGCAGAGCGTCTCTGCGCTGCTGTTTCCCCAGCTGGGGGAGGGGGAGCAACCACACATGAAGCCACTTCTGGCTCCACTTCTTCCCCATGCGCCAGATCCAGGGGGGAGGCTCAGCCCCCCCCCCCACACACACACACACACACAGGGAAGCCAGCACAGGTGCTCCAATCTCGCAGAAGGCGGGCAAGGCAAGGCTGGAGCGCCAGTTCAGGCTTCCTGCTGAGGGGTAATGGAAGGAGGGAGACAAGGTGGTAGGGAGGGAGGCTGAACTGGAGCCATAGATCACCTGGAAGGCGGCCGTGTAAGCACCACTCGTTTAAGCAGTAACCTGTCCCCACCACAGGATTGGGAAATGTTTCTGTGTTTTTCACCAGGCAAGCCGGCACCAGCGTGGGTCTTCTATTGCCACGGAAACCGTGTGGTGTGCGTTGTGCTGTTTGTGTGCTAATACCATTATTTTGGTGGCTACTGCACAAGAAGGGTGGCCACACGCAGCAGCACAGGTCAGCGCAGGGTCTGCCCTACCTGGGAAGCCCTGTTTACCCACGCTGGGAAACACCAATTGGGAGGTCAGGCCCCGCCTGCCTCCCTCGGGCAGAGAGAACCCACAGAGAGAACGGCTGCGTGGCACACAAGCACAGAGGTACAAATGTGAGAGAGGGAGAAGAGGACGTCTCCATGATGCTCAAGGCACCAAGCAAGTGGACATGCCAACGGCTGACCAAAGACCACAATTTCGAGTGGTTCGATTGGTGTTGCTAATCCCAGCTGCCTTTGCTGGATTAATCTTCACGGTCCTTGTGGTAACCTCGGCTGCCCGTGGAGGGGGAAGCAGGGTGGTGAGGCACCTTCCAGCCACTCAGGAAGGCTCTGCGCCTCTCGTACTGACCACCAGGCCTTTGTGGGATGTCCCGAATTCCACCACACACAGAAACCTGCTCCCCCTCCCATGTCTGACCCCGCTCCAGGTCCCCCTCCTGCCTATCTCCCTGTCCTCCCAGGATCCCCCCACCATTGAGGTCCCTGAGGTCCCCGGACATGAGGTGGAAGAAGCATCCGAGCCACATTCAACACATTATCCACTATCCACAACCTATCCTGGAAAATAACCCCTCGCTCTAAGAGGCCGTGGGAGAAAGGTCAATTTTTGCTTACAGACAACCCCCCAATCTCAAACAAATTCTTTACAGTTACCACACAACACACCTCCATCATAATCATCCGGGAACCCAGCCCTGCAATCAGCCCGGGTGCCAACTCTGCCCACACATCTACACGAACGATTTCATCACTGGACCCAATGACATCAGCCACCTAAACAAAGACTTATTAAACTGCATATCCACTAATGTGATCTATGCCATCAAATGCCAGCCATGCCCCATTGCCATGTATGTTGGCCAAACTGTATAGTCCCTATGGGAAAGAATCAACGGACACGAATCAGATATCCGAAAAGGCAATACACAGAAATCTGTTGGAGAACACTTTAATCTGCCTGGACACTCATTAATGGATCTTCAAGTCGCTGTTTTGTTTCAGGCCAATTCCAAGCCAAAGACACAGAGAAGGGTTGGAATTTAACTTCATTCACAAGTTTAATTCTTATACTAATGGTATGAACCAGGATATCCGATGGATCACACACCATATTCCACATCTGACGTGACCAACCGTCAAAACAATGAAGGTTCTAATGGTTCTTGATGTCGGTGTAGAATCTGGTGTGGGTCATCTTCCTTTCCAAGTGCAAGCTAATGGTTCTTATTAGCCTCCTGTAACTACGTAGACTTTAAGGTGCTATTAGATTATTTGTTGTTTTTAGGATTTTCTTGTTACAGACTGACCCGGCTACCCCTGTGAAGCTTATCTGCTCACTTTCTCTTTTTTACTTCCTCCCCTCCTATTTTTTTCCTTCTCCCCTCCTCCCACCTTCCCTTGTTTATTCTTGGACTTCCAACACTCTGGTCATCTGAAGAAGTGGGCTGTGCCCACGAAAGCTCAGGATACCATCTATACGTTTTGTTAGTCTGTAAAATGCTACTAGACTATTTGTCGTTTTTTAAGATTTTCAGGTTTCGAGTGGTGCAATTGGTGTTGCTAATCCCAGCTGCCTTTGCTGGATTAATCTTCATGCTCCTTCTGGAAACCTCGGCTGCCCGTGGAGGGGAAAGCGGGGTGGTGAGGCACCTTCCAGCCACTCAGAAAGGCTCTGCGCCTCTCGTACTGACCACAAGGAATTGTGGGATGTCCTGAATTCCGTCACGGTCAGTCAAGTAACCTTGATGGGTGGCAGCCTGTCTCCCGCAGCCAGGGAATCTGCCACCTTGGGGAGCTTTTAAGTAGAGTCCATAGAGGAAAGGGATTTTAAGGTCTCTTGTAGGCCCCACCTGCTGCACTCAGAGCGCCAGAGTGGGGAGCCGCCCTGACAGGACGTAAGTGCTACCCACAGGCAAAATGCGGTGGGGGGGGGGAGCGGAGACGCATGGGCCACGGCACAAGCAGAGCTGATGACAAATCTCCACCACGTCCTGCAAGCTTCACAGAGGAGTTTGTGGTCCCTTTTACTCGTCCCCATGTGAAACCCTCGGTTCCCCTTCAGAGGAGTGAGCCCTGAGCCATCCCCTTTGGGCCCTGCTCGCCTCAGCAATGTGTACTTTGTTCTAAAAGAGGGGGGAGGGCCCAGTTCAGGCCACCCCACTGGGCCCAGGCTGGGGGGGGACTAGTGACATCTCCAGCAGAGGGCCAAGCGGATTGTGTCCCAAAGCGTATGAGGAAACAGCACCAGATAAAAACGGGTGTTGGGAAACAGAAGTAATTTCTGGGGAGGCCAGGGCAGCTCTAGGTAACATGGTAAGAAGTGAGAACAGGCCAAGCAAAGTAGGTCACAAATCAAAAGACACAAAACCACTTGGCTAATTCTACCCTGAAACCTCAGCACAAACTCTTCAAGCTCATCTTAGAACCTCTTCTCCAGCTGCCCCTCCAAACCAGGCCTGTCTCCCCACCCTGGGGTCTCCGGCTCCTTCCTTGAGGTGCAGCCCAGCCAAAAGATTAAGGCTTTCCTATTCTTTCTGATAAAGAATAGAGGCCACTCCCTACCAACCACCACCAAACAGACCCAGCGCATCGTGACATGCAGATTGATGGGTTACATGAAATAATTCGCTCAAAGCACCTTTGAGTTATGTAAATTAATTTCCATACGTCCATTTCATTAAGCATGGGGGGGGCGGCCCTTCACAGTGTGTAGGCCCCGTGTGGGGTGTAGTGAGAGAGTCCTGTCTGAGATGGACGCTGGTGTCAAAGAACAGGGAACTCTTTGCTGTGGAGGGGGGCGCTCAGCATTGCCACAACCTTTCTGAACAACGCACAACAGGAGCCAGGCTCAGACACAGCCAGGGAGAGGAAAGGGTTAATTCTCGGTTGCTGTTTTCCACCTAAATTAGTCTCCGTGGGGCTCCCTGCTGGCTCCGAGCCCCCGCTGGGATTCCCAGGGCTGCTGTATAAACACCCCTGTCCCTCAGCCCTGCGCAGTGCGGCTTCCCCAGCCCTGCAGCTCCCCGTGTCCAGGCAGCGACCGCTCATCCAGGCCAGGGCAGGAGACTGGTGAGTCCTGGGCAGGGCAGGGATCTGTCCCGGGGCGGCTGGAAACCCCTGGCCCCTCGGAAATGTGGGAAGGGGGGTTGGCTGGAACGGGGCTGCCTCCCTCGCACTGCAGGGCAGGACGGCAGCCCCTGGCCCTGAGCAAACGGCCCTGGCCTGGCACGGAGGGTGTCAGGAATAGGTAGCTGGGTTACAATGGGTCTAGTTTGTGATCCGTGCCTTGGAAGTTCCTGGGGGCTTTGCTGTTGAATCGGTGGCACGGGGCTGGGCCGTTCCTTTGAAATCCCCTCCAGTCCTGTGAACTTCCACCCCCAAATCACCCACCTTCACTCACATCGAACATCCCTTCATGGCCCTGGGGCTCAGGGTGGGGTCTGACATGTTTGTTTGGCGCTTCGGAGCTGTCAATGCCCAAACCTCAGCACGCAGGAGACAGCGATTATGCAGCTTTTTCTATACCCGTGTTCCCCCGACAGTACAGATGAATAGGCCAGTGGCACCGGGCAGACACACCAGCCTGGGGCGTGTCATGCGCTTTCGTGGGCAAACCCCTTGTCTTTCCCAGAAACCATTACTGGTCTTGCCAGAGGTTTCGCAGTGATCGGTCAGAACCAGGCTGCGACCGAGCCGTTACAAAGCAGACCTGTGCTGCGTGACTCCTTTCCGGCACCTTCTGTTCCGTAAGGCCTGGGCTCCTTCCCCTTCTCCTCTCCCACAGGGAGGGACTGAGGTGACCATCCAGGATTGGCTCCCTCCACACTCCAAGCCAATTTGCTTCCAGCCCCAGTCAAGAGAGATGGGGGAGGGGTGATCTGGCTCATGTCTCTCCTCTTTCCTGCACCCAGCCGTGGCTGGACACGTCTTGTCCCACCCTGCCCTCACAGTTTCAAGTGGCAGCCAACTCCTCCCAGCTGCTGCTGACCACCAAAATCACCCAGGTGCCTCTCCCCCTCAGTGTAGTGCAGGCAGGAAGGGGTGAACCCCCAGGGCTGTGTTCAGGCCAGGCTGTAGGGCACAGTGAGCAAAGTGTTTGCCTTGGGCACCATGTTTTCACGGTCTCGGGCAGTCGCTGGACCAGCTGAGCCAGACACGGTTCCAAGCCCCCTCGCTCACTCTCCCAGCCGCCCTGTTTCCCCGCCTGCCCCAGCCCGGTAGGTCCCATCTCCCCGTAGGCTGGCCGTTGTCTGGGGTGGGGACACTCACCCAGCAGCTTCCCCGCACTCCTCCAAAGTCCTTCCCCTCCCCATGAGCACTGGGCAGGGGGGGAGCGAGGGACCGGGATCCTTTGGTGGGGGGTCTGCTTGTTGCCCTGCCCCTCCCACTCCCATTCCCCATTTACATCGTCACCAACTCCTTTCTCGCCAGGGGGAGTGGACGGGCAGGGCGCTGGTGCCTGCGAGTGCAGGAGGCCGGAGGAGTTTCTCATACCAAAGGCCACTTTTCTAATTGCGTTTGTTGTGCACTGACTCTTCTGTGGGGACGGTGTCCTCCGCCCGGCACAGAGACTGGCTTGTCTAGCAGGTCTGCGACCCTTCCCCTCAGGAAATACTCCAGACACCTGGGCTACGTCTACACTGGCATGATTTTCCAGAAATGCTTAAAACAGAAAAGTTTTCCGTTATAATTATTTTCGGAAAAAGCGCGTCTACATTGGCAGGATGCTTTTCCGGAAAAGCACTTTTTGCGGAAAAGTGTCCGTGCCAATATAGACGCGCTTTTCCGCAAAAAAGCCCCGATCGTCATTTTCGTGATCAGGGCTTTTTTGCGGAAAAGAAATCTGGGCTGTCTACACTGGCCCTTTTCCAGAACAGTTTTCCGGAAAAGGACTTTTGCCCTAACGGGAACAGCATAGTTTTTCTGGAAAAGCACTGATGATTTTACAGTAGATTGTCAGTGCTTTTCCAGAAATTCAAGCAGCCAGTGTAGACAGCTGGCAAGTTATTCCGGAAAAGTGGCTGATTTTCCGGAATAAGCGGCCAGTGTAGACACAGCCCTAGGGCACGTCTAGACTACATGGCTCCAGCGACGGAGCCATGTAAAATAATTTATTAGACATAGTCAAAGAAGCGGGGATTTAAATAATCCCACCTTCATTAAAATCAAAATGGCCTCCGCGCTGTGCCCTGGTGTCAAGGACATACCGGAGCGGTCGACAAATGCTTCTCTTGTCTACCGCACTGAGTCTAGACGGCCGCACTGTGCCGGATCAGGTGATCATCGGCACAGTGCAGTGGCCATTTTTATTTTAATGAAGCTGTGATTATTTAACTCCCTGCTTCTTTGACTATGCCAAATAAACTATTTTACATGGCTCCGTCGACAGAGCCATGTAGTCTGGATGTACCCCAGGAGTGTTTTGCTTCAGAGCCCAAGGAAGCTGGCAGGGGCTTCAGTGAGCCTGACCCGAGCGGCGGCTCAGCAGGGAGGGTGTCTGTGGTGTGGAACGTCCTCTCGATCCCTGGTGCAGGACATGGAGGGGCTGTGAGGTGAGGGGTGTGTTAAGCAATATTCCCTCTAATTCCTTCTGCCACTGGGTGGCTGCAATTTGCGGCATGCACCCAGATGGCGGGGGCTGTGGGTACGGGGGTGCAGGGATGGGGCAGAGGGTTGGGTTGATGAGAATTCCAGCTGGGGGAGGGGCGGGGCTTGGGAATGCAACTAGGGATGAGGGGATTGGGGTGCAGGCTGCCCCATAGCTATGGCCAGCAGAAAGATTCCTCCTAGTCCTTTCCCTGCTGCCGCACCCTCTCCCGGGCTGGGTCCAGGGGAGTGCGGCATCCCTGGAGCAGGGGCAGGGAGAAAGAGGCATATTCCCCCTCTGCGTGCTACATGCCCCAAGCTCTCCGCTCTCACCCTATTCCCCATGTCACCCTGCGCCTCTCCCCTAATCAGACCCCTTGGGTCACCATTCCCCTCCACTACACCCCCCTATGCAGGGCTACCTACGTGGTTCTCCTCATCAGGTGCATGGCCCAGGATGGGTCCTTCAGGGCCACGCAGGACTATGGTGCTAAGCCCATGGAGGGGGTGACAGTTTAGGACACGGACAGGCTGGAAAAAGTTTCCCACCCCTCCCCTCCACTGGAGACACGAGCTGAGGGGTCTCCCTAGGCAGGGGTTTAGCCTACGCACGTCTCAGCTCCTCGCCAGCCAGGGCAGCTCAGAGCAGGTAGCCAAAGGTGGCCAGAAACGGGAGGGGCCACAGCCCTGCTAGCCAAGAGTTGCCAGGAAGCGCAGGGTATGCTAATGAGCAGCACAGGGAGCAGATCATCCTGCAAACTGCATCTCCACTCGCCCCGCCGCAAGTCTGACACACTCATCCCAATTGTTTGTTGGGTCCCCCCACACTCATTACTGCTGGGCGGGTATGAGGCTGCAGGGACCTGGACGGTGCCTGGACCCTCCAGTAGAGGTCAGGAGAAGATGGAAAATGTGGGACAATTTGCTCATTTTCAGAAGGTCGGCAAATACAACCCCCCTGCACAAAACAAGACCAACCCCAACTAAGCCATCCCATCCAGGGCTTGGTCAAGCCAGAAGATAGAAACCTTAAAGAACAGAGATTCCACCCCCGCCCTAGGAACCCATCCCAGCGCTTCCCCACCCTCCTAGGGAAATAGTTTTTCCTCATATCCAACCTAGACCTCCCCACTGCAACTTGAGCCCATTGCTACTTGTTCTGCCACCAGCCACCCCTGAGAACAGCCTCTCTCCAGCCTCTTGGCCATTCAGGAAGTTGCAGGCTGCTGTCAAATCCTCCTTTAGTCTTCTCCTGCAGACTCTGGCTGTGTCTAGACTACATGGCTCCATTGATGGGGCCATGTAGATTAGGATTATAGGCAAAGGCAAATGAAGCTGTGATTTAAATGATCGCGGCTTCATTTACATTTACATGGCTGCCGCGCTGAGCCGACAAACAGCTGATCAGCTGTTTGTCAGCTCAGCGCGCTAGTCTGGACGCTTCTGCGCCGACATCAAAGCCCTTTGTCGGCAGCCCCGTTATTCCTCGTAGGATGAGGTTTACCGGGGCTGCCGACAAAGGGCTTTGATGTCGGCAGGGGAGCGTTCAGACTAGCGCGCTGAGTGGACAAACAGCTGATCAGCTGTTTGTCGGCTCAGCGCGGCAGCCATGTAAATGTAAATGAAGCCGCGATCATTTAAATCGTGGCTTCATTTGCCTTTGCCAAAAAAACAAATCTACATGGCTCCGTCGATGGAGCCATGTAGTCTAGATGTACCCTAAATGAGCCTAGTTCAGCCTGTTCTCATACGTCATGTGCTCAAGGCTCCTCCTCATTTTGGTTGCCCTCCACTGGACCCTCTCTAATGCGTCCGTATCTTTTGTGTTGTGGAGGACCCAGAACTGGACCCAATGCTCCAGATGTGGCTTCCCAAGAGCCAAATAGAGAGGGAAGAATCTTTTCCCTCAGTCTGCAGGCAATACAACCACTAAGGCCACCCAGGATGCCATTGGCCTTTCTGGGAATAAAGGTCATGCTGCCCAGTCATATCGGCTACGTCTACACTGGCCCCTTTTCCGGAAGGGGCATGTAAATTTCACTAGTCGTCGTAGGGAAATCCGTGGGGGATTTAAATATCCCCCGCGGCATTTAAATAAAAATGTCCGCCGCTTTTTTCCGGCTTTTAAAAAAGCCGGAAAAGAGCGTCTAGACTGGCCCCGATCCTCCGGAAAAAGTGCCCTTTTCCGGAGGCTCTTATTCCTACTTCAAAGTAGGCCTCCTTCAAAGTAGGAATAAGAGCCTCCGGAAAAGGGCACTTTTTCCGGAGGATCGGGGCCAGTCTAGATGCTCTTTTCCGGCTTTTTTAAAAGCCGGAAAAAAGCGGCGGACATTTTTATTTAAATGCCGCGGGGGATATTTAAATCCCCCGCGGATTTCCCTACGACGACTAGTGAAATTTACATGCCCCTTCCGGAAAAGGGGCCAGTGTAGACGTAGCCATCCAGTTTCTTACCCACTCCTATCCCCAGGGCCTTTTCTGCAGAGTGAGCACTTAGCCAGTTGGTCTCCAGTTTGTGGCAGTGCATGGGATTCTTCCTTTCAAAGGCAATGGCCAGGGGCGAGCAAGTCTTCTTCTTGGGACAAAATCTCCAGGTCAAAGAATCCAAAGTTCTCTCTCTCCCACACTACCTGGACAACCACCCATTTACCTCGACACTTCGAGGGTCCCTGGTCACCTGGGTCTTTTCCATCCACCAGGAGGATGGACCAGAACATGAGTTGTGCCTCCAACTCCTCAATCCCCCTTCCCAGGTCACAACTCTGATCGCTCACCAGCAGCATTGTCCCCCTTTCAAGACTTTCCTTAGCTGTTGTTCCTGCTCACTTAACCGCACAGAAACTCCCTGGGAATCCCCCCAGGCCAACTTCCTCTGTGTCTGTCCATTGTTGGCCTCTCACTCAGTTTGCAACTGGCTGCTCTTAGGGCTAGGTCAGTGTAACAGCATCTCTCACAGGGGTGGATGTTTCACACCCCCGAACAATGTCGTTATCCCAATATAGGTCTGTAGTGTACACTGGACCTCACTTGGGATTCGCACATCATATTTAGGGCCAATCCTGTTGCACAAATGTACACATTTTTTCATGTGATTATTTCCGTACAAGTCAAGGCAAGTTTACCCACAAGCTTAGTTATGTGCTTGAGTGTTTCTTGGGTCAAGGTCTTGGGAATGAAACAGGCTTTGCCCTCATGCCACTATCACTGGGGGTGACTCCACAGCAGCGAGTGTGAACCTGGGGTAAGAGGAGAAGGAACCACTTGTATGGCTGCTTTAACTCATTTTCAGAGTCACTGTCGTGCTGCGAGGGAAAGCATGTGGAGGAGGAATTCTGCTGTGGAAATAGACCAAAGGAGGGGCACACGCTACTTAACTAGGGTCAGAAGCATCCAACCATCTTTCCTTTTTGGGAATAGAAACCTTCCGTAGCTAGAGAGCATTTTTGTATTTGTGGTCCAACTTGAGAGACAACTGTCACACAGTCCAGCTACGTCTAGACTGGCCACAAATTCCAGAAAAGGGATGCAAATCAGGTAAGTCAGCATAGGGAAATCCACGGGGGATTTAAATATCCCCCGCGGATTTAAATAAACATGTCCACCGCTTTTTTTCCGGCTTGGGGGAAAGCCGGAAAAAAAGCGTCTAGACTGGCGCGATCCTCCGGAATAAAGCCCTTTTCCGGAGGATCTCTTATTCCTACCTGAAGTCTAGACGCTTTTTTTCCGGCTTTTCCCCAAGCCGGAAAAAAAGCGGCGGACATGTTTATTTAAATCCGCCGCGGATTTCCCTATGCTGACTTACCTGATTTGCATCCCTTTTCCGGAATTTGTGGCCAGTCTAGACGTAGCCTCCTGATCTACACTAGACCTTTATTTCAGAATAACCCTCCTTAGGCTGAATTTATAAGCACAGCATCCACACTACTAGACTCCATTATTTTGAAGTGGGCCACTGACTTCTAAATCTGCACTCCCACTAGTTCTGAAATAGTTATTTTGAAATAGCAGTAGTATGGATACTCCAGTGCCACTATTCAAAATAACTCCCTCCCCCCCGGAGGAATTTGAACGAATTACTCCCGTGTTTTCTGGGGCTCTAAGTCCAAGGCACCATATTTACATTAATGAGGCCTGCCTTGGATGAATTTCAAGGCTTCCTCATATTTTGGACACGCTAGATCGATCTTGTTAGATCCAAAGTTAGGTCAAATTGAGTAAAGTTGAAATAGTTTCCTTGTGTAGACATGGCCACAAAGAAGTTTTCGATGGTATCTGTGAGTCTGTGTGCACTTCGTATTAGTCATGGTGACATTATGACGCTATGATAGCATCAGGATGCAGTTTGTACAAGATGTGTTATGTGAAGAATCACTGGATATGTTCTGATTTGCTACTTGTTTTCAGTCACTGTTTCTGTATCCTAAGTTGTATCTGTAATTCCATTGTGGTTACAGCTGGGTCATGTAAACTTGACAAGATGCTTTCAATTGGGGGGGAGGGGCCTATTCAGGACAATGAGCCATTGTGTAAAACAATAGGCTTAGAGAGAAGTTTGTCTCCCACCTGGCGAATCTTGGATACTAGATGCTATCACTCTGCAGGGCATGTGACCAGCCATGGGCCTGTGCAGTTTAGAGTTTATAGAGTTTAAAGAGAAGCTGGATAAATTCATGGAGGTTAGGTCCATAAAAGGCTATTAGCCAGGGGATAAAATGGTGTCCTTGGCCTCTGTTTGTTAGAGGCTGGAGAGAGATGGCAGGAGACAAGTCGCTTGATCATTGTCTTCGGTCCACCCTCTCTGGGGCACCTGGTGCTGGCCACTTTTGGCAGACAGGATACTGAGCTAGATGGACCTTTGGTCTGACCCAGTACGGCCGTTCTTATGTTCTTATGACTCCATCCTGGGATGTCTGTAGCTTTCCTCCAAGAGTTCTAGAAAACACATTTGAAATGTGGGTCCCACCAGAGGCTAAAGACGCAAAGTGCTTTCACCTTTTTTTCTTCACTCCCCAGTCAACCAGACTCTTGCAAACCCCCAAGGATGAAAGACTGAGCTTTGGGGAAGTGCTGGGCCCAGGCTACAGAAATTTCTTCCGTGCTGTGCAAACCCTGGGGATTCCAAACTATACAGCACGTGCAGTTTGGACCTTGAGAATCTGCCAGCTTGCCTGTATCATTTGCTAGGGTGATAAAGTGTTTGTCAGGTGATCTGCTTTGATCTATTTGCTATCAATTAAATCCTGCAGCTTGTGGTTAATAAATTTGCTTTGGTTTTCTTTAAACCAGTGAGTTGCAGAGAAATGCCTGGGAAAATCACAGTGGAAGGGTCAAAGTCTGTTCCTCTCTGCATTGAGGGAGGGAGCGAGAGTCTACACCGCATGCTAGGAAGTTTGTGCCTAATTTGGCTGCAGCCTCCCAATTTTCAGTTTACACCCACTGGCTCGTGTAATCAAAACAGGATGTTACCCCATGGGAATGCTGGTGGAAGGGCACAAAAGGGAGCAGGTCTACAGCTTGTTCTAGCACCACAGTGTGAGGGGAGGCTGGCTGCGGGGGTCACTTCATTTCTCACGTGAGCCCCAGGGGAAACCGTCGTCACCCCCTGCATAGTCCTTGCTCACACTTCGGTTCCCACTGATATTTTTCCTTTTGCTGTTAGTTCCTGGAAGCTGAGTGGAAATTCCGAGGGATAGTGCGTGATGCCAGCCAACAATCACAGCATATTTGACCCTGTCACTTTCATCCTGACCGGCTTTCCTGGAACAGAGGAGTCTAACTTCTGGCTCGCCACCCCCTTCTGTCTGATGTACATTGCGTCACTTCTGGGGAACTCTCTCCTCTTGTTCATCATACTGACAGAACCAAGCCTCCATGAGCCCATGTACCTTTTCCTGTCCATGCTGGCCGCTGCTGATCTGCTGTTATCCACCACCACAGTGCCCAAGATGCTGGATCTATTCTGGTTCAGGGCAGGGGAAATTTCTTTTGATGCCTGCCTCACCCAGATGTTCTTCGTCCATGTCAGTTTTATCGCCGAGTCGGCCATCCTGCTGGCCATGGCGTTTGATCGGTACGTTGCCATCTGCAACCCCCTGAGATACACCACCCTGCTCACCAAGCCTGTGATCGGGAAGATCGGGCTGGCTGTTCTCACAAGGAGTTTCTGTCTCATTTTCCCTGCCATCTTTCTCGTGAAGCGACTGAAGTTCTGCAGAACCAACCTCCTGCCCCACACCTATTGTCAGCACAAGGCCTTATCCCGGCTGGCCTGCAGCGATATCACACTCAACGAATTGCACGGCATAGTCACAGCTCTTCTAGCATTTGGTTTGGATGTTGCGCTCATTGCTGTCTCTTACATGCTGATCCTCAGGGCCGTCTTCCTGCTCCCATCCAAGGATGCCCGGCTCAAGGCTCTGCGCACCTGCGGCTCTCACGTCTCTGTCATACTGATGTTCTACATACCCTCCTTTTTCACCTCTTTTGCCAACCAATTGGGGCACATCATCCCTGGTTCTATTCTCAACCTCCTGGGCAACCTCCATCTGCTCATTCCCCCCATGTTAAACCCCATCATTTATGGGGTGACCACACAAGAGATCTTGAGACGGGTGATCAAGTTGTTTTATCTGTGCTGTAGCAGAAACTTCCTGCTGAACTAAGGAAGGCAAAAGATAATGCTTTGGCACTTGGACATTAATGCTAGGTGTTCTATGAACTGTAGGGGTGTTGTAACAATGGACTTCCAATGGGTACACTGGAACGGTTGTCTCTATTTCCTCAGCCAACATAAGAACATAAGAATGGCCATATTGGGTTAGACCAAAGGTCCATGCAGCCCAATAATTAAAAGCTTTTGGAGATTGTCTAGCTCCTAGAGCTGGAAGGAACCTTGAAAGGTCATTGAGTCCAGTCCCCTATCTGCTCAACAGAACCAAGTACCATCCCTCAGGATTTTTTGCCCCAAATCCCTGGGTAGCTTCTGCAAGGATTGAACTCACAAATGTGGGTTAAGCAGGCTAATGCTCAAACCACTGAGCTATCCCTCTCCCCCTCTGCTGGCCATCCAATGCCACGTGTCCCAGAGGGAGTGAACTGAACAGGTAATGATCAAGTGGTATCTCTCTTGCCATCCATCTCCACCCTCTGACAAAGAGAGGCTAGGGACACTATTCATTACCCATACTGGCTAATAGCCATTGATGAACTTAACCTCCATGAATTTATCTAGTTCTCTTTTAAATCCTGTAATAGTCCTAGCCTTCACAACCTCCTCAGGCAAGGAGTTCCACAGGTTGACGGTGCACTGTGTGAAGAAAAACTTATTTGTTTTAAAGCTGCTGCCTATTAATTTATTTGGTGCCCCCTAGTTGTTAGATTATGGCTTTAAGTAAATAACTTTTCTTTATTTACGTTCTGCACATCACTCATGTTTTTTTAGACCTCTATCATATACCCTCTTAGTCTCCCCTTTTTCAAGATGAAAGGTCCTAGTCTCTTTAATCTCTCCTCATATGAGACTTGTTACGTATCTCTAATCATTTTAGTTGCCCTGCTCCGAACTTTTCCTAATGCTAGTATATCATTTTTGAGATGAGGAGGCCACATCTGTGCACAGTATTCAAGATGTGGGTGTCCCATGGATTTATAGAAGAGGAATAAGATATTCTCCATCTTATTCTCTATCCACGTTTTAATGATTCCTAACATCCTGTTTGCTTTTTTTGCCTGCCGTTGCACACTGCGTGGACATCTTCAGAGAACTATCCACGATGACTCCAAGATCTCTTTCCTGATTAGTGGTAGCTAAATTAGCCCCCATCATATATTATGTATAGTTGGGGTTATTTTTTCCAATGTGCATTACTTTACATTTAGTCACATTAAATTTGCCATTTTGTTGCCTAATCACTTAGGGTATGTCACGAGGCATAACGGAGCGGTCGACAAACGCTTCCCCTGTCTACCGACCCGCGTCTTGACTGCTATGCTGTGCCGACGATCAGCTGAGCCGGAACAGCACGGTGGCCATTTTTATTTTAATGAAGATGGGAATATTTAAATCCTGACTTCATTGACTATGTTAGGTAGCCTATTTCACATGCCTCTGCTGACAGAGACATGTAGTCTAGACATACCCTGAGTTTGGTCAGATTTTTTGAAGTTCTTCACAGTCTGCTTTGGTCTTAATTATCTTGATCAGTTTAGTTTTGTCTGTAAACTTTGCCACCTCACTGTTTAACCCTTTCTCCAGATCATTTATCATTGCGTTGAATAGGAGTGGTCCTAGGACTGATCCTTGGGGAACATCACTAGTTACCCCTCTCCATTCTGAAAATTTACCATTTATTCCTACTCGTTCTATCCTGTCTTTTAACTAGTTCTCAGTCCATCAAAGGATTTTCCCTCTTATCCCCTGACAACTTAATTTACCTAAGAGCCTTCAGTGAGGGACCTCGTCAAAGGCTTTCTAGAAATCTAAGCACACTATATCCACTGGATCCTCCTTGTTCACGTTTGTTGACCCGTTCAAATAACTCTAATAGATTAGTAAGACAGGATTTCCCTTTACAGAAACCATGTTGCCTTTTGCCCAGTAAATTATGTTCTTCTATGTGTCTGACCATTTTATTCTTTCTATTGTTTTAACTAATTTGCCCGGTACTGACGTTAGAGCCCTTTTTAAATATTGGCATCACGTTAGCTATCTTCCAGTCATTGAGTACAAGAGCAGTTTTAAAGGATAGGTTACAAACCACAGTTAAGAGTTCCATAATTTCACATCTGAGTTCTTTTGGAACTCTTGGGTGAATACCATCTGGTCCCGGTGACTTATTACTGTTCAGTTTATCTATTAATTCCAAAACCTCCTCTAATGAGACATCAATCTGAGACAATTCCTCAGATTTGTCACCTACAAAAGATGGGTCAGGTTTGGGAATCTCTATCACATCCTCAGCAGAAATGCTGTTCCCCAGATTGTGACACTAGTATCCTGAGACAGTCATGGTTACAGCAACACTGAATTAGCCAGAAAGCAAACTGCCAGTGATGGTAGGTAGACTACAAACCTGAGAACAGTGTGGCTCTGAAGCAAAGGACAGGGTAGGATGCCCAAACAAGCAACATTACAAAGGCAGGGGCCTTAATTTATCGCTGAGTCATCAGGTTGCCCCACTGATACATCTTGGGATAAATGCCAGGAAGGGACCCTGGAATTATATCTAAGGTCTATCATGTGGGTAACAGTTGAGCATGCTAAGAATAGTAATTTAAATAAATTTTCATGTTTAGAGGTCTTATAGTAATGCTATCGTTAAGCTATGATCTGTAACTAGCCTTAAAGGTCAGCAGGAAACTGTCAGGAAACTAATTTCGATTCTGTTGTATAAAAGGGGATTCTGTTATATAAAAGGAGAAGTTAACGTACGCCGCCTCACCAATTAACAGCTAGGAAAAGGAGGGAGTCATTCATCTGGTTTCCTCCAATCAGTAAGGAAATTTTGCGTAAGGAAGGGCATGTTTAAGGTTGTGACTCTCAGACTGTTTGGCCCGTGGCCCACGTGGCTCAATGCAATACTTTCTTTGGACCACCAGTGGCGAAAAGAAACTCGCCATTAATTACATGATTGGGCTGGAATATTTTGCTCGTGCTGCAGCTGGAAAGAACGGTTTCGTTTAACCCGTGCAAAGGAAAATATGAAATTATTAAACGGATCAAGCGTTTTAACTTTCTGCTGTTTGTTTATCAAACTTCATTTAAAATATGGTAAAATATGAATTGATGTCCCCCCCAAAATGTTTTCATGTTTTCTTTATTTATGGCAGGGGTGGGGAACTTTTTTGGATTGGGGATCACTGACCCACTGAAAAATCAGTTGGGGACCACACACATGAGAAGCAAAAAAACCCTCCTGCAAAATCCCCCAACCCTCACTCATGTGGCCCCCAACTGAGGCACCTCACTCCTCTGGGGGTCCAGCCCTGTGGGGCAAGGGGGAAGGGGAGGACTGAGGTTCAGGGCTTCCCATGGGCTGGATTTACCCTATTAAGGTCTCAGGTTTAGTGGATTTTGTGGTCTCCCCTAGGCTCTGGGCTAGAGACAAAACTGAGGGGTTTAGTGTGCAGGACAGGGCTGCCAGTGAACAGGTTAGGGATGGAGGTGCAGGATCTGGGTGGGAGTTAGGGTGTGGGGGGGTAAGAGTTCAATGTCTAGGCAGGGGGTGGGGTGCAGGAGCAGGCTGGCAGTAGGGCATGTAGGCAGGGGTAGGGGGAAGAAGCAAGGGAAGGTGAAATGTGGTCAGCAGGGAGGTTGCATGAGTGGGCTGAGGGAAGGGTGTCTGACCAGGGGTAGGGGGCAGTAGCAAGGGAGGGTCCAGGAGCAAGGTGGAGGTAGGGTGTTTGTTGGGGGGTGGGAGCAGGCTGGGGATACAGGGTCTGAGCATGAGGGAGAGGGGGGGCACTTACTTGCTTTCACACCCCATGTCGCTCCAGGCATTATGTCTCAGGCCCGGCCTCCTGCTGCTCCCATTGGCCTCAACTCTGGTAAATGGGAGCTACGCGGAAAGCCTTCCGGCAGAGCGTCTGTTTCCTCAGCTGGGGGAGGGGGAGTGGCTGAACACGAAGGCACTTATGGCTCCACTTCTTCCCCACGAGCCAGATCCAGGGGGGAGGCTCAGGACACCCCCCCCACACACACACACACGGGGAAGCCAGCACAGGTGCTCCAGTCTCGCGGGTGAGGGAGGCAAGGCTGGAGCGCCCATACAGGCTCCCTGCTGTGGGGTGAGAGAGGGAGGGAGAGAAGGTGGTGGGAGGGGGCGGAGGAGCTGGAGCCGTAGATCACCTGGAAGGCAGCCGCGGACCATTAGTGGTACTACACTACATGTGAGCACCACTCGTTTAAGCAGTTACCTGTCCCCACCATGGACCTGGGAAATGTTTCTTTGGTTTTCACCAGGCAAGCCGGCACCAGCGTGGGTCTTCTGTTGCGACGGAAACCGCGTGGTGTGCGTTGTGCTGTTGTGTGCTAATACCGTTATTTCGGTGGCTACTGCACAAGAAGGGTGGCCACATGCAGCAGCACCGGGTCATTGCAGGGTCTGCCCTACCTGGGAAGCCCTGTTTACCCACTCTGGGAAACACCAATTGGGAGGTCAGGCCCCGCCTGCCGCCCTCAGGCAGAGAGAACCCACGGAGAGAACGGCTGCGTGGCACACAAGCACAGAGGTACAAATGTGCGGGAGGGAGAAGAGGACATCTCCATGATGCTCAAGGCATCAAGCAAGTGGACATGCCAACGGCCGACCAAAGACCCCAATTTCGAGTGGTGCAATTGGTGAGACACCTTCCAGCCACTCAGGAAGGCTCTGCGCCTCTGGTACTGACCACCAGGCCTTTGTGGGATGTCCTGAATTCCACCACGATCAGTCAAGTAACCTTGATGGGTGGCAGCCTGTCTCCTGCAGCCAGGGAATCTGCCACCCTGGGGAGCTTTTAAGCAGAGTCCATAGAGGGAAGGGATTTTAAGGTCTCTTGTGTGCCCCACCTGCTTCACTCAGAGCGCCAGAGTGGGGAGCCGCCCTGACAGGACGTAAGTGCTACCCACAGGCAAAATGCGGTGGGGGGGGGGGGGAGCGGAGACGCATGGGCCACGGCACAAGCAGAGCTGATGACAAATCTCCACCACGTCCTGCAAGCTTCACAGAGGGGTTTGTGGTCCCCTTTACTCTTCCCCATGTGAAACCCTCAGTTCCCCTTCAGAGGAGTGAGCCCTGAGCCATCCCCTTTGGGCCCTGCTCGCCTCAGCAATGTGTACTTTATTCTAAAAGAGTGGGGGCCCCAATTCAGGCCACCCCACTGGCCCCTGGCTGGGGGGATCAGTGACGTCTCCAGTGGATTGTGTCCCAACACGTATGAGGAATCAGCACAAGATAAACACGGGTGTTGGGGAACAAAAGTAACTTCTAGGAAGGCCAGGGCAGCTCTGCGTAACATAGTAGATGCTTCCCATGACATAAGAACATAAGAACGGCCATACTGGGTCAGACCAAAGGTCCATCTAACTCAGTGTCCAGACTTCCAACAGTGGCCAATGCCAGGTACCTCAGAGGGAGTGAACAGAACAGGGTATCATTGATTGATTCCTCCTCTGTCACCCATTCCCGTCCCCTGAAACCCTGAGGCTAGAGTCACCATTCCTACCTCTCTTGGCTAATAGCTATTGATAGACCTAACCTCCATGAATCTCTCTAGTTCTTCTCTGAACCCTGTTAAAGTCCTGGTCTTCACATCATCCTCTGGCAAGGAGTTCCACAGGTTGTATGTGTGCTGTGTGAAGAAAAAACTTCCTTTTGTTTGTTTGAAATCTGCTATTTATTAATTTCATGTTGTGACCCTTAGTTTTTATGTCATGGGAACACGTAAATAACTTTTCCTTATTCACTTTTCCCACACCAGGGTGTGTCGAAACTACATGGCTCCGTTGACGGAGCCATGTAGATGAGGCTGATCGGCAGATGGAAATAAATCCGTGATTTAAATAATCGCGGCTTCATTTAAATTTAAATGGCTGCTGCACTCTGCTGACCAGCTGATGATCAGCTGTTTGTTGGCAGATCTGGGCAGGCTGGATGCACCGTGGTCGACAAAGAAGTCTTTGTCGACCGGCGCAGGTAAACCTGGTTTCATGAGGCATACCTGCGCCAGTCGACAAAGCCTTCCTTGTTGACTGCGGCACATCCAGACTGCCCCGATCTGCCGACAAACAGCTGACCATCAGCTGATCGGCAAAGCGCAGCAGCCATTTAAATGTAAATGAAGCCGCGATTATTTAAATCGCGGCTTCATTTCCTTCTGCTGATCATCCTTATCTACATGGCTCCGTCAACGGAGCCATGTAGTTTAGACACACCCCCAGTGATGATTTTATAGACCTCGATCAAATCCCCCTTGTTCTCCAAGCCTTGTGCTGCCGGAAGGCCCCTGCACCTCTGGAGCAGCAAGAAGGGAGAGATACATGCTGTGGAGGCAAATGGCAAACTCGGGTTTCCTGCCACTCTACAGGTTAATGGCACTATCCGCCCAGAATGGCTACCTGACTGGGTGGGGCACATACGCCCAATGGTGGTGGAGTACTGCTCTCAGGTCTGTGCCCCACTTAGGGCAGCTATCCGTAGGGTCAGGAAATAGATAACCTGGGAATTTCCCTCCAGGGCAAGGGGGAGCAACTTGTGATTTCTGCCAGCAAACGTGGTGTCCACGACGGAACGTCACTGACCACAGGGGCCCTTCACCACCATGATTGCCACCCCGGGCCGTCGGCCACCACAAGAGCTTCCTTCCCTGCATAAAGGGCCAGCAGTTGGACAGAAGGAAGAAAAAGCTCCCCTCGCAGGAAAAGAAAGGCCCGGCCGTGGCATTTGTCTGGCATGCTGCCAGCAGAAGATACACGCTGAAATTCCCCCAAACCACAAGCTGGCGGGTGCTCACTGATGGAGACAGACACGTGCTGCATCCCAGCCCCTTCTCAGGCAACAATGGTCATGAGTGAGGAGAAGGAGCAGGGCCAGAACGGCCCACCTGGGAAGGGGAGGGCTGCCATGTACCACAAAGGGGGAACACGAAAGAGCCCAAGGATGGACCCATCACCTGGCTAGACACCGCCTTCCACATCCTCATGAGTTATCCGATCAACCAATGGGCACTGAAGAACAACTTGCACCTTCTCTATCAGCTTCCTGTAGTATTAACATTCTAATAACACCCCTTTTTTTCCTTCTTTTCCCTTCTCCCCCCCCTCCCTCCGCCTTCCCTATTTATTTTAGGACGGGGCCTTTAATAGCTCCATACATCTGAAGAAGTGGGCAGGGACCACGCCATCTCATGATACCATCCCCATGTTTTGTTAGTCTTTCAGGTGCTGCAGGACTATTACAGGCAGTCCCCGGGTTACGTACAAGATAGGGATTGTAGGTTTGTTCTTAAGTTGAATTTGTATGTAAGTCAGAACTGGTACATATTGTAGGGGAAACTCTAGCCAAACATTTCTCCCTGGTCTGCTGGGGGGGGGCGCAGCTAGTGCGGGGTGCCTCCCCCATTGTCGCTGCCTCCGGTGGCGCGGGGGTCGCTTCCCCCCAGCAGACCAGGGAGACGCGGAGTTAGCGCCTTCCCCCCCCCCAGCAGACTAGGGAGACGTGGAGCGGCTTTTCTTGCCGCGGAGGATGCGGGCGGCAGGACCACTGAGATGCGCCGCGGTCCCACCGCCCGCGTCCTCCGCAACGAGAAAAGCCGCTCCGCATCTCCCTGGTCTGCTGGGGAGGGGCCCACCCCCTTCGTAAGTAGGGATCCGACGTAAGTCAGATCCACGTAACCTGGGGACTGCCTGTAGTTATTTTGAAGTTTTTCCAATTACAAACTAACTTGGTGACCCCTCCGAAGCTCTAGTACAGGGTTCCCCAACCTGGGGGACACATACCCTCAGGGGGTACGAGAAGCTTGTCAAGAGGATACGGGGAATATTTGGTAAATAACTAGATTATCCTAATTAAAATATTCCAAATGTAGTAGTGTTAGTGAAAAAAGTTGTGGATTCTACAGTCTAGAATTTATTTCCTTTTATATTGAATAGGGGGTATGGGAAGGTTTACTTTGCGCAAAAGCATCCATGCCAATCTAGACGCGGTTTTGTGCAAGAAAGCTCTGGTGGCCATTTTCGCCATCGTGGCTTTTTTGCGCAAAACAGTTTTTACCTGTCTACACTGGCCCTCTTGCGCAAAAGCATTTGCGCAAGAGGGGTTTTTCCCAAGCGGGAACGTCAGTGTATTTGGGCAAGAACACTGACAATCATACATTAGATCGTCAGTGCTCTTGCACAAATTCAAGCAACCAGTGTAGACAGATGGCAAGTTTTTGCGCA